>NC_073224.2:12266250-12569500 GCF_029281585.2 Gorilla gorilla gorilla
AGACAGATTTTTCCCACCTCTTTCCAGATATTTCTGCTATGCCCCGTGGTACTCCATTATATGGTCAGCCATCATGGTGGGGGGATGATGAGGTGGATGAAAAAAGAGCTTTCAAGACAAATGGCAAACCTGAAGAAAAAAATCATGAAGCTGGAACATCAGGTAAAAAAATCTCAGTCACTGTGACATTAAATGGATATTTTGGGAAGTATCTGTAATCTAAGCAAACAGCTGTCTACCATGAAAAGAGATGATCTAGTATTCTATACTTTGATTTTTTAAAATTGATGAATGTTTTAATGGCCTTGTTATTTTAATGTAAAATTTGAAATTATGTGTGATTATAAGTAAAGTATTAATTTTAATATCTTTATAAAGCACTTCTATTTAAAATATTTTTTACAGTTTAAAGGAGATGTTAAGATTTGGAAAGTAGATTAATGATATAACTAGGCATTTTAAGTATATAAAAATAATTATTAAAATATATCAATTAGACCAAAATAGTAGGCACTAATTTTGTGTTTTTATTAGATCCCCAGAATATAATCATATTTTTAAAATAAATTAGTTAATTTATTCTTTGAGATGGGATCACACTGTGTTGCCCAGGCTAGTCTTGAACTCCTGGACTCAAGCCATCTTCCCACTTCAGCCTCCCGAGGAGCTGAGATTATGGCACACACCATCTCATGTCCGGCTTAATCATATTTTTAAATGAACAATTCCCACTTTGTTCAGAAATGTGATATGAAATTACAAATTCTTCAAAACCTCAGTGTGCTCATTGTAATGAGAAATGGCAGCAACGAGATTAGTTGAGTTTGGCAGCCAGAATGAAAAAATAGTTCTGGGTCAGATTCTCAGATTAATAGTCAAGGAACATATTTTTGATATTTCTGATATTGTTCATGGAGTGGTTCAGTCCATAAACCAGAAAATCAAGACTTCCAGGAAATGAATGGTGGTGTCAGTTGCCACATAAGGACCTTGCAAAGACATGAGGACAGAAAGATGGAGCAGCCAGTTTTTGAGATAACAGCAGACAAGGATCCAGAACTGGAGGAATTAAGTACAGGCACCTGGGCTCAGTATGGAAGACTAAGTCTGGCTCTGAACTAAGGATAAATTCCATGAGAACTCTTCTCACTTTTCTACTTTTCACCCTAATTCTACAAGATAAATAGGACATTTTTCTTAGCTGGAGAATAAGAACATTGGTTCTTTAGGTATGCTCTAATGGATACAAGCGAGCATTATCAACTTCATCTTACAGTGCCCAAGGCTGAACTTGTCAACTTCGCAAATAAATTCCCATCCCAGTTTTATTGTTTCTGTCACCAGCAGTTTTCTTCATGCCCATGCACAGAAACAGTATTACTTAGCACGCTTTCAGATGTAAATAACAAATGCTGCCTGAGACTAAACAGGAAAGAAATTTACTGGCTCACATAACTGAACCCCATGAGGGTTGTTTACTTCAGCATCTCAACAATGTCGTCATCAGCTAGCTAGCTTCTCTCCGTCTCTCAGTCTTGCTCTTCATAGTGGTTGCAGACTGAGGAGTTTACCCTCACTCTCATAGGCTGCCTGCCAGTAGCAGGAAGGGGTACATGCTACTTTGATTACATCCAACAGGAAAGCGAAAACGTTACTTCCGGAAGACCTTCCAGAATTTGGAAGAACTCTGCCAAAAGTTCTTAACATCTCTCATCTCATTGGCCTCTCACAGGTTCAGGAGAGGGTCACCTGCTTATTTCTGAACCAATCCCTGGCAAGGCAAGTTAGATTATCCTTAAACCAGTCTTGCTTACCTTGAAGCTGTGTGTGATGTTAGTTTTCCCCTAAGCCACATGATCTATGTCAGGAAAGAGTGGATGCCAGAGATTTTTGGAGTCCTTTGAGGAGGAAAGAACAGGGAAAGGATATTGAAAGAAAACCAAGGATGTCTGCTTTATTTGTAAATTTTGGGTGTTCCCTTCCCTTCACCTTGTTTGTCTAATCCTTAGGTCTGTTGCTTTTCCCCACGCTGCCCCCCGTCCTGAGTCATGATTGGGCTACCAACCTCCTGGTTTCAACCCTCCTGCAGTTTATTTTGTATAACACATCTAAATTGATCTTTATTTTATTTGTTCAAGAAACTACAATGACTGTCTTTTGCCTGCCAAATAGATTTTAAACTAAGTTGTTCATGTCAGAGTTTTCTAATTTTGTCCCAGTTTCCATGGTCAGCCTTACGTCCCATTACCAGTTGTTTGAGTGGTCTCTCCCAATGCATCCCCCATAAATTATGCTAATTCCTGCCTGCTCTTTTCCCACAGACATAAATACACATACATTAAATGATAAAGAGATACATTCTAAATGATGTCTGTATATTTATCGTCAGTACGTTACAGTTTCATTCACTATGTTGTGTGTGTGCCTCCTCCCCACAGCTAAACTATACATGTCTTATTCCAGTACCGCATAATATACTATCACTGTGCCCTAGAGCCACCTAGTACTGAGAGGGGGAAAGATTTGCCAATTAGGTGATTAAGAAAACATAGCTGAATATAATTATCACCAAACTCTGAAAATCAGTATGATAGTAATTTTTATCTTGCCATTAAAATTTTAGCCCTCCCCTGTCACACACAAAACAGCTTTTGAAATCTGAAGCGTGTAACTTCTAACATACAATGAAGTGTATATGTAATTTTTGTACAGAAGGCACAACCATGATTTACAGTAATAGCTAACACTTCAGTAGTGTTTACTTTATCCAACATTCTTCTAAGTGCTTTGTATGCATTTATTTAATCATCACAGCAATACCTAAAGGTGTAGTTACTGTGATTTTGTAGATAAAGAAACTGAGGCATACTGAAATTAATTTACTTGTCAAAGTCACCCAACTACAAATAATGGAGCTGGGATTTGAACTTAGATTGCCTGACTCCTGAGTCCACGCTCTTAACCATAAGAAGTTTTAATATTTCAGCCATCATTACTCTTGTAAACACAATCACTCTAAAAGGATATACTTCATAGGGTACAAAGATTTAAACAAATACTCCAAAATCAAATAGCCATAAAAATTGATCCCTCCTAGCTCAGGATAATAAAATAAATTTCAAATGTGAAGCATCCAGCAATACTTTCATCTATATGAATGTAACTGAATTCTCAGCTTGTGTGCTCTTTCTGCTAGATGACCAAAAGCCGTCTCATGATCTTGGGGTTCTTTTTGAGTAATAATTCAGTGATTTATGTCTTGTGTCAAATTCCTTAAAGTGCCCTGTCAGATACAGCTGATTAGTAATAGCCTTAAGAGACTCTCACTTGCTTTCTTATGTTAGTATGAGGATATTACTGTTTCAGATTTATCATTTGCAGCTTTTTAAAATACAGGATGAGGAAAATAGTTTACTGTCTTGAAATAATTTATGAAGCCAGCAGAAATTGTAGAATCAGATTTGAAATGTATATCAAGTGTTCTTTAATGTGGTCATTTTGAAATTAAGGTATTTTTAAAAACTTAAACTTTTTTTTAAGTTTCAAATTGTGGCATATACGTGATTAGTTTAATAATTTATCCTGTAGCATACTCTTAGTGAAAGCAAAAAGTGATTTGCTTCTTCTTTATTAATTTTTAGAGTTGCATTCCAGAAAGGATAATAGAGTGTTTGCTACCTAGTAATTTTTAACGTTCCTCTCTGTGGGTTCATATATATCCAGAAACTCCCGAAGACTTGCCATATAGCTTAAAAAGCCCTGGTTTAAGCAAATACTTACTTTAGAGCAATTTCGTTCTCCAGAAATTGTGTGAGTATTTTTAATCGTATTAAGACAGAAAGTTTGTCCTCAATTTATTTACAGCTATGCTTTTCTGCCTCCTAACTTGGTCTCAACAATTAATTTAGGTTATAATTAAAGGCCTTTAACTGTTGCACACATTTTGAAATGGCATGTGCAACTGGGAATCGTAGATTTTTGGCTCTTTCATGTTGATTTTTAATCCAGCGAAACTAAATTTGGAAATTTTCAAGTCGTAGCTCCTTTTAAGCAAAAGGAGCTTCCCAGTCTTCTTAATTTGACATGCTTGAACAGACTAGGTTAGATGGATGTCTTAAGCAGAATGAGCTGTTACAATTATAGTCCTTGTCATCTCAAATAAGTTTAATATTTCATTGAATTTAGTACAGAAGAATGAAAAGAACATTTATTCTGGATGAAGTATAAGTATCCCTTATAACGTATTGTGTTAAGGTAACACAGTCATAAAATACCTTAAGAACATAAGCAGATTATCACCAATTGCTTTTCTGATTTAGATATATGGAATTAATTATGGCATAATCAGTCATTAAATAATTTTTTAAAATCTAGTAATTGAGATTAATAACATAATATTAGTCTAAACAAGTATTTACTATATTATTTAGCTTCATTTGGTATAACAAAATGAGTTTTGAAGATAGATGAATGTTAAATTTCTAAATTCCAGAATATGTTCTGTTAGTGTTCCGAGGGAGGAAAGGTGTTTTATTTTTCTATGTTGATTAGAAGACCCCTTATAGTTTTCTATTAGGTACTTCTCAAGTGTGGTTGGACCACACTTCATCTGTTTTTATCATCTTTAGGGAAATGAATCCTTCCACATAATGAATTTTCCAGATGATTGAACTTTACTTTTACAGTTGATAGTTTTTTTAAAGTTTAACCATTTCCTAAGTTTCTATTAAATTAATTACCCATATTACCACCTTCTTAAGCAGAGAAGGTTCAGTATAATTTAAAACTTTTTCTTATGACTCAGAATCATCAATCATCAATATTAGTATTACTATTATTATATATATCAATAGCAATAGCAATATTGATATAATCAATAATCAAATATATTACTAATATAATAATACTGATACTGCCTTACAATAATGTCCTTAGGAGACTGTAGTATATAAGACTGTTTGCCCTATATACTGAATGGTACTGGACTACCATGTTTTTGGGGCCATTTGTCTGCTGTTGTTTTTCATCTTATCTCTACCACTTGGTGCAATTTGTCTGTCCTTAATCCTCACTTTTTTACCCTGCCCAAGGTTTGCTACATGTGATCTGAGTAAATAGTAAAAACCTCTCAGTGAAGATCTTAACTGTTAGTAATGTTTATGAATATTCAAGGATAGGCATTGTCATATCTGTCTTGGGTTTTTTAGAGTTGGGTTTTGGTATTAGCTTTTTGTCTTCCTGATTCTCAGCTGTTTTTGAAGGTTGAGGGAGAAGCATTTATTTGTGTGCCTGCTTTGTTCTGGGTAACTTACATGATCTCACTTAATACTCATCTCACTAAATCTTCACAACAATCTTATGGAAAGATACTGTTTTCTCACTTTATGATGAGGAAAATGAGGACTACAGACTGATTAGGGATAAGATTTATCTGATTTCAGATCTTGTCTGGGCTTTGCATGAAACCAGGCTGCCTGGTTATGATCATCAGATCATAGTCTGCTGCCTTTCCACTCTATTGTGCTACTTGACATGGTTAGGTACTTGATTTCTAGATGAATTAGTTATTAACTTGTATAAGTCTCAAGTTTCTAGCTTTGAGTGAATGCGAGTTTGAAGTAGTACTAAGATGGAAATGGTGACCTTCAAAACAGTGCAGTGCAGTTGTTGATCTCAGCTGTTTTAATGCATGAAACATGTTAAAACATGTCAGTATTAACTGTGAACTTTTTTTGCAAGGGAGGAAAATTGAGATAATATTCCTTTGAATCATGAACAACAAGTGGTTGATAAGTGCTATATCCCTGGCCAGCTTTTTTGTGTTGCTTCATAGCTGAGCCACATCAGTTTTATTTAGCTCTCTGTATAGTGGATCAGTTTTATTTGGCTCTCTGTGTAGTGGTATTAGAAACTACCATCTTGACGTTGTTCTGTCACCTGAAGGATGAGCAAAGCAAAAACAAACTATATGTATATATCTATATGGGGGGAGGGAGAGAGGACAGGTTTATGAACCAGTTGTACTGTATGGACTTGATCAAGTACAGTACATTGTACATAGTAAAAAAAATCAATGTCTGAAAAAATAGAAAAATAATATTAATGAACTATTAATATATGAGAAGCAGTTAATACATTTTATTCTAATGGAAATTTTAACTAACATGACTTCAGAGTAAACACTCAAAAGTCCAGCTGAACATTTTATTTTTAAGAAAAAGACAAATTAACTCTTTAATCAAACATTTTTTTAAACTTAGGTCATGTCATATAAATGTATGATTATTTCTCTGATAATGTAGAGTTTTTCCAATACTTTTCTTTCATGTTCAGTGATAGGAAAGCTGAGTAGATTTTAAAAGGGATAATTTTTCACAGTGAAAATTACAATATATTCTTTCATATTATACGTTCTCTTTGCCTTGTGTTTAGATTTTTTTGACAATTTATTATTATTATATTTATTGTGGAAATGGAGCTTGTTGTCTTCCGTGCCCTATCCCACACATTTGATTATGAAAGAGAGATGTTACTATATCATTCTTCTGTAACCTAAAAGCAGTCAGATTTTATATTATTTCATATTCAGACTGCTGTCAAGAAACCAATTATAGTACCTGACAGATCCCACTAAAATTTAATTTTTGAAAAGATGTTTCAAAAGACCAAACGCTTCACTTAATTAGAAAATGTTTGGAAACAACCTAGTCTCCCTGTATTGCCTTGTTTTCCTAATAAATTGTCTGTAAGTGATTTTTCTATTAATCTGTTTAAAAGCAGAATTTATTTTTGAGCTTTAGGGAAATATGTCTCATTTCAACTTGCTCTTCATTTTGATAATGGACATGCTTTGCTTCTTCAACAACAGGACAATAGCATCTTTAATTTTTTCATTTTGCATTTGCATACCGAAAACGTTTTAGTTGTCATTTTCATTTATGTATTTTATTCATAAATGCATCTGTTTTTATACTTTTGTATTAGATTCTGAGGCAACGGAAGAATAGTGATAGTGTTCCGGAGTTGCTTGCTCCTTCTGCCAACTCATGTTAATCTGAGGTTTACAATTCAGCTTTCCTCCAAGGAATTTTGACACTTTTGCATATTCTGCTGTATGGAAATGTAAACTTCCAGAGTTATTGTCTGGAAACTGAATTTCCTATTTTAACCTTATTTCGTTCACACTGCTGCTTGGATTGCAAACCACATGTTTTAGTCTTTATAAAATGTTTGTATCTTCTTGCAAGGATCACACTTCAGCAATATCTTTGTCATTCTGAAAGTAATGTTTCTGAAT
This sequence comes from Gorilla gorilla gorilla, assembly GCF_029281585.2. NCBI lineage: Eukaryota > Metazoa > Chordata > Mammalia > Primates > Hominidae > Gorilla > Gorilla gorilla. Next base: position 12,273,548 of record NC_073224.2, read on the forward strand.
GTAATGGTGAAGAATGGTAAGTGGAATCATTACTTCCAGAAGATCACTTACATATTTACTTCATGTTTGTATTCTCATTTGAGCACCTATTCTCCTTTGGAGCACTACATGTGTTCATATATATTTCAGATATCTCATCTTGGTGACTTGAGAAGGGAGTTCATGGTTTTTCTGTCACTTTTTATATATACATTGAACATGCATCTCCATCTACATTTTATTTTAATTCTTTTGGACCTTGATGAATTCTAGATCCAAGTTGGAAAAAATATGGAACTAGCCGTGCAAGATCCGTTTCTTAACTGCTTTGCTCTCATTTGCCATTGCTGCTGCTTATCTTCCATCCCCTATTGGTAATCAAATAACATGTTTATAATCAAGATTCTTTCTTCTCTGTGACATTTGTTGTGTGATATAAATGCCATTGGTTTTCATCCAGACTGTGATCTGCCTTCTGGTTCTCACGGAGTAGTACACATGGCCATTACCAGACTCCCTCAAGTGCCAGAAGCAATCAAATATTTTGAATTTTCTCTTATTTTTCTCATTAGGGTGCAGCATAGATGCCAAGCAAGTTGAGGAACAATCTGCAGCTGCAAATGAAGAAGTACTTTTTCCTTTCTGTAGGGAACCAAGTTATTTTGAAATCCCTACAAAAGAATTCCAGCAACCATCACAAATAACAGAAAGCACTATTCATGAAATCCCAACAAAAGACACACCAAGTTCCCATATAACAGGTGCAGGGCATGCTTCATTTACCATTGAATTTGATGACAGTACCCCAGGGAAGGTAACTATTAGAGACCATGTGACAAAGTTTACTTCTGATCAGCGCCACAAGTCCAAGAAGTCTTCTCCTGGAACTCAAGACTTGCTGGGGATTCAAACAGGAATGATGGCACCCGAAAACAAAGTTGCTGACTGGCTAGCACAAAACAACCCTCCTCAAATGCTATGGGAAAGAACAGAAGAGGATTCTAAAAGCATTAAAAGTGATGTTCCAGTGTACTTGAAAAGGTTGAAAGGTAAAGTGATTTGATCATTCAGAACTTCCTACTTTACGATAAAGAAAATCTGGTCTTCATTTACTAGACTACTAGTAGATACTTACATGGTAGAAAACATTCTGCTTTTTTCAAAGGTTATATTTAGTCTTAAAACTAAACAGGAAGCCACACTGCCCATGTCCAATTTCCTCATTCAAAATAGTCTTCCTTCATTTTCTTGACAAAACCAGATTGGTTTTATGAGCTTATATTTATGCTATAAAACATGTTTCTTTTTCTTCTAGAAATATAGGATTTATTAAGTTCACCAGTAGAGTTCCCTAGAAGATGAGTTCCATCATTTTCTTGATTTAAGGAAAAGATATATTCAATTCTGTTCTCTGTTGAGATCAATATCTAGATTCTGAAAGAAATTTTAAGCCATTTGGTCTGAGCCAAAAGTTCTACTTTGGTAATGCAGTCACATCATTGATGGAGCGCTTCAAAGTATTCTCAGTGGTTACTCATAAAACAAAGATTTTTGGTTTGGAAATATTTGGTAGGATCTATTAATCCAGTTTAAAATTTTTTTTAATATTAGGACTTATGAAAATTAGAGTTGAATGTTCATTTTTGAAATAGTTATATATACTTTATTTGTGTAGAACTTAGCCAAAATTAGTAAAATTTGTATGTTTGTACACTGATGTATCAGCTGATCAGTTTTTTCTCATTGGTTTTGCCAATTAAATTTATTTTAGAATTGAGTATAGATTTATGTTACCCTATCTTTTATTTAATAAGCTATCTATAAGGAAAACGATTTTGAACAAATTGTGATTACATGTTTATCTGACCATTCTGTTACTATATTAGGAGTTTTTGTACTCCTAACACTTCATCTAGTACTTGAGCATGTGATAGGTACTAATTTGAATAAACAATGGGTGACTTCTCTGTCAATGACAAGACTGTCCCTGATTTAATCTGTACCTTATGTCATGGCATTCTGATCAAGTAATGAAGAAATAGTATTTGTATACTTATTTCTGATTTGCTTCTAAGACATTTCCGGACAGTGAGATGATGTGATTACCTAATTATTTGTTGGAGCCTATCACAATATTTAATTATAGTTATCAGCAGTTACCTGGCATATGTATTTTTGAGACATGATTGTGACCTTTTACTTCTAGACAATACGTAATTGAGACATTTTGTTTCTATAGGTTAACACTCACAAATACATAGGCTGTTTATATGAATTGGATAAATAATATTGATATCCTAGTACAGTATAAGAGGTAGCTGAACCTTGAGAATTTAGAAATAACTTAGACTTTTTAAAACCACTCTTAATATACAAAAACTGAGGTAAAATATCCTTTTAAAAGGTAATCATTTTAAAAATACCTTTATTAAACCCATTTATAACTTAGTCATTATAACTATTTTCTGTATTGACTATTATTATTATTACTATTTTTTTTTTTTTTTTGAGACAGAGTCTCGCTTTGTCACCCAGGCTGGAGTGCAGTAGCGCAATCTCGGCTCACTGCAAGCTCCACCTCCTGGGTTCACGCCATTCTCCTGCCTCAGCCTCCCAAGTAGCTGGGACTACAGGCGCCCGCCACCACACCCGGCTAATTTTTTTTATTTTTAGTAGAGGCGGGGTTTCACCGTGTTAGCCAGGATGGTCTCGATCTCCTGACCTTGTGATCCTCCCACCTTAGCCTCCCAAAGTGCTGGGGTTACAGGCGTGAGCCACCGCGCCTGGCCTGTATCGACTATTATTTTTAAGCCATTATTTTAAAACATTCTGTCCTCACAAGCCCATTTGTGGGCCTAATTCCAAATAGAGGGATTAATGTCCACATGTATACTATATCTGTATTTTAATGATTAGATCTTTTAAGCCCTTACTAGAAATTATGTAATCATATTACTGTTGTCCTTCAAAGTTGATTTATAGGTAGAAATACATTCCAGTATGGTGCCAGTGTGAGAACTCTTCTTTTGGATTTGCCTTCAGACCATTTTACAAGCCATTGAAGATAATGTTTTTGTGAATATAACTCATTTTTTGATCCAAGATAGACTCATTTTACTTTTCTGGACATGTGTATAAATGACATGTGACTTTCTCCAAAAGTCAGAGCTTCCATCATTAGATAACAATTTTCCATGATTTAGGATATAAAAAGTATATAGCCAGACTCTAAATAAATGTAATTATAGCAAATAATAAAAATTTTACAAAAATTAGGTTTTCAGCAACTGTTTAGATCAAAGAATTGAAAGTAGGCAAAACAAAACTAAAACAAAAAACTTTGCTCCTACAAGAGTAAAATGCAGGTGCTTTGCGACAGTGAGGAAAATAAAGCCCATACACTTTAACCCTTTAGGAGAGTTGCCACTGTTTTAGGCCACACCACTGACTTGTTACAGCTAACCTACCCTAAAAATATTAAAAGGACTTCAACGTATTTAGGCATGGTTAATGATAAGCAAAGGAAAGAAAAGAACTTGGTGAGGACTGTTTCCTAGTGACTTTTTTAATGAGTAGAAACAGAAAATTGCAGCTGTGATGAGATGTTGACTTGTATAACCCTGACAGAATACAAGAGGGAATGGTAATTTTCCAAAAAAGAAAATGACTAATTTATAAGAAAAGTTTTGAACTACAAGTTATAGGAAAGATATTTGAAAGGGCCTGACACCACTAAGTGCCAAATTTTATCTATTGGAATCAATTAAATTCTGTGAAGATGGTATTTTCATTAAAATCTTTCTGTATGTGCGTGATCTGTTGTTCTTATGGTACAGCAAATATTGGAATTTAGTTATTTTCAGCTTTTAGAAACTGGATTCCTTTTCAATAGAGCCAATACAACAATGAAATAGGTTGTAAAATCTAGTGTTTTTAATGAAGTCTGTATTTGAACTAGTGAGTTTGTTTGGGCTTGCCTTTCATCTGCTATCTGTTATTCCTAGCTTAATTACCTGAGGCAGGGATTTCATTAATTAATTCCATTTTTTCTTTTCAGATTGCATTTTGAGTAGTCAACAATTTGAAGAAAGATCTTCAGATTTGTTGTCATATATGGTTTTTATAGTATTAATCACTATTACTTTGATAGATGTGATCTCCAAATCACCTTCATTTTGATCTTACTCCCTTTGTTTCCCTTGCCTATTACTTTTCCAAGACATGACCCTTTTCTGTGTGTTCTGCAGTTCTCTCTTCTGTGTCTTCTCATTCCTTTTATGTACCACATTTTTATAACTAGTGTTTCTGTGTTAAATCATTGGGACCAGTTAGTAATCTCTAAATTCATTAGGAACAACCTATAAACATTAACACTCAACTTCCCTAGACATAGGTCATTTGCTTCTCCCACCCCCAAGTCTTTCATGTCTGATCATTATTTTGTTTGGTACCATATTATTCAGTGGGTGTTCACATTAAAATTTGTAGCCCAGGTAAATTTAAAAATCAGATTTAGTCCTGGAAGCATTAGAATGTACCTTGTTGACTAAACTCATTTATAGCTAAAGAAGCTTGAAACTAATTTAAGCTCTGATTTGTGATTCCATTTAAAACATGCACAGAATAACTTGACTTTCTAATAATTTCATGCTATAATAATACAATATCATTTGATTATTTTTATCATATACTTATTATTTAGGTAATGAGAATTTTAAATCAGGAAAAAAATAATTTTTGTGTCATCACATCCAAAACCTAACAGAACCATTAAGGGTAACTAGTGGCTTTTACTTGCTCTAAAATAGAAAAACCTTTGTTAAAGAGGTGATCTTTCAAAATTCAAATATATTCTAACCTGATATGCTTCATGGGGAAAATAGCTGGTTATATCTAGCACCATGCTGTTTGCCCAGTGGTCCTTAGATCTAGGTGGAGATTTCACAGATGACCCTTTGCATTGATAGACCTCTCAGCATGCTTTCTTTAACTCTGAAGCCACTAGAGTTTCGAGTGCAAATGCAGTTTTCAAAAATCCTCATAGCTGGAAAGATATGTGGAAAAAATTTTGCAATAATTAATGGGGACTACAAATTTGAATCTTTTTAATAAAAAGGAAAAATATGCTGAGCTTCTGAAAGTACTGAACATCAGTGAAGCTTAAGATTCATCACATTTTTACAATACTTGTGTTCTCATTTCCTGTGTAACAGTAAGCATTTCAGTGACATTACCCTTTTTCTTGTCTTTTTTCATCTCTAATGCTAGAGTCAAATTTTTTATTGCTAAATAAGGTGTATAATTTGAAGGCAGAATTAATGTTTATTGATGTTAGGAATACAAATATCGCAAAGATAGAGCATCGATTATTAAGATATTGATGAAACATTATAAAGTTAAAATTTGGAGAAAGGCGATCCTATTCAGTTGTTTATAAAGGACCTCATTGTTAGTTGATAAAATTTGAATGTAACCATTGCAATTGAGCAAGTTTGCCGAGCCTGTTACTGAAGAGAACATATGACTTTGGATTGAAAAGGAGGAGGGGAGCAAAACAAATAGCACTTTTGTATATGCTTCTAAATTTCTACATGGGACTTTTTCCTTCTCTATTGTGTGTTTTCTTTTCGTATCCAGGAAATAAACATGATGATGGTACGCAAAGTGATTCAGAGAACGCTGGGGCTCACAGGCGCTGTAGCAAACGTGCAACTCTTGAGGAACACTTAAGACGCCACCATTCAGAACACAAAAAGCTACAGAAGGTCCAGGCTACTGAAAAGCATCAAGACCAAGCTGTTGTAAGTCAAACTGCTTTTATGATTGCATTCTTTGATGAAGACAATCCCAGAAAAAGAAGGTCATATTCTTTTACTCAAAGTGCGGGAATCTTGTGTCAGGAAACTACATATTCAACACCACATACAAAACTTGAGAAAGCAAAGTCTCCAACAGCAGATGCCAAAGTGGTTTCTTTGTCTTTACAGACTAGCTCTGCGCATCACAGAGGGGGGCATGGTGTTCCACATGGGAAATTGTTAAAACAGAAATCAGAGGAGCCATCGGTGTCAATACCCTTCCTACAAACTGCATTATTAAGAAGTTCAGGGAGTCTTGGGCACAGACCAAGCCAGGAGATGGATAAAATGTTAAAAAATCAAGCAACTTCTGCTACTTCTGAAAAGGATAATGATGATGACCAAAGTGACAAGGGTACTTATACCATTGAGTTAGAGAATCCCAACAGTGAGGAAGTGGAAGCAAGAAAAATGATTGACAAGGTAAATAATTGAAATTTGAGTGTGATCTTAGTTGTTGTGTGGTGTATTTGACTGGTGGAAATTATTGGAGAGTCAGCATGAGATGTTGTCATGCAGTCAGTGGTATGTGAATTTTAGGGTTTTGTTAGGGAACTGCAAGACTAACAGTAAGACCAACATGCTTTGTGATTTTATTTGCTGATATTCTGAATTTACCTGAGTTTCATACATAAAGCTCTGTACATTTAAAAGGTTTGGACCTTTTAAATTTGTGTAAATTAAAGATAGGTTTTAAAAATAGTATGCTTTGGACATTCTTGCTTTGCATTTACTTAAAAAATAAAAAGAAACAACCAACAAACATTGCTATAACTCTGTTAACATAAATGTAGATATTAGCCAATAATAGTTAACCATAGATTTCCTACCTGCTGATTTCATGTTGGAAGATGAAAATACTTATTTTAGCTTTGTTCTTTGTCCGTATTTTTTCTTAATTTCTATTCACTGCTGTCATTGGTGGTAGAAGAGAAGTATATGAAAACAAAATCAGTTGTTTATGATTTAGTTTACTAGTTTAACCACGTATATGACCAGTCGTGATAGTTACCTACATTTCAAGTGTATTCTTTGATATTATTGGTTAGCGTGTGTAAGGATTGTTGCATGGTTTAAAAAGTAATTTTTCTCAGTTTTGCCAATGGTCGTGAAAGGTTGACTTTAGAATCAGCTATCAAGGTTGCCGTTGAAAGTAATGGCAAAAACCGCAGTGACTTTTGCACCAACCTAATATTACCTCTTGCAAAATAGCAGTATCCGTTTGGCTAAACGTTAATCTTTTGTTTGAATTCTTGTTACTCAAATCCGCTCCACGGGTTAGCAGCATAAATATTACTTGGAAGCTTGCTAGAAATGCAGCTTTTCAGGCCCATCCTATATATACCAAGTCAAAATCTACATTAGAAATGAGATCTCCAGTTGACTAATGTGCACATTAACATTTGAGATGCACTTATTTAGATGATGAGTTTCTGGAATGGCCTCTTCAGGGAGGAGGGCAAGATAAGATAACCCTTTGGGATGCAGGAAAAATATTAGAACTTAATGTTTACTTTTATTTTCATATTTTTAATTTTTATTTTGGATTGTGTTCTATAGTGTATAAAATCTCTTACTACACTGTAAGGGAGTACGTATAATTTCTAAACATACATTTATTGTGGAGTACATGCTTAAAGTTTACCACTGAGCTGCTCAACTCCAAACTTTTAGAGACCCATTGTCTGGGAAATAGGTGAGCAATATTATAGTTGTTAATATGAAAAGTATAGTGTTTAAGAAACATCTGATGTTTCTTAATGACTGATGATAATGGCTGATGTTTTCCCATTAAAAGATTATTTTGCAGTGAAGGATTTTATATGTATATATATAGAGAGAGAGAGAGAGTGCAATTTAAGAACATGGACACTTGTAAGCAGACAGATCTGGGATTAAATATAAACTTTGCATGTGCTAGTGTGTGCCCTTGGGTAAAGTTACCTCTTTAAGCCTCAGTTTCTTTTATCTCTGAAACAGAGGCGATATCACTAGATTATAAAAAGAATTCAATAAAACATGTAAAAGGCTTATCACAATACCTATCTTATTATATTGCTTTATAAGTGTTGCTTTATCATTACTGTTATTAGGAGTTTCCACATTTGAATCTCTACATAAAGTACTGACAAATCCCAGAATGTTCTTTCAGCACTGAAAGGGTTAAATATAAAACCACAATGGAAGTGACAGTGTGAGGGGCTAGCTTGGCCAGGACAGCAGAAAGCCAAGAAAGAAGTCATTGTAGCAGATGAAACTCTTCAGGAAACTGCTGGATAGAGAGGGTGGCCACAAAACCTGTTTTACACCTGTTGCCTACAATTATCATAAGCATCATTTTTTATTCTCAGAGTCCATTTTGACAGCAAATTATATGGTCACACTGTGGATAGAGAAACCCAAGACTTTAGAGCAGGAGTCATTTAAAGGAGTAATGGTAGTGTGTGACTGTGTACATAGTTCAAAGTCATTCTTAGTTTGTATAAACCAGAATATGAAGCTGAGACCATATTGCTGGGAAGAACAGAGCTCACTACATTATCTTGTGACTACCAAAGAAAAAGAGCTAAGATTCCATTAGCTTGAATCCACATAAAGCTTAAAGCCAAATTCGGGCTAATTAAAGTCAGACTCTGGGAAAACAAAAGCATAAAAGCAGGAATCATGTCTGAGTAAGAGGAAGTAAACTGTGGGTATGAAGAAAACAAATACCAACAACAGCCAGAAGGAAGGCAGAAAAAGCACTTTGGGAGGATAGGAGTAGATACAGGCATCATATCAAGTTGCCTGGACGAGTGTTGTCATAGAGTTTCTCCATTTTGAGGTTTGGGTGTGTGGGATTGAAGTTGGGGCCATCAGCTGTTGTTTGTCTGAATTTAAATGTGCTTTGGTCCTGGAAACGTTCATGTGGTCTAACTCTTCTTTTCACGTCATCATTTGAGATGTGTTCTATTTCATTGATTCATTTATTTAGCAACTTTAATTCAATATTAACTATGTGCCAGGCTTTGTGTCTACGAGAAGGTGATTCACAATGAAAAGACTGAGCTCTTTCTCTCAAGAAATGGCTGTGTACTGGAATAGATATACACAGACGAAAACCAAGACTTTAAAAATAAAGCTGTTGGAGGAAAGCTACCAATAGCTTCCAAGAGGAGATCTCAGGTCTTCAGAGGACATTCCTTCCTCAGAGAAGTCTTTAGTCATTCAGTTAAAAAAAAAAAAAGTAGTCACTGTCATCAACTTGTTTCATTTTAATCATAAGCTTTATTACTGCTTCACCAGTTCACTGTTTATTCATTTGCCTCCCCACTCCCATTGGAAAGAGACACAAACAAATGTAAACTCCATGACTGTAGGAACCTAGTGCCAGCATATAAAATGTCCTCAATAAATATTGCCAGCTGAGCTAGTCGTGAAACGTACGTAATTATTCCCATAACAGGCATGCTAGGTAGAGTTTTCCAGAAATATGGAACAGCCTATTCGAAAGCACAGGAGCACACATGACTTGTTCAGAGGACCACAGTTACTTTTGAAGAGATGAGATTGGACTCGATATTGAAGTTCATTATATATCATACTGAGGACTTTAATGCCGAAGGCAGTGGGGAATCATTGAAAACATTTAAGTAGGGCAATGACATGGTCGAGTCACTGTCAAAAGTGTGAAGTATGGATTGAGCATTGGAAATGCCAGAAGCACAGAAGACAATCTAAAAGCTGCTGTCATGTCCAGTAGTCAATTAGTTAATGACTAGATCTTAGGTAAGAGGCCTGGGCTAAAAATACAGATCTGGGAATTATTAGACAATAGAGGGCAGCTGTCTTAGTACGTTTTGTGTTGCTATATCTGAGACTGGGTAGCTTATCAAGAAAAGAGGTTTATTTAGCTCACAATTCTGCAGGCTGGGAAATTCTGGAGCATAGCTCCACATATGGCTGGCTTATGTTAAGGGCTACATGCTGGGTCAAAACATGGTAGAGAAAGTCAGAGGGGAAGTGGACATATGCAAAAAGGCAAAACAAGAGGGGCTGCCTCACTTTATAACAGTCTACTGTGAAGGGAACAAATCCATTCGCATAAGAACAAGAACTCACAAGATAGCATTAATATATTCATGAGAGATCTGCCTTTTTGACCCAAACACCTCCCATTAGGCCTCACCTCCCAACACTGTCACACTGGCAATTAAACTTCTACATGAGTTTTGGCAGGGACAAACCACATCCAAACCATAGCAGTAATTGAATACAAAATAAGAGATGAGATTAATCAGAGAAAATGTATAGGGTGAGAGCAAATAAAGTATGAAAATCTCAGCAACACCAACATTGATGGACAAAGGAGAAGGGCGAACAAAGGAAACTGAAAAATATGAAACAGGAATAAGAGAAAACCAAAGGAATATGTAGCATCTTGGAATCAAAAGCAGAGCAAAGAGAAGTCAGTAAGCAACAGTCACATGACACACTGATGTTAACTATTATGAGCACAGAATGCCTTTTCAGTTTTTCTCCAAAATACATTGTAATTCTTGGGCTAAAGAAGATGAGCAAACCATGTATTTGCATCTTACCTTGGGAAGAGTTGCATAGCATTAAAATAGGATTTCTTTAAAGAGATGGCCAAGCTAAACTGCTGTATCCTTATTTTTCTGTGCTGGTAGTAGTTAAAAGATAGTGAACTACCTACCCTCTTTTTCTGTCGCCAAGTTATGAGATTACAGCATTTGGGTTTGTATTTTGGGGCTGTCTCTCTCAATAGATCACCTTATTTTATGCCTGTCCTCAAATTCACCTTTAAAACGTTAACACAAATACCTGATATTGATAAAGACCTCTTAAGTTTTACATCTAAGTTTACATGGAAATACACTATAAGAAAGTGCTGTTGACTGCCTAGATTAAAGGCATTTATGTCTCATAGTAGTAATTATCTCTCCCAACCCGCTCTCCCTTGGCCTCTCCGATAACTACCTTCCCATCACAGTACCAGTTTCTTCTCTCCACTCTTCCATCAAAAGAGATAACCACTGAGGCAAGAGGAAGACCTTGTCAGGGTTACTTCCTAACCTCCTAAGCTAAATAGGAGAAACTTGTGGTAAGAACAGAAAGCTAAACATTAAAGGAACAAGAAAAAATGATCATTGTGGAGGGCTTGAGGAACTATCCTCTTTAAAGAAATATTTCTCCTCATAAATTTCATACCATAGACCAAGTCTGCCAGATACTTTTCTTGTCCTGAGTTTTGATTCTTGTTCATTGTGTCAATATAGCTCCCCTACAAAGCCTCTTATTAGCGTCTTTTCTTCCCTCATAGGGCCTGGTCACTGCTGGTTCTATAAGCAACAGTTGGTAGGGAAGAATCTAGAGCCAGGAGACCTATAACAAAACTAGAAACATGGGAGGAAGAACATTTACAGCAGTGAGTCAAACAGCTCAAGAAAGTCAGTGCTGAGGATCTGGACCCTGTAAAAATATTCCAAACCCTGAAAGTCACAGCAAGATTTAAGATGAGATCCAAGTAAGAGCCAGGGAAACGATGATAAACCAGAATCAAAATCTATGTAGAGGAAGGCAGGATGTCCAAAGTCCACTCAGATAGAAAATTAGATGTGCATGGGAACTCAAGAAGTAGGAGATCAAGTAAGAGCCTTGGACAATAGGAGAAGACTTTGACAACAGAGTCAGCATTTTTATTTTTGACTGAGCAATTTTTTCTATATTGAGAATTTTTTCTTTTTAATTTCTACCAGGAGAGCTTACTTTTGGTTTCTCTGATTAGTTCTCCTCAACCCTTCTTAACCTCTGCTGCCTCCTTCCTGGGTATAAGAAACCCTCTCCTGCTATGTTAATTTCCAAAGCTTCACGAGGGAACCCTCACCTTTTATTCAGCCAGACGCCTAACATAATAGGTTTGTCCTCATTTTCCTTTCTCTCTTATTGTATGAAATTCTATTTATTTTCCTCTTTGAGGAAATTGTGCCCTCAATCTAATAAGCTCTTCCTTGTCTTTTTGGCATGCCTAACTTCTCATAATTCATTTTATTTATTTCTTCCATCTTTTTATTGTGGAAAATATATACAAGAAAATTTATCGTCTTAGCAATTTTTAAGTGTAGAGTTTAGTGTTATTAAATACGTTTTAAATGTTGCACAACCATCACCACCATCCATCTCTGTAACTTTTTGTCTTGAAAAATGGAAACTCTATACCCATCTCATAATTCACTTTGAAGTGGCTTTTACTCACCACTCCATTTAAAGTAGCTGCATCATTCACTTCTTATATCTCTCCATCAGATTGCCATGTTGTGTTTTCTTTATAGAACTCACTTCCGTCTGGTTTATTTTCTGTTTGTCCACTCTAAGATGATGTTATTTGTCTTGTTCACATCGTATCCCTTGTGTCTAGAACAGTGTCTGGCATGTAATAGACACTCAATAAATATCTTTTGAATGTGAATGAATGAGAAAGAAAAATTTGTGACCTGCTTTTTCATTTGTTAGCATTTGTATATGATTCGTTGTAGATTGGCTAACTTATTTCAATGAATTTATAGATTAATTAAATCCAACCACGCCCCCACAAAGAAATTTTTCTGCATTTTTATATGCTGAAACTAGTTTATATCTTGATTCCAAAATAACTGGTTAAAATATATAGTTTAAAACCTTGTATATATTATAAACTTAGCTTTGTAATATTAAGTATGAAAGCTGCAAAAATGGATAGTCTTAGAAGAAGAAGAAATGTATAAATTTCAGGGAGATGCTGTGATAAATAGACTAGACTTACCTTTGAGTTCCTAGCGATATCTACCTGACAGCTTCCAGCTGGAAAATCTGCTTGGTAAGGAAAGGGGAATATGATTGTTGATGAACTTCCAGCTTATAGGGACTGTAAGAGGGGATGCATGACCAGGGAATGAATCATAAAAAGGAGAGAAATTGGACATTTAGATTTTAGAGGAATTAGATGAGATCTAAGTATAATTTGAAGATATGAAAGAAAGAGCAAATCGAGAAAGATGTAGGAGGTGATGGGAGGGAAGAGATTATGGATGTAAGACTTCTAAGTAATGGTGAGAATCAAGGACACAAGATAGGTTAAGAGGGAAGACAAAAGATTTAAGAACATGTTTTCACCCAGACAGGGGAGCAAAGGAAGAAGATAGAGGCTGAGCGCAGTGGGTCACGCCTGTAATCCCAGCACTTTGGGAGGCCAAGGCGGGTGATCACAAGGTCAGGAGATTGACACCATCCTGACTAACACGGTGAAACCCCGTCTCTACTAAAAATACAAAAAAAACAGCAGGGCATGGGGCATGAGCCTGCAATCCCAGCTACTCGGGAGGCTGAGGCAGGAGAATTGCTTGAACCCGGGAGGCGGAGGTTGCAGTGAGCCAAGATCGTGCCACTGCACTCCAGCCTGGGTGACAGAGCAAGACCCATCTCAAAAAAAAAAAAAAAAAGAAGATAGAGTCCCATTTAAAGAAAATGTGAGGTAAAATTCATATAATATGAAATTGACTATTTTAGCCATTTAAAGTATACAATTCAGTGGCTTTTAGTACATTCACAAGGTTGTACAACCATCAGCACTATCTTAACTTCAGGGCATTTTCATCACTGCAAAACAAAATCTCATAATCATTAAGCGGTCATTTCCCATTCCTTCCTCTCCCAGCCTCCTGGCAGCCACTAATCTACTTTTTGTCTCTATGGATTTGCTTATTCTAGACATTTTGTATAAATGGAATCGTACTATATGTGGTCTTTTGTGACCGGCTACTTTCACTTGGAATAATGTTTTCAAGGTTCACATGTGTTGTAACCTGTATCAGTACTTCATTCCTTTTTTTTTTTTTTTTTTTTTTGAGGCAGAGTCTCGCTCTGTTGCCCAGGCTGGAGTGCAGTGGCGTGATCTCGGCTCACGTTATGCGATTCTCCTGTCTCAGCCTCGCTAGTAGCTGGGACTACAAGCACTTGCCACCACGCCCGGTTAATTTTTGTATTTTTAGTAGAGACAGGGTTTTGCCATGTTGGCCAGGCTGGTCTCAAACTCCTGACCTCAGGTGATCCACCCACCTCGGCCTCCCAAAGTGCTGGAATTACAGGCACGAGCCACCACTCCCTGCCCATTCCTTTTTATGGCTGAATAAATATCTTATTGTGTGCATAAACCACATTTTATTCATCCATCCATCCACAGATGGATAATTGTGTTGTTTCTTCCTTTGGCTGTTGTAACACTGCTGTGAATGTGCATGTACATATATTTATTTGTGGACCAGGATAAATTATAAAATGTCTCTCCTGACTCCCTTTCTGTGCTCTTCTAATAATTTTGTCTGAATTTTAAATTTAAAAGTTGATTACAAATATGTGACAAAAATCACAGTGTTAAATATTCAGAATAACTTATTCCATTGAATTTTAAGGGATTTTTCTTTTTAAAAGTAAAATTAGATTTTCATAGACAATTACAAAAATAAGTTCTCCTCTTAAATCATCCTGATTTAGTTCCTTGACACTAGTGGCTAGAATTCTGCATAATTCTTAATTCTTTTTTTTTTCTTTTTTTATTATTATACTTTAAGTTTTAGGGTACATGTGCACATTGTGCAGGTTAGTTACATATGTATACATGTGCCATGCTGGTGCGCTACACCCACTAACTCGTCATCTAGCAATTCTTAATTCTTAAAGTGTCAAATTATTTTCATGGTCCATGGGAACCTCTACTATTGATTTGATCCAACAGAGACCCTGCTCTCCTTACCCAAGAAGTCTTTGCTCATTGAGGAGAAAGATGTTCTGGTTATCTGAGGTTGAAACTTGAGTACATTTTTACTTGGACACCTTGATGTGATTGATATATTAATGCAATACTATTTTTCAGTTGTTACTTTAAAATAAGACTGTAGAAGTTAGATGTTTAATCTGCCATTATCTTTTTCATTTCTGTGGGAATATGAATTCTGAATTCCTACTGATTTGGATATTTTTTAAACTAATAAATTAGCACTATTGCTATTGAATTATCATTTTGCTCTACATTGTATTACTATAGTTTTATGCCTACATCTTACCCCACGGCGCTTCTCTTCTTTCACAGTGGTCTCTATTTTCTGTCACAATCAGCAAGCTTCCCGTATCTGATGTTACTAAATGTAAATTTTGACCTCTCTGCAAATATTCAATAGGTAGGATATTTATCCCCATGAAAGTTGACCCTGTATCCCCCATCCTCACCATTCTGATTTCAGAATTGGACACTGTGCATCTTTGCACAGACTGAGCTTTTCAATAATAATGACTATGATCATAATATGCTAGTGAAAAAAATCAGTCAAACTTTTCATAGGTTTGGTTTGTATTGTACGAGTTTGTTATCTGGAGAATGTTTAGTCTCTTTAAACTTAAAACTAAAATCTAAAAATATAGTTTGGTTCTTATGGATATTTGGTTTTAATTACAGAATATTCCTGCATGGTTCTTTCAGGTGACAGCCTCTTCTTTTTATAAGCTCCTTTATCAGACGTAACCTCCTCAAAAGCAAAGACTGTCATACAGATTTTGTAATCCCCTGCAGTGGCTAGCCAAGTAGCCTGTGGAGAGTAAGTGCCATTCCTCAGTAACAGGTTGTTTAAATTGTTGACAGTAGCCACTGAGCTTTGGATTTGAAATCCCAAAGTGAAATGCCAAATATACAAATGTATTCAGAAGAAAAGATTGTTTCATGATTGTTGGAGTGGGATAGGGAGGGAGGTACTGCCTTCTTACCCCAGACCTAAAGGCCATGGCAGAGGGGTTGTGGCTCACTCCGCAAATAGAGATGTATCTACTCGGATCGGGGGAACTGTAGGAGAGAATATGTGAAAGCCACTTCCTACGCCCAATACGAATGAGTTGTCTTTAAACATCTGCCAGGCCCAGACAGCTCTCCATGCAAGTGCAAGTTCACAAAGAAGTTTTCCACTCCTGTCCTATTCCGCCTTCCTTTGATCCTACTCTGGAAGAATTAGAAACTGGCAAACTTGGGGTGCAAGCATAAAAATTAGGTGTCTCATCTCTCCTTCCCCACTGTGGACTTCTAGCCTACAGAAGTTCCTAGCTGAATGAAAGACCTAGATTTTGTACCATCTCATGTTTGGGATTTGGATTGAGACCAGACCAGAGAAGAGAATCATGGGCCTAGAGCTGAGATTCTATGTTGGAAATACCTTTGAGGCCGGGCGTTGTGGCTCACGCCTGTAATCCCAGCACTTTGGGAGGCTGAGGCGGGCAGATCATGAGGTCAGGAGATCGAGACCATCCTGGCTAACACGGTGAAATCCTGTCTCACTAAAAATACAAAAAATTAGCCGGGCGTGGTGGTGGGCGTCTGTAGTCCCAGCTACTCGGGAGGCTGAGGCAGGAGAATGGCGTGAACCCGGGAGGCGGAGCTTACAGTGAGCCGAGATCGCGCCACTGCACTCCGGCCTGGGCGACAGAGCGAGACTCCGTCTCAAAAAAAAAAAAAAAAAAAAAAGAAATACCGTTGAGCCTTCCAGCAGGTGGGATGACAGTAAGCAACAGTCTATATAGTTGGTAATTGAAGTGAAGCCTTGCATGTTCCTAGGTGAAATCACCTGGGAATAGAATCTAAAATGAAAGGTGAGAGAACCTAGCATACTTGGTCTTGGTTTTGAGGAGCTCTCAAGTTCTGTACAATTATCAGCTGTTTTTTCAGACTGTAGGTACCTTTTATAAGTGTGAAAAGTACACTAACTTTAAGTATATAGACAGTATAAACTTTATATATTTGTTTTCACATAAAAGTTGTCACAGGTGGATGTGTTTCTACTTAGAGGCAGAAACGCATAGATATGGATTTCAATCTGGGCTGGTAGTCATTGCTATCATTAATTTTTCAAAACGCTATCAAAACAGATGTGAAATTTGAAGGCTTCTTTCCCCACACTGTAGTAGGTCAGGCCCTACCACTTGTTTGGAGAAGAAATAATTGTTACTTAATAATGTATGTATAGCTGTCTCTAATGCTTTAAAAGGAATCTGTCGAACGTCATCCAAGTATTTTCTGTCCTGCTTCAGCTCCCCTTCCTCACAGGATTAGTTCGTGTGTTTTTTGTTGTCATTTCAAAGTGGTGTCCGAAGTGATTTAGAGAGGTTCATGATATTTTATTTGAAACTGCTGGTGCTTAGATGTTTGAGGAAATCAAGTTTTTAGTGTGGATTAGAATTAAATATTCATCAGAAAATCACTCAAGGTAATTTCTAAATTACATGTCAAAGAGATGCAAAAATGCAAGTACTCATGTGGTTATTTTAACTTTCAAACCTGAGTTAGATTTTTGTTAGTAATTATAAAATAAGTAAATAAACTTCAGTAAAATTGGAGTTCAGTGACTTGAGTTAGGAGTGATTAACTTTTTTAAAGACGGACACAAATAACTTGAATAGCTATAATTTGCTTTCTTTACAAGTGGGGGTTAAAGGTAGAGGACACAGGTTATACTCTGGTTTTTTCACTGCTGTTAACGCTAATGTTAAGCAAAACGAAGCAGTTTTTGTTTTTTCACTTCTGTACATTGTGCTTCCATGTATTAAAATTCATATTTGATTTAAAATAAACAATACATAATTTGCTCTTAAAGCAAAGATAATTTAAATATTGAGGAGTTCAAGAGAATATTAAATCATAATTCTTGACAATTATAGTTATGTTAGAATTAAATATTAAGTAATAAGGCCATCTAGTGGTAAAATTTTCAAGTTTTAATGAATGAGAAAGTCTGATATCTGTTTCACTAAATATGAACTTTAGAGCTTATCAGATAGCTGTACTATAAGACCATTAAAACTTTATGTCTAGAAAATAGTTTAGCCTGAGGTAGCTTCTCCTTATAGAAAATGAAGGCTCTCTGGTTATATCCTAAAGATCCTGTCTGCAAATTGCTCATTCAAATGCATGATATTTTTCTAGATTGTAATAATCAGAGCCACAAACAATAACTATAAAGAATAAAAATTGGGAACACAGTGGAGATTTTAATAGCAGAATAGAATGTTAATATTTATATGCCTAAAATTTTTCCAATCTATTCTGTGACATCCAGGGCCTATTATATGCCAGGAAATGAGTAAGACTCAGGTCCTGCCCATAAAAGAAAAGCACACCATTGTTTGTCTTCGTATTTAGAACTTTTCAGAAGTGTTGGACATTGACAACTTGCTTTTTGAAACAATTAATCTTAAATAGGCCTGGAATCTGCATTTCAAACAAAGGTCTTTAAGGGATTGTTAGGCAAATACAGTTTGAGAAGTATGCTATCTACTTATGTCGCAATTATACAATAAAATGGCATCTTAGAAAATTTTATGCGTAAATGTAACTCAGATATGTAAATGGTAAACATTTGCTAGGGAAGGAACAGATAAAATCAGCCACATGTTTATGGTTTTTCAACAAGTGTCACAAAAATAATAGAGCAAAGAAGCTGAAAAGAAACTGAAGAGATACTTTTTTCTAACTCTTGGCATTGTTGTAGTGTTTAACAACGTTATTAAATCTTTTTTTTTTTTTTGAAACAGGGTCTCACTTTTTCGCCCAGGCTGGAATGCAGTGGCGTAATCTCAGCTCACTGTAACCTCCGCCTCCTGGGTTCAAGCTATTTTCTTGCCTCAGCCTCCCAAGTAGCTGGGACTATAGGCGCATGGCACCACGCCCAGCTAATTTTTGTATTTTTAGTAGAAACGGGGTTTCACCATGTTGGCCAGGCTGGTCCGGAACTCCTGACCTCAAGTGATCTTCTCGCCTCGGCCTCCCAAAGTGCTGGGATTACAGGTGTGTGCCACCACGCCTGACCTATTAAATCTTTTAACAAATTAAATATGTCTTGAATATTTTTTTTTAATCGAACAGGACATTTGCTAAATGTTAAAAAAAGGATAGTTACTTTCGGCCAGGCATGTTGGCTCATGCCTGTAATCCCAGCAGTTTGGGAGGCCGAGGCGGGCGGATCACCTGAGGTCGGGAGTTCGAGACCAGCCTGACCAACATGGAAAAACCCTGTCTCTACTACAAATACAAAATTAGCCGGGCATGGTGGCACATGCCTGTAATGCCAGCCACTCGGGAAGCTGAGGCAGGAAAATCGCTTGAACCCGGGAGGCGGAGGTTGCAGTGAGCCGAGATCATGCCACTGTACTCCAGCCTGGGCAACAAGAGTGAAACTCTGTCTCAAAAAAAAAAGGATAATTACTTTCACATAAGCTGTGGCTGCCTGCTTTCGTTTCTAGCTATCACAATTAGCTGTTACTGTCATTCAAGAAGTTTTCCTTAGTTTTGAAATTAACTATTAAAATTAATTTGGAATATTTTTATTTGCCTCTGAAGTTAATTATACTATTCACATATTAATCTTGTGTTCAGACTTTTCATTTTCATTTATAAAATAATTTTTCCCTCTAGGTGTTTGGAGTAGATGACAATCAGGATTATAATAGGCCTATTATCAACGAAAAACATAAAGATCTAATAAAAGATTGGGCTCTCAGTTCTGCTGCAGCAGTAATGGAAGAAAGAAAACCACTGACTACATCTGGATTTCACCACTCAGAGGTATACATCTCTTCTGTGTACCTATTTGAATGCATAAAGTATAAATTCTTTTTTTTTTTTGTCTGAGACAGAGTTTCACTTTGTTGCCCAGGCTGGAGTGCAATGGCAGGATCTCGGCTCACTGCAGCCTCTGCCGTCTGAGTTCAAGTGATTCTCCTGCTTCAGCGTCCCAAGTAGCTGTGATTACAGGCGTGCACCGCCATGCCCTGCTAATTTCATATTTTTAGTAGAGACAGGGTTTCACCATGTTGGTCAGGCTGGTCTCGAACTCCTGACCTCAAGTGATCCACCCGCCTCAGCCTCCCAGGGTGCGAGGATTACAGGCGTGAGTCACCACACTCGGCCTGAATTCTTATCATTTGTAAATTACATTATTTTAAGCAATTAATGTATCTCCTTGTAAAATGCTTCTAAAAACTAAATTTTTATAAATTTATTTTCTAATGAAAGCCTAAAGCAATTTTGCAGTAATTCAGCTTTAATTTTTATTAGGTTTGAGAAATATTCATTTGTCAATGAGGAAAATATTAGGTTTCAGTAAGCAGTTAATGAGCTATATGCTCATGGTTCTGATTGGCATTATGAGATAAAACAAGAAACATATCCTGCTTATACTTTCTTAGAAGTGTATGTTTCCTGTGTATCATACCAGGAAACATGTACGAGGGCACTGCCTGATAGATACAGTTTATATAACTCAGTAACTGCAAATACAGTACAGCCCGGGATATAATTAGAATAATATGAAATTAATTAAGGATTGCTTGGTTAAGATAATTACGGAGTCAGTATGCATAGTAGAGCTAGAAAGATCTGACCCAGAGCTGCCACTTTTAGCTCAAAGCTTTTGAATCAGTCACTTCTCCCTTATCTTCTGTTTTCTCATCTACACAAATGGCATTTTTGATAAAATCTATTTACAGAGAATTTAATGAAGTATATAAAGCATCCAGCATAGTACTTGCCTGACATTTATGCACTTAACAAATGTTTCTTACCTTTATCAGAAATGATATTAGAATTTCATACCACATTGCTGTGTCAAAAAGAAATGTAAAAAAGTATCTAAGGCATAAGTATTAATTATTATTTATTCAGATAATAAGAGCTAACCTTCAATGGAAGCTTTCGTTCTCTGACTCATGCTATATTGTCTCTCAGGAAATGAGCTAATTTGTAATATACAAATATAAATTAATAGAAAATAGAAAATAAAAGAAGAAAACAAAATATAAAAGAAGAAAATCAAGGTATAAATAAAGAAAATATAAATAAAATGTTACATTTGTATGAAGTATAAATAAGATTTGTTTCTTACATACAGGTAAATAGACCTATATGTTTGTTTGTTTATTAATGTTAAAATTGTTTCTTTATATGGCCTATTTCCTGAAAACTGTCAAAGCAATTACTGTATTTTAGTGCTCATTATTTCCCTGTGATTGGGAGAATTTTTATTCTGGTTTCTGTTTTATGAGATACTTAATTTACTTATTGAAAGCAGGTGATAATTATTTGAGGCAATATGTTGCCATTCTGAGTAACCCAGGAATGGTTTTGATAAATGTGAATTTAAATAGACTCTCTTCTTTCTTCTCTATGCCTTCAACCCCTGCCAAGCAAAAGCTATAGCCCTGGTAGGTTCCTTTGTAGGAATTACCTAATATTACCTAACAGGACATTTAGAACACTCTTCACAGAATGGTTTTACATACGCGTGTGTCAGTGACACTCATACTGTTGGTATTCTTAGCATGGTCCACATGGCTCTGGTACCACCTTCACTACTCAGAAATGTGGGCAGGTAACAGAAAACCTTGGATGGGATTAAGGATGCAGCAGGCTTTGGTATCCTTAGGAGGCTTCACTGTATGTGTGTCATTCTCTATACTTACTATTCTTTTTTTTTGAGACAGAGTCTCCCTCTGTCACCCAGGCTGGAGTGCAGTGGTGCCATCTCGGCTCACTGCAACCTCTGCCTCCTGGATTCACGCAATTCCCCCGCCTCAGCCTCACAAGTAGCTGGGACTACAGGTGCATGCCACCACGCCCGGCTAATTTTTGTGTTTTTAGTAGAGACGAGGTTTCGCCATGTTAGCCAGGCCGGTCTCGAACTCCTGACCTCAGGTGATCCACCCGCCTTGGTCTCCCAAAATGCTGGGATTACAGGCATGAGCAACCACACCTGGCCTATACTTACTATTCTTACCTACTATTCTTGAAATCTTATAGTGATTTATCTATTTGAGGTCTTCACTTCTTCAGTGTTTAGCTTGTCATTATTAATGTATTAAATCTGGCACTTTTTTTTTTCTTTTTGAGACGAAGTCTCGCTCTGTTGCCAGACTGGAGTGCAGTGGCACGATCTCAGCTCACTGCAACCTCCACCTCCTGGGTTCAAGCAATTCTCCTGCCTCAGCCTCCCAAGTAGCTGGGATTACAGTCATATGCCACCATGCCCAGCTAATTTTTGTATTTTTAGTAGAGACATGGTTTCACCATGTTTGCCAGGGTGGTCTCGATCTCCTGACCTCTTTATCCACCTGCCTCGGCCTCCCAAAGAACTGGGATTACAGGCATCAACCACCACACCCAGCCCAAATCTGACACTCTTAATAAAATATTCGTTGTGACTAGTTGGTAATAAAGTTTCCGTCGTAGCTTTCCACTCCCTAGTTGTCATTACAGTTTTCATATGAAGCCTTGGCTTGTCTTGGATTTTCATTGAGAGGTGTCATTTTTAGTAACATAGTTTTTTTCAGAGAAGATCTTTATTTTCTAGAGAATTTTTATTTTATATAAGAGAAGATGTAATCAATGATAATATAGCAAGGTGAGGTTTAATTATGGGTTTGTATGGCAAGTTAATGTGACTAAATGAAATTGTCTTTCATGAGACTCAGATATGACCAGGCTGCATGATTTTGTTTTCTTATTTTTCTCCTTTAGGAAGGCACATCTTCATCTGGAAGCAAACGTTGGGTTTCACAGTGGGCTAGTTTGGCTGCCAATCATACAAGGCATGATCAAGAAGAAAGGATAATGGAATTTTCTGCACCTCTTCCTTTAGAGAATGGTATTCTCTTTCTCTTTCATTCTTTATCCCTTTTTTCTTCTCTTTCTCCATTTCTCTCTTTCTCTTACTCTTCTCTGCTTTTTTGTGAATCATATATCAGTTGTTATTATAAAAAACAAGCCAAATCTATATAGTAAGAAGTAAGTTAAACCTAAATAAACATATTCACATATTCTCATGCTGATAAATGAATTTATTTTATAAGTAAAAAGCTGATTTTTATTAGATATTGTATATTTTGAGGGATTTTAAGCAGGGGACAAATTCAAAGTGATAAAACTCTTTTTTGAGAAATTTTGTGGACTTCGTAAGTTGAGACTTCCTAAGGACAGGTGGACAGACACCAGCTTGGATTTAATATTTCATTCCGAGGCACTTTTCATTTTAGTTGTAAATTTCTGCTGTTGAAAGTAAGAATGGTTTTTAAATTTTGTCTTTACTTTTAAATGAAAATTCTTCCTACTCTTTCTGATATGCTGATATCTTAAGATATGATTTTGACTAATGATGCAGCTATTATTCAAGTATAATCTTAACTGAAGATAAGGAAATAATTTTTAGATGAAGCATATATAGGTGTGTGTATATATTACATATAAAGATGAAGCACATATATATTATATATATAAGTTAAAATTTAAAAATAAGCTGAAGACAGGTCCAAACGATTTCATTCATAAATACAACAGATATTTATTGAGTGCCTACTTCATGTGGTACATTTAGTGAAAAAGAAATTAATAATCTTACAAATCTATGTAGTATGATTTTTATTACCTTTTATATTTCTGTGAACAGAAATATAAAGGCTTTTTTAACAAAATGAAGTTGTGTACCTTCAAGGATTTCATTATTACTTTTTGTTCATTAGTTTTCTAATTAACAATAAGACCCTGAAAGGAGGATGAGGAGATGATGGTCAAAAGGTACAAAATCTCAGTTAGACAGGTGGAAGAAGCTTTTTTTTTTCCTGAGGTCTGCTGCACAGCATGGTGAATATAGTTAATAATATAGTATTGTACATTTTAGATGTTCTCATCGCAAAAAGTGTTAACTCTTTGAGGTGATGAATATGCTAAGTAGCTTGATTTAATTATTTCACATTGTATTTATGGTCAACATTTTATACACCATAAACATATACAAATATAAATTGTCAACTTACAATAAACAATTAAAAAACTTATCCAAGTTGAAAAATAAATACTCACTTACAGTTAAAAAGCAAAAAGACCCTCAGTGAGATTTTGTATGTGGCTTTTATCTGTTTTCTTAATTTCATTCTGGTTGAAAATGGAAATTTGTTTTGTCTCAGGCTTGTGGCACCCCAAAAATCTGTTTTAAGAATTTTGTAAGTATTAGAAATATTTGAGGAAGCTACATAGCAGTGTACTAGAAAAGCTACATCATTTATTTATATTAGAATCTAGAAGTTATTGATAGTATTACCAAAAATTCTTTTGAGGGAACAGAGTCATTTGGTTCATATAAACAGTGTTTAGGAAACAAAGAAACCAGACAGAAGGCTAGATAACTTTACCAAAGAATCTGTTATAAAATTATTATCTGTGAAAAGCAAAGTTCTACCCTTGTTATAAAAAATAATAGACCACTTAGCTTTCATGATCTCATTTCTATGTCATCATATTTAAATGAACTTATTTACATAAGCTGATAAATCCACTTGAATAATAAAACGTTTTTGTTAAACATATTGAATGTATATGAGGAGGGGGCAGTATGAGAAATACTGGAAAAATACAAAAGGGTAAAGTAGCCATTACATTCTAGATGCTTCAGTTAGCACTAAGGAGATAAGATATATGAAAGAAGAAACAAAACAAGATATAACATGATTAATGACTAAAGTTAAATCTATCAGTTCAGTATGGATTTTCCTCCATCACATCCATTGTATTGATATGATATTTAAATACTAAACTTTTAGGATTATAAAGAGAAAAAAAAGACCCACAGAAGCTATATCTAGTATCTTTTCTCCATTTATCCCTAAGAAATTAGGAAGCTTTATATGTTAATTTATATTTCCCTGAAAAGATGTTTCCCTTTTCTCAGAAATACATTCCATTTTTAATAGGAAAATCCTTAAATATTCTCAAATTCTCTCAGGTGGAAAAATCAAAATATATATTTTCTCATTGGCTTCTACTTGAAAAAAAAGAAAGGGATTTTGTATTTCCATATGTGGCATTAATAACCAGAAGACTATAATTTAAAAATTCCTCAATTTATAAAATTTTGCTATGTCCTAACTATGAAAAGTCTGCTGTTACATACTTACAATTTTTAAAATTCTTTTAATCAGCTATAGATTTCTTTTAAATGTTGTTAAAAGTTCTGCATTTTTCACTTTACTTAGGAAATCCAAAATTATCATTCTTTCAAGTAGATAATACTTTTTAAAAACTAGATATGTCATTCTTCTCTACTATGTAGTTGAAAATATAGAAAATAAACAATGTTTATTTGACATTGTCTGTATAAATCTACAATAGATTCTGGTTTTTTGAGCAAACCTCAAGGATGGAAAGTTACGAAAGTGAGAATGAACACAGTGAACTTCCCTTCTATAAAACACATTAAGAGGAAAGAAGAGCAATATATTTAGGTTTAAGATCAGATGACCCTTTTATACCATTATGACTATAGTTAATAACAATGCCTTGTGTATTTGAAATAGCTGAAAGTAGATCTTAAATGTTCTCACCACAAAAAAGATAAGTACGTGAGGTAATGGATATATTAATTAGCTTGACTTAGCCATTCCATAATGGTATACATATATCAAAACATCATGTTATACACCACAAATGTATATAATTTTTGTCAATTCATAAATAGAAAATTAAATATATGAAAGGAGAAAAATGATCAGATGACTCTAATTTTCATCTCATACAATTGGCCTTCCTGACTTCTCTAGGAATTGCTTATTTGTGCAGCTTGAAATTGTACTTAAACTACTTAGTCACAATGCTGGCTCATTTGTTTTGTATACTTAAGTCATTTTTAACTTACATCTCAAAATGTAATGTAATATAGCTGGCCCTCTCTAGCCATAGGTTTTGTATTAGTGGGTTTTGCATCTGTGAATTCAACTGAGGATTGAAAATATTTGAGAGGGGAAAAAGAAATGATTGCGTCCCCACTGAACGTGTGTGGTCTTTATTTTTTTGTACTTATTCACTAAGCAATACAGTATAACAACTATTTACATAGCTTTTACATTGTATTAGGTATTATAAGTAATCTAGACATGATTTAAAGTATATGGGAGGGTGTGAGTAGGTTATATACAAATATTATACCACTTTATATAAGGTACTCAAGCATCCTTGGGATTTGGTATCCTGGGGGAATAAGGGGCCTGGAACCAGTCTTCATGGATACTGACAGACAACTGTATGATGCTCCTTTTATTTTATTTTTTTTTTTTGTCTTAATCAATTCCTTCTTTGTGGTTTTTATTTCATAGAGACAGAGATCAGTGAGTCTGGCATGACAGTGAGAAGTACTGGCTCTGCAACTTCCTTGGCTAGCCAGGGAGAGAGAAGGAGACGAACTCTTCCCCAGCTTCCAAATGAAGAAAAGTCTCTTGAGAGCCACAGAGCAAAGGTTGTAACACAGAGGTCAGAGATAGGAGAAAAACAAGACACAGAACTTCAGGAGAAAGAAACACCTACACAGGTATACCAGAAAGATAAACAAGATGCTGACAGACCCTTGAGTAAAATGAACAGGGCAGTAAATGGAGAGACTCTCAAAACTGGTGGAGATAATAAAACCCTACTTCACTTAGGCAGCTCTGCTCCTGGAAAGGAGAAAAGTGAAACTGATAAGGAAACTTCTTTGGTAAAGCAAACATTAGCAAAACTTCAACAACAAGAACAAAGGGAGGAGGCTCAGTGGACACCTACTAAATTGTCTTCCAAAAATGTTTCAGGTCAGACAGATAAATGTAGGGAGGAAACTTTTAAACAAGAATCACAACCTCCAGAAAAAAATTCAGGACATTCTACAAGCAAAGGAGACAGAGTGGCACAAAGTGAGAGCAAGAGAAGAAAAGCTGAGGAAATTCTGAAAAGTCAGACTCCAAAGGGAGGAGACAAGAAGGAATCCTCCAAGTCATTAGTGCGACAAGGGAGCTTCACTATAGAAAAACCCAGCCCAAACATACCGATAGAACTTATTCCCCATATAAATAAACAGACTTCCTCTACTCCTTCTTCTTTAGCATTAACATCTGCAAGTAGAATACGAGAAAGAAGTGAGTCTTTGGATCCTGATTCTAGTATGGACACAACCCTTATTCTAAAAGACACAGAAGCAGTAATGGCTTTTCTAGAAGCTAAACTACGTGAAGATAATAAAACTGATGAAGGACCAGATACTCCCAGTTATAATAGAGACAATTCTATTTCACCAGAATCTGATGTAGATACAGCTAGTACAATCAGTCTGGTAACTGGAGAAACTGAAAGAAAGTCAACCCAAAAGCGAAAGAGTTTCACTAGCCTCTATAAAGATAGGTGTTCCACAGGTTCTCCTTCCAAAGATGTTACAAAATCATCATCTTCAGGTGCTAGGGAAAAAATGGAAAAGAAAACAAAAAGTCGTTCCACAGATGTGGGTTCAAGAGCAGATGGTCGTAAATTTGTTCAGTCCAGTGGGAGAATAAGACAGCCTTCAGTAGACTTAACAGATGATGACCAAACCTCTAGTGTACCTCATTCTGCCATCTCTGATATTATGTCATCTGATCAAGAAACTTACTCTCGTAAACCTCATGGACGGACTCCACTTACCTCAGCTGATGAGCATGTACATTCCAAACTGGAAGGAAGTAAAGTAACGAAATCTAAGACTTCTCCGGTGGTATCTGGTTCATCTAGTAAATCAACCACCCTTCCAAGGCCACGACCTACCAGGACTTCCCTCTTGCGCAGAGCACGACTTGGTGAAGCTTCAGACAGTGAACTTGCCGATGCTGACAAAGCATCTGTTGCTTCTGAAGTATCCACAACAAGTTCTACATCAAAACCTCCCACAGGAAGGCGTAACATCTCTCGGATTGATTTATTGGCTCAGCCTCGTAGAACACGACTTGGCTCACTGTCAGCTCGTAGTGACTCTGAAGCAACAATTTCTAGAAGTAGTGCCTCTTCGAGGACCGCAGAAGCCATCATTAGAAGTGGAGCCAGACTAGTACCATCAGATAAATTTTCTCCTAGAATTAGAGCTAACAGTATCTCTCGACTCTCAGACTCCAAGGTCAAAAGTATGACCTCAGCTCATGGCTCTGCTTCAGGTAAATTGGATCCAGATTTCTAATAGCATTAGTATGTTGTATATTTGGGGGCTTCTTTTTTTTTTTTTTTTTTTAAAAGGTAAGGTTCTAGTTGTCTTCCCAAGATACTCATTCAAAACAAAAGTTATGATATACGGGGCAGCGGCGGTGGGGGGGTCTATAAAACAGTTGTATTTAGCATAGTAAATGGAAAATCAGAAGTTATATATACTTCCAGTTAGAGTCCTGGCGCAAAATAGTGATTTCAAAATTAGGAATTCATTGAGCTGATTTAGGAGTTTTAATTTTCCAGTTGGTGCTATATTTGGATGTGTGTGTCAAAATTAAATTATCTGGAAGTGTCTGGTTTAAAGTATAGGAATTAACATTGTGCTTCTAAAAGCATGTGTTTAACCTTTAAATATCCTCACATAATTCAAAGCCCTTAAGAAGTTGAAGAAAAGCAGTATATGCTTTATTACTCCTTTCAGAGTTAAATGAAATAATCAATGTTTTGTTCTTTTTTTCCCTACTCATTTTGAAATGTCTCACATACTTTACCTATACTTTTTAAAGTTAAATCTGTTTATAGTTGGAGCAGGTGAAAACTAACCTTAATTTATTTCAGTGGAAGAAGATGGATTCATGGGGAATCACTCAGCATATATTGGCCAAACTGGGCTGTAGAAATTTAACTGGTTATGAGCATTATCTCACAAAGTGCTGTTATATCATTTAACTCTAGTAATTAGGTGTAATTGAATATAATAACTACAAAAACTACTTACTTTCCACCAGAATTTAACTGATGCTGTTATATTTGTTTGCTTATGTGCTTTGTATTCAGAGCTGAGGCCATTGAGATACATGTGTGACCAAAGAGTAATGAGGTGGATATTTGTTTGTGTCCTATATGCATGTTCTCATTACTTCATAATGAGCCTCATATGTAGGCGTAGCTGCAAAGGCCAGTGTGGGAGGCCAGCTGTTACAACAGACTTGAAGATGTGTGATTATTTTCAGTAGGCAGACATCTAAGTAAGCCCTAAGTCTTGAGTTAAGAGTGGAGGGGAAGTTGATATGAAATTTCATCTTTTTATTTTTGATTGGTTTACATCTACCACACCATATCCTACAAGACCCTAAAGGAACAGTACTTTGCATATGATACTTTTTTCACTTCTCTTCCTCTTTTCACTGCTGCTTTCCTCCACTCCATTCACCTGTATCTCTTTGCTGGTCAGTGGGTTTGGTAATGATGATCACTGTCTATGGTAGAAATGGACGTAGGGTGAAGCCAGATAACATATAATCATGATTCCAAAAAAAAATAGACAACATTTTCCTTATTACCCCAGTCCTCATTTCCACACTTGAAGCTTTGGTTGGTGGTTCACAAATTTATTGCCAAATATTTTAAAACTAACTACTACATTTTGGTTTATTTTCATTCTGTTTTTGGTTATGGCTCTACTTCAATTCACATTTCATCTGTGCTGCATTTCCTGATGAAATTTCTTCTGCTGTACTACTTGTTTTATCACCTCATCTCCATTAAGATATGTATGTATTTTCCTGTCTTAACATAATTTCTATGTTACCAGGTAGCTTGGAGTACCTCTTAACACATGATGTGCTTTTATTCCTCGATATTTAGGGTAAGGCTTGAGATGCAAGCTAAATATGATTACTTCAGCAAGTCTAAGAAACAACTGTAAGATGCTATATATAAAGACAGATTTCATTTTCTGCTTCTTTGAATACAGAACTTGATAAATATTCAGTTTTCTGTGTCCAAAAATAGCCTTGAATTGTGTATGAAATTCCGTAGGACACATTGATGTATATGATTTTAGTCTTTTCATACTTAGGACTAGCAGTATATTAAATAATTAGAATCATGGAATTTAAAAGTTAGAAGAGTTATTCCCTTAAGGGAACCAAGGCCAAGAGAGGAAATAACCTGCCCTGGGCACATGGCAGTGGCAGGGGCAGAATAAGAATCAAAGACTTTTAATCCCCAGCCTGTTGTTTTTCTACCGTATCTATTCTAGCTCTAAGAAATAGTTTCAGTGTTTACTTGTATGCAAGCTTCTAGAAGACAGCTAGAATCTACTGGATTATTATCAGGAGGCTATGCAAGGTCAATATACAATATAAAGGTTTTGGTATTGTTTACTAAAATCTTTGCAGTTCTGATGTTTTACCCAGTTTATATTCTCTATTCCACCTTATGAGTGTAAAGCCATATTGTAATCTAGGATTGTATATTCAGATTCTGTCAAGATACCCACTTATAGTATTAGATCTTCTCTAGGACAGTGGCCAGGATCTTTCCTTCAGTGAGAACATACTATAATAGCTGTATGGAAAAGGTGGTCAAACAAACAAACCTACCTGTTTGATTTTGCTAATTTAGGTGCCTTTGATATTATAATATTTCTGTTTAAGACAATTATAATATTTGGAATGGAAAAAGAAAAGAAAAATTTTAACTTTTGAAACATGATTTAAAAGAATGTTAAATCATGCCGATCAGTGTTGCTGTGTACAGTATAAACTTTAAAGACCTTGGAAATAATCTGAGCCTAGCTCTTGTGATATTGTCCCAATTGGATATGTAAAAATAATTCCGTAATGTTTCCAATTCCATATTTTAGATGATGTCTCTAAAATATTTTTAGGCCAGCACAGCGTTTCATGCCTGTAATCCCAGTATTTTAGGGGAGGCCAAAGTTGGAGGATTACTTGAGCCCAGGAGTTCAAGGCTGCAGTGAGCTGTGATCACACTACTGCATTCCAGCCTTGGACAAGTGAGACCCTGTCTCCATTAAAAAAAAGTTTTTTTTAAAGAAATGTATGTGATAAAAATAGAAGATTGGAAATCTCAGATTTAGCAATATGAAGAGAAGAGTTCTGTATGTTTCTCTGATGTAACTTGCAATTTGCTTCTAGGAGTTTAACTAGTTTTTTTTCCCCAAAACATTCTTTCAATGCTTCTTTTTTTTTTTTTTTTTTTGAGACGGAATCTTGCTCTTGTTGCCCAGGCTGGAGTGTAATGGCACAGTCTCGGCTTACTGCAACCTCTGCCTACTGGATTCAAGGGATTCTCCTGCCTCAGCCTCCCAAGTAGCTGGGATTACAGGCGTGTGCCACCATGCCCGCCTAATTTTTGTATTTTTAGTAGAGGAGAGCCTTCACCATATTGGGCAGGCTGGTCTGTCGTCCCGTGTCAGCCTCCCAGAGTGCTGGCATTACAGGCATGAGCCACTGCGCCCAGTCTCCTTCAGTGATTCTTGATATCAAGTTGTAACTGAAATATCCAGATTTATTTTGGCAAGATATATTTAAATTTAAAGACCTTGAATTATCAAAATAAAGCACTTGGTTTTCATTATGTTTTAAGTGCACATTTTAGAAAATAAAAACATTATGTTAATATCCTTAGAATTTTTTTAGACTGTTTGCAGTCCCTTTTTAATTCTAATCTTCAAAATTTATAGGCAGTAGAAATTAAATGTTAGACATGCATGGCTTGAATTAACTCTTTCTCCAGGTCAAAGGACAAAACAGAGCATTGTCAGCAGTTTTTCTCCCCAACTGATCTTATTGCTGAATGCTCATAAATATACATTCAAAACACGTTTGTGGTAATTTTCCACTAAAATATTCTGATATTGTATGAAGATACAATGTGTGTTTTCTGAAGCGTGTTTGCAAAATCTATAGTTGTATGTTTTAATGCCAACAAAGAAATTGGAACATTCACAGAAATATGATACTAACAACTCTTTTTTTCCTTTTTAAGTCTCTAGACATCATAAATGATAGTATGTTTTTGTAGTGAATATAGTAGTTTAGTACTACAATACAAGAGGGAATGTTGCCTATTTTATAATTAAAAAATAAATTTTGTAATGAATGCTGTAGCTCTAGCTACAAGCTTAATCAAGCCCATCTTGGAACTTTCATTTTAATATATATGCTGTCTGGGCCTTTACTAACGAATAAGTCTCTTAGAGATAGGCATTTCAGACACCTTCCAATGCCTTAGTAATATCAACCCATCAAATGAGCCTAATAATATATTAAGAAAATCAAATTTATTTTTATAAATTGTTACTTAAGCCGAATAAAATTCAAGAGAAAGAAATAAATTTTTTCTTCAACACAGGTTGAAATCAGAAAAACTATCATTACATGAGAAATTAAGGATGTCTTTTTAAAACAACTTGGCCGAGTACGGCGGCTCATGACTATAATCCTAAGACTTTGGGAGGCTGAGGCAGATGGTTTACCTGAGGTCAGGAGTTCGAGATCAGCCTGGCCAACATGGTGAAACTCCGTCTCTACTAAAAATACAAAAATTAGCCAGACATGGTGGCAGGTGCCTGTAATTCCAGCTACTCTGGAGGCTGAGGCAGGAGAATTGCTTGAACCTGGGAGGTGGAGATTGCAGTGAGCCAAGATGGCGCCATTGCCCTCCAGCCTGGGTGACAGAGGGAGACTCCATCTCAAAAACACACACACACACACAAAAAAAAAACCTTACTGGAAACAAAAATGTAGAATGTATACAACACTTGGAATAACAGAGAATTCGTTTTGAACTCTGGGAGTCCATAGACCTGGCTTATACTTTGATTTTAGCAAGGTAAGACCTCTCTGGGCCTGTTTCTTCTCTTTAAATGGAAGAATTTAGACTCATGTCAAAGGCCATTCTTCTAAAATTTTATGAAATAAGTAGATGGGGGAAAATTTAAAATATTTTAACTTGAAGTTTATTTGGTGTTAATTAGCAGGTGATAGGGAATTTTCTTTAGAAGAAAAAAGGTTAGGTAGCTGCTATAGTTTGGAAGCAAATGTTAAGAAAGCAGAAAGTTTTGAAATAAATTCTTTGAGAAATAACAGGTTAGAGGGCCTAGCATTGAACTCCCTTTCCCAGTCCCTTCTCCACCAGTAGCCATCATTTCACTCAGTCTCAGCTCTGCTCTTTTTCGTTACACAGACTGTGTCCAGAGTTAACTGGAGCTTTTCTTCATAGCATCCCATGTGTGATATGTTTTCCACTGGCAAAGGGAGCTCTTAATTACTTAATGATTTTTAATCACATTTTTATTTCTCTGCTGTATGCTGATTATCCAGTTTCCTCCTCAATTTTAAAGAACATACCTAAAGATGTTACCTTTTACTTTTTAAAATATGCTGTATTCGTTTGATTTTTTTCTTTTTGTTTTGTTTTTGTTTTTGAGACGGAGTCTGGCTCTGTCACTAGGCCACAGTGCAGTGGTGCGATCTCAGCTCACTGCAACCTCCGACTCCAGGGTTCACGTGATTCTCCTGCCTTAGCCTCCCGAGTAGCTGGGATTACAGGCGCGCCCTACCACGCCTGGCTAATTTTTGTATTTTTAGTAGAGATGGGGTTTCACCATGTTGGCCAGGAGGGTCCCGATCTCTTGACCTTGTGGTTCGCCCACCTCAGCCTCCCAAAGTGCTGGGATTACAGGCGTTAGTTAGCCACTGTGCCCGGCCCCTGATTGCTTTTAAAAGATATTATTAGTAGCTTTATTATTCTTACTGACTTCTAGGTAGACCAGCCTATGAAAAGAGATGGAAAGTTTGTGAAAAGGAAGTTTTTCTCGTACTTTTTTCCTCAGAATGTAATTGCATTTTGATCCTAAGCTCAGACTATTAAAAGTTGATTCTAGCATGGCTCTACTTATATGTGATCACCTGACATTTAATGTATATTAATAGCACTTGGTACTCAATTTCTCATTCTGCTTTCATGTAGTCTGCCACGAAATATATCAGCCATCGATGCCATTCTTTCTAAGTTACCTCAAAATTAACTTAGTTTTATCATACTTACGTTTTCATATGTTCTGCAGTTATTAAAGCTCTTTGTTAATTGCTTTTCTTTTCTCTCTAGTTTCCAATCATATGTATAGTGACCATAGTTGCCTAATCAAAAATCACAACATTTGATGTAACAAATGATTTTTTTCTTATTTATGAACACTATTGTAAGATAGCACAATAAACACACATTTAGCATTTAATGAAATGTTTTTTTGAAACGTACAAATTTGTTTACACTATTTCTGATTTTGCCTGCCGTATTTCTTAATTTTTTTCTAAACCTCTTTACTCTTGCTCTAAACTTTTCCTAAAATTGGTTTCAAGTCGCAGGGTCACTTCAACTCACGGAAGTTTTTATATCTAGAAATGAGTACATTATCACCATGATAAAAGTATTATCTATGTTAATAAAT
Organism: Gorilla gorilla gorilla; assembly: GCF_029281585.2. NCBI lineage: Eukaryota > Metazoa > Chordata > Mammalia > Primates > Hominidae > Gorilla > Gorilla gorilla. The sequence goes on from NC_073224.2 coordinate 12,307,677, forward strand.
TATCTTACAGTGTTAAAATCAGAAATTATATTTAAGCTCCTCAAAAAAGGTCTATGACTAATTACCTAGTATATGCATTTGCATACACTTTTACAGAGAGCCATGAACTTTCTGTGTATGTTCATTCTGTCATACCTATGAATGAATCTAGTTCCAAACATCAGGATCTGCAAATAGGGGTGTGAATAAGGACGAATCGATAGGCTCTAATTTATGGCATATTCCTCATTGTAGAGTTCTCTGTTTCTTAAGCCAGTTCTGGTGGCAATATATGCCAGTTTTATCTGAGAGCAACCTCAGCCTTAGAGATCCCCAGCTGAAAATGTAGTTTTTGGAGGAAAAGACATAAAAGGCATAAAATTAGAGTGGAGGAATTTCTGGATTCTGTGCAGCTTAGGGTCAGTTTTTATTAAAAAGGAAGAAGATGCTAAGGTTTTATCACTTTAAACACCAACAACATTTAATGCTTTTCACTAGGTTTCGGAAAAGTAAATGTTTACATCCAGGAATTCTTACATTTTTTTCAAAAATATTTGTTAAACATTTGCTAGCCGACACTCAGCTAAGTGCTAGGTATACATTATTGGATTCAACAGACACGGTTCCTGCCCTTGTTAAGTTTACCAGGAATTAGCCATTATCTCTTTTTTACCTCTATTTATGCCTCACAAATTATTTGTATGTTTGATTCTCATATTAACAGTAGTAAAGTGTCTGCCTTGTCTTCTGATTTTTTAAATGTGTGAGCAATACCATTTTTTAAATGTCTTTATTAACTGTAAATAAGAAAGTGATTGCCACTTTCTTTAATGTGACTCTTCACGGTATCTCCTGTGCCTTCAGTGTCAATGGTTGTGACAAAAGCTTGTACAGTTTTGCTTTTTGTAGGTTTTATGCCATTGTCTATTTTCACCATATGCTTTCAGTGTCAAAGCAGCAGAGAGTTGTACTGAAGATGCTTTGTTGTGTTTTTTTACCACGTAAAAAGATTTTTTCCAACCATAGCGTAACAGGATGTTGAATGACAGAGGTAATGTTTTTTTTTCTGCCGTAAAGGCATAATTTCCACAGCCGGAATTATGCACATCTGTATGTTGGGAAAAGAGAGTTTTTACCATCTCCATGTTGAAAGTCCATGTGGCATGAGGAAATCTTTTCCCTTGTTTTTATTTTTGTTGTCGTTGATGTTGTTACTGTCTTTTTTTTTGAAAAATTCATATTTTCACTCAAGTAAGAAATATTTGCAATTGAAAAGTACTCCAGTTAAACATCGATGGATAGAGCTTGCTTAGTTGTTTATCATTAGCGAAATTTTTCATCTGAATGTTTACTCACCACACTATGGAAAACATGGTCTTCCGATTGTTTTTGATTCTTCATTGTTTTTAATTCACCGAAGTGTAATGTTTCTATCTCTAAGGAGTAGTAGACTTTTGGTTTTTGTGAGGTATGTGTACGTCAGTTATTGAAAATTGTGCTGTGTGTGCGCTCTCATGGTGTTTTGAAGTCATGACTTTTATTTTACCTCCTTTAAATGATAACATAATAATTCTTTTTTTAATAATTAAACTAATTTAGTAAATTCAAGATGGAGGCGCTTTCCTACTGATTATGCTTCCACCTCAGAAGATGAATTTGGATCAAACCGTAATTCCCCTAAACATACCCGTCTACGTACTTCTCCAGCCCTGAAAACCACTCGCTTGCAGAGCGCTGGATCAGCAATGCCTACTAGTTCTTCATTCAAACACCGGATTAAAGAGCAGGAAGACTACATCCGAGATTGGACTGCTCATCGAGAAGAGATAGCCAGGTTGGTTTTCAGGACTTATCTTTAAGAATTGAAAATTTCTATGAACATTACAACTTGGTAACAAAGTTTAGCTTGTACTTGATTTTTACTAATAGTCTAAGAACTGAAATCCACAGATAACTGTGAACTCCGTTTAGTCAGTAGTATTACTCTCTATCCAGCTTTTTTTCTTTTTTTTCTATGCCTGTACCACTAACATATTGTAGAATTAATTTATTTTGACCTTTTCTGTCTCCCCCCTCCTCCCTTTTTAAGAATTTCTTTTAAAGATGGTGATAAGTAAGTGTAACTTTGAAAGGTAGGCAGTATCAGATCTACATAATTAAGAACTGCAGGCAATTTATGGATTACTTTCCTTTAAACTTCCAAAGATGTAATAGTATACCTGTTAGAGATGTGGCTGCTGCTCTCTGGAGAGAATTAGGGTAAGCAGATTTTCACTTATACTTTATGAGCTCATTAAGTATGGGCAGTTCAACCATTTAGTAAGTAAAACAAAATATGACTATTTTGAAGATTAAATCTGTTTATACTAACCTTTAGATTATGTACAAAAAAAATTTATGCTGCAGATATGATTTTTAATTAATAACTTATGGAAATTAATAACTTACTATGGCTGAACTTTGAAGAGAGATTATACTCAAGCAGATATTATAGTAGTTAAAATATAAGGATTTTTTGTTTAAAGTTTGTGAGATGTTAGATTTTACTGCAGTATACCATATGTTACCTAAACATTTTCACTGTATACATACTAAGCTTACTTCTGTCTTTAAGACCTTAATCTTCAAGTTGTATACTTGAGGACATTATTGAAGAGTTTATACATAATATTTCATAGATGCTTTTAAAAAACAAGAAACTTTTACTCTATGTTAATGTTCATCTTTTTTGTTCTTTATTTCATTGACTTCTGTGAATTGTGTTTTTTCTGGCTCATTGGTTTCATGTAATGTTTAGTTTTTTATTTTTAAAGACTGTTCACTTGTCATTGCTTTTATTCTTGGAGAGAACATGCCTTTCTAATCTCATTGTGCTGCTTAAAACATTTTTGCTTTACCATACAAATAGCTTTTTAGGAGAGTAATTACTGAAGCATTTTAAGCCAGTTGTTCTAGTTAGAGGAAAGGCATATATGTGCTTTGGGATCCATGGATCATTATGGGCCAACAAAATGCTTGTAGTGAGAGCATCTTGACACATTTTTTGTACTTCCAGGCGCTGCTAGCAACAACAGGTCTTACTCTTGTCTCATCATTTTTCCCCTTCCCTTGAATAAGATGTCCAGCTACACAAGATCCAGTGGTGCCTGTATGTCTAGATGCCTCCTGGCAGGAGGCCTCCTCTCTCAAACTCCCTCTACCCCAAACTAGAAAGACTAAAAACCTTCTTCTGAGCCAAATACACTTCCCTACCCCCAAATAAAAAAACAGTTGTAATACAAAGAGAAGAGGGAATAAGGGCTATACACTGTATTTTCACTTGGTTCCATTTTGCTATGTGCATAGTGTTACTATTATCAATGTGTACTTTTTATTATCTATGGCAGGACTTTAAGAACAGGCTATTTAACCTACAGTGATGTTCATGCCTTATCCCTCTAGTTTGTCAGTAGCACTATGCTAATAAAACTTGCCTTTGGGATTTTAATTTTTCAAGTTATACTTTCCAGCTATATATCTCAAAGCCAGAGAAGTGGTTTTTTTGTTTGTTTTATGTGGAGAAAAAAGGAGGGTGGTGGAAGGAAGGAAAGATACAAAATATGGAAGGAAATGTGGATATTTAATGTTTCTATAGAGCAGTGATAAGTTTGCTTAGGGTGAGAAAATGTATTTTCAAATGGCTATGAATCACAAACTAAGTAGAATATGAGAAATAATTTTATTTATTTAAATGAACTACTGTCACCTAAAAGACTCCTGTGCTGAGAGCAATATTTGAAGAGTAATAGATAAAGACACTTTTATTTGAAAAATATAATAGTGATTTTTAATTTATTACAAAAATGTTTTATGCTTTAGCATACTCTTTCTGTTTAGAATTTAGGACTATTTCACTTGATCAGCACTTTGTTAATCTGTACATAGTAACTGTTTACCTGCATTTAAATTTAAAGCACAAAAGCAAGCTCCATTTAGAATATGAAGTGTATAAGCGAGATATGGCATATTTGGTCTTCAGTTTGATGAGGGAAGGTTTCTTTCAGGTATCCCTGATGCATATGCTTTGGTAGCTCCTGCCTCAGTTTCTCTGTTATGAAAACAGATATTGACTTCCATCGAGTAGGAATGTAAGACATGATGCAGGTTTTTATGAATATTAGGGTAAACAGAGCTACAATACCAGCTTTACAGATGACCAAATGAAATACATTCAACCTAAAAATTATACTGGAAGATTATCTACAGTAACACCTCGAAGATAGTACAGGTTTGGTTTCAGACCGCTATAGTAAGGCAAATATCTCAAAGCAAGTCACACAATTTTTTTTTCCTAGTGCATGTTAAAATTATGTTCACACTATACTGTGTGCAGTAACACTGCTTCTTAAAAAAAGTATATACCTAAACAAGTAAATATTTTATTGCTAAAAAACAGTAGTGATCATCTGAGCCTTCAGTAAGTCATCAGCTTTTTGTTGGCATAGGGTCTTACATCCCTGCTGATGACTGCTTATTTTTGTTGGCATAGGGTCTTACATCCCTGCTTATTCAAGGGCAGTGGTTGCTGAAGGCTGGGATGACTGTGGCGATTTCTTAATTAAAAGACAGCAGTGAAGTCTGCCACGTTGATTGACTCTTCCTTTCATGAAAGATTTCCTTGTAGCAATGTGATGCTGTTTGATAGCATTTTACCCAGAGTAGAACTTCTTTCAAAACTGCAGTCAGTCCTCCCAGACCCTGCCGCTGGCTTATCGACTGAGTTTATGTAATATTCTGAATCCTTTGTTGTCATCTCAACAGTGCTCACAACAGCTTCACCAGTAGATTCTATTGCAAGATACCACTTTCTTTTCCCATCCATAAGAAGCAACTCCTCATCTGTTAATGTTTTATCACGAGATTGCAGCAATCCAGTCCCATATTCAGGCTCCACTTCTAACTCTAGTCTTTCTAGTTCTGTTTCTGTTTCCACCATATCTGCAGTGACTTCCTCCACTGAAGTCTTGAACCCTCAAAGTCATCCATGAGGGTTGGAATCAGTTTCTTCCAAACTCCTGTTAATCTTGATATTTTTACCTCCTCCATGAATCACAGATGTCCTTAATGGCATGTAGAATGGTGAATCCTTTCCAAAAGATTTTCAGTTTACTTTGTCCAGATCTATTAGAGGAATCATTACCTATGACAGCTATGTCTTGCAAAATGTATTTCTTAAATAAAGGAATACATTTTCTGCTTAGAAGACAAAATGGGCCAGGCACGGTGGTTCACGCCTGTAATCTCAGCACTTTGGGAGGCCGAGGCAGGCAGATCACGAGGTCAGGAGATAGAGACCATCCTGGCTAACACGGTGAAACCCCGTCTCTGCTAGAAATAGAAAAAATTAGCTGGGCATGGTGGTACGTGCCTGTAGTCCCAGCTACTCGGAGGCTGAGGCAGGAGAATTGTTTGAATCCGGGAGGCAGAGGTTGCAGTGAGCCGAGATTGTGCCACTGCACTCCAGCCTGGGCGACAGAGCGAGACTCTATCTCAAAAAAAAAAAAAAAAAAAAAAAAATGGCTGGGCGCGGTGGCTCTCGCCTGGAATCCCAGCACTTTGGGAGGTTGAGGCGGGTGGATCACGAGGTCAGGAGATTGAGACGATCTTGGCTAACATGGTGAAACCCCATCTCTACTAAAAATACAAAAAATTAGCCGGGTGTGGTGGCCGGCGCCTGTAGTCTCAGCTACCCTGGAGGCTGAGGCAAGAGAATGGCGTGAACCCAGGAGGCGGAGCTTGCAGTGACCCGAGATGGCGCCACTGCACTCCAGCCTGGGCGACAGAGCGAGACTCCGTCTCAAAAAAAAAAAAAAAAAAAAAAAGTCAAAATGGCTCCTTGATCCATGGGCTGCAGAATGGACGTTAGCAGGTATGAAAGCAACATTAATCACCGTGTACATCTCCATCAGAGCTCTTAGGTAACCAGGTACATTGTCCATGAGCAGTAATATTTTGCAAATAATCATGTTTTTCTGAGCAGTACGTCTCTACAGTGGTCTTAAAATATTTAATAAACCACGCTGTAAATATGCCGTAATCCAGGCTTTATTGTTCCATTTGTAGAGCACAAGCAGAGTAGATTTAGCATAATTTTTAAGGGCCCTATGACTTTTGGAATGGAAAATGAGCATTGGCTTCCAACATAAAGTCACCAGCTACATTAACCCCTAACAAGAGAGTCAGCCTGTCCTTTGAAGCTTTGAAGCTGGGCATTGCCTTCTCTCTGGCAATGAAAGTCCTAGATGGCATCTTCTTCCAATAAAAGGCTGTTTTATCAAAATTGAAAATCAGTTGTTATTATAACCGCCTTAATCAATTATCTTAGCTAGATCTTCTGGATAACTTGCTACAGCTTCTATATCAGCACTTGCTGCTTCTCTGTGCACTTTCATGTTAGGGGGATGGTTTCGTTCCTTAAGCCTCATGAACCAACCTCTGCAAACTTTTCTTCTGCAGTTTCCTCACCTCTGTCAGCATTCACAGAATTGAAGAGAGTTCAGATTTTGCTCTGGATTAGTTTGGCTTAAGGGAATGTTGTGGCTGGTTTGATCTTCTATTCAGACCACTCAGACCTTGTCCATATCAGCATTAGGCTGTTTTGCTTTCTTATCATTCCTGTGTTCACTAGAGTAGCACTTTTGATTTACTTCAAGAACTTTTCCTTTGCATTCACATCTTGGCTGTATGGCACAAGAGGCCTAGCTTTTGATGATTGCCAGAATAGTAAGACAGAATTTAAAATGGTTCCATGGTTGATCAGATGGGAGATTGGTGGGAGTAGGGAACACAAAAGGCATGGGAAAAGAAGATAGGTTGTATTTTGGTCATACTGACACCAACATGCCTAAAGGATAGCCCTGTGAAAAAAGCTAGCAGACAGTTGAACTGCGGCTGTGAAACAGGAAGCCGTGAGGGCTAGACTCATCGTTGTAGAGTCATTCGTAAAGAGTAAATACTTGGAGCTATTGTAGTAGATGGTATCACCAGGGAATGGTGAGGGAGCTGCAAATGCGGCTGAACTCTGAGATAACCTCAGTGACAGGGATGTGGTGTAGCTGAATGGTGAAGAATATGGACTCTGGACTCAGACCATATTCTTGGTCTGAGATTCAAACCCAACTCGACCACAAGGTCTGTGTGACCTAGGATGAGTTAATTAAATGTGTTCTAGTGATCTCATCTGTAAAATGGACGTAATGGTGCCAACCTGAGAGAGTTGACAAGTTGATGCACATACTTAACCTAGTGCTTGACATATAGTCAGTAGTCAATAGATGTTATATTTAAGAGGGATACAGAGAAAACAGTGGTTTATGATTATAGTTAGAACTTTATTTGGAGCTTTTAATTTTGTGTAGATCTCACACGTTTAAATTTATGAGAACCCAGATATAATTGGAATTTCAGAATCAGCATTACATTCTACAGTTTATAAAATGCTGGGCTTACCTTATTTGTGCTTAAGAATCCCAGCCAATGCTTTGTTCAAATTTCCGTCCAAACTTATTTATTAAAAAATTTTTTGTCCTCCTAGTAAAAACAGTGGTATATAAGTAGTTTGTTTTTTTAATATTAAAGTGATCGTTAAATAGCCGTGTCAGCTGGGCGGGGTGGCTCACGCCTGTAATCCCAGCAGTTGGGAGGCCAAGGCAGGCGGATCACCTGAGGTCAGGAGTTGGAGACCAGCCTGGGCAACATGGTGAAACCCCATCTCTACTAAAAATACAAAAATTAGCCGGGTGTGATGGCATGCACCTGTAATCCCAGCTACTCGGGTGGCTGAGGCAGGAGAATTGTTGAAACTCGGGAAGCGGAGGTTGCAGTGAGCCGAGATCGCGCCACTGCACTCCAGCCAGGGTGACAGAGCAAGATTCTGTCTAAAAAATAGATGTATCACGGAACACCTGTCAGTCCCGTTCCCTGATTTGTTGGCCCCAAATGAAACTCACTTGGCCTTGTAAGACAAAAAGCTTTTATTATTACTAAGTCTTTTACACATAATTTTATTAGTGAAATTCAAGTAAAAAGAATAGTGATCAAATATATTTGAAAACATTTTAAAATAGAACTGTGGTTTATGTTTTTCAAAGCCTAAAATATGTGCAGTTAAAGTTATGAATGAGTGATAATCTTAACAGTAAAAAACCAAATTACTTGTAATTTTACCACATTATTAAAAGCTTTGTGCTTTTATTGTTTTGTTGGTAGGAACCAATTTAATTTAGTTGTCAGAATTCAATGGTGTGGGTTTTCTTATTGTCTGTAAGGTAATATAATGCTTTTCTGTGTATTGCAATTTAGCTAACAAGTCTTCAATTACAATATAATTGAAGGATGTACTACATTTTGGGTTGTGACTGGAGGTGAGCTTTGATAATACCAAAATGTTTTTTGTTTTGGAGAAAATGTTATGGATATAAAAACTACCCTAATCAAGGAATAAGGCATATCTGCCAAGTCAGTTTGAAGACATCATTTGTGGATTGATAATATCTCAAGTCTAGGCCCTGTTACTTTGTTGGGCTAGGTCAGATCCAAACAGCAAGAGTAGGGAAATAAACCACCTGCCCACAGGTTCAGATGACAGTGATTCTTCAGTTTCTCTGTAGTTTTCCACATTTCCTAGAACTTCATTATTCCTTCCTCATAGTCTGTACCTAAGTCTCTAAAAATACTCTCGCTATCTCAGGTCTTGTTTATTGAGTAAATACTTTGCTGTCACATGACGTCAGACCATCTTCTTTTAACTTGCCGATTTTGTCTCTGGTGGAGATAGCATGGGTTTGCTAAAACCTTTAAAGTTATCCTCTTAATTACATCTTTATTTGTGACTTCCTCTGCTTATCTGAAGCATATTCATAAGTCTAGTTTCGAGACTAGAATCTTTCTACATTTTACCAAATGTAACTTATCTGTAGCGATAAACATTTCATTCCCAATAATGGGAGGTGCCTTTAAAAAAATTAAATCTCTCTCTCTTTTGATGGCTAGAAGTAGACTCCATGTACTTTATTCAAACTGCTTTTCTAATCAGGCCACTCATTAAATTGCTGTTGCTGCCCAAAAGAAACCTCCAATTTCAACTCATTATTATCCCATCCTAAATCTTTTGTGGCTCAGTGTAACTCTTTCCCAGTTCTCCATACTTTTGTTGCATAAAGAATGGGGTTTGCCAAATTTTTTTCATTAAGGTCTTCTATTATTGAATCAAAATGCCACTAACATCTAACAAATTAACTGACAGTTTCCACTGATGGAAGAGAAAGATCTTTCCTTATCATTAGGAAACTTTTTTTTGTGAACCTTCTTTATAGTTGGTATGTAAGTCAAATATATGAGTTAATCAATACATGAATTAAACTTTAAGCCTCTTGCCTGGACTTTTTATTCTTTATTGTACTGTGAGATCATGGAATCATTCATAACTATTGCTTTGTAAATACTAAATAAATTTTTTAAATTATGTTATTTTATTTTGAGACAGAGTCTCACTCTGTCACCCAGGCTGAAGTGTAGTGGCGCGATCTCAGCTCACTGCAACCTCTGCCTCCCAGGTTCAAGCAATTCTTGTGCCTCAGCGTCCTGAGTAGCTGGGATTACGGGTGTACACCACCACACCTTGCTAATTTTTTTTGTATTTTTAGTAGAGATGGGGTTTCACCATGTTGGCCAGGCTGGTCTCAAACTCCTGAGCTCAGGTGATCCGCCCACCTCGGCCTCCCAAAGTGCTAGGATTACAGGCATGAGCCACCATGCCCAGCTGATACTGATACCAAATAAATTTTGTTGAATAAATGATGCCTGGAGTCTTCCCAAATTTGTCTATGTCTCCTTTGTTTTTTGTTGTTGTTTTGTTGGATTTTTTTTTTTTTTTTTTTTTTTTTTTTTTTTTTTTTTTTGAGACAGAGTCTCACATTCTGTTGCCCAGGCTGGAGTATAGTGGCATGATCTCAGCTCACTGCAACCTCCACCTTCCAAGTTCAAAGGATTCTCCTGCCTCAGCCTCCCGAGTAGCTGGGACTACAGGTGCATGCCACCATGCCTGGCTAATTCTTTGTAAAAGTAGAGACAGGGTTTCACCATGTTGGCCAGACTATTCTTGAACTCCTGACCTCAAGTGATCCACCTGCCTCAGCCTCCCAAAGTGCTGAGATTACAGGCATGAGCCACTGTGCCCAGCCTCTTGTTTTTTAAAAGATACCTAGCTCATTATCAGTAGGCCCTGAATAGTTTAAATGCTTAAGATTCCAAATTGAAAATTTTTAAGTCAAACTCTAAAAATTTTTATGTAGAAATTCCTTGTCTTAGCCCCATTTTTACCTAGCTGCAGTTAATTTTTTTGGGAAAAAAATTAGGATGTGAGAAATTGTATTTCTGTTTTATCATAATAGCATTATTCACTGTATAAGATACAATCATCCAGTAATGAAACATTTCAAGGGTCCATATATAAGTCAGTATTGCTTGTTTATATTCACACCTGCATATGTTGATTTCATTATACAATATTTTACCTCATTTTGAAAGTCATGGTTTAAGATACAGAACTCATGTGAATCACATTTCTAGGAAACCTTAAATGAATTTCTTAAGATCTGCTTGAGCTGTTTACAGTGGTAACACATCTGTATGAAAGGCATGTCAAGAAGAACTGAAGATGAGATGTGGCTTCACAACAAGCCAAAGGCTGTATTAAAATTATATGCTGTCTAATAAAAAAGAAAGAAGATATCCAATTAAGTGGCAGAATAGCATAAATGTGGTTATGTTCATTGCTTTTAACAGCTGAGAAAAATAATCTTGAATAATGGGCCAAAACCAGGAAAAGGCTTCAGGGGAAAATGTAGTTACAAGTATTTACAAGGCATGTACATTTTTTAAAATTATAGCCTTATCACATTAAAGCCACATCTGGGTACTTTTTTATATACTAATAAAAATACTGTATTTTTATTTGTAGGCAGTGTAGTAATAAGAATACTGTCTTTTATTTGGAGATAGCATTTCCAAGTATGTATTTGACCTTGCTAAGCATTCATGCTTCGTAGCCAATGATACTGAGCATTCCATCTGGAGTGCCTCTAGATAGGGGATTCACAATTGGTCTTTACTGGTTAGGGGGATTCACAATTGGTCTTTACTGGTTAGGGGGGATTCACAATTGGTCTTTACTGGTTAGGGAACATCTAGAACTTTTTGCTCATGCACAAAGTAAAAACCTTACATGTCCTGTTATATAAGTCCAGTTGGTGCCTGCATTCGTGTACTTTTTAACTTGACTTCTTACCGCCTCTGTGTGCTAGTATAGGGTCTCTTACAAGTGTACTTTTTCCTGCATTGTATAAGCAATGAGAATTTTAAATGAAGTGAATTTGCTAATATCTCGGGGGTTTTTTTTTTTTTTTCTTCCCATGCCTTGTAAACCTTAAACCACTATACTTGTTCTATTTGAGGTGCAGGGGAGAGCATGAGTGAGTAATCACTTAGAAGGAAAAATACAAGCTAAACCAAATACTTAATGAAACAAAATTTGTTTTTACCTATGGAAATAAAAAAATTTTTTAGCCACATGCTTATGAATTTTTACTTTATACCTGCCTTTGAAATTTTGGGGCCTGATACAGGATCCTTGACTCTTTAAAAATAATATGGCTCTTCACTATTTGGCTGACTGGCTTTTATACCATTAGAAGGAATTGGGAAGGAGAGGGGTCGCTAATCTCTTCTGTGTTCTTCTTCCCAAATCTCATTACCGTGACCTCTGTTGAGATTAAAAGTCTCCCTGGTGCATCCTATTATAAATCATACTTTTTTATGAATCGCTGACCATATTTGTCACCTCTGGGGAGGCAAATAAACCTAAAACACAGAGCCTGTGTTCCAAACGAGTTCATAATTTATACAAGGATTAAAAGCTAATTCATATCATTCTTACACCTTTGCATCCTCACAGCTTAGCTCCCACTTACAAGTGAGAACATGTGGTGTTTGATTTTCCATTCCTGAATTACTTCACTTAGAATAATTGACGTTAGACTTTTTTTTCCTTATATTTTCTTTTTCCAGTTTTCCTGAGTACCTTTCATTTGATATCCCCTTTCCTCTTACAAAACTTTTTTTGCTTACTAAACTCTTCTAGATAGTGTGGAAACCATGAGCTTTTCTGGAATGACCCTTATATGTCTCTCCTTAAACTCATTTTACATTTTAACACTTCTGGTCATTTACAAACTAGACTAAATTATTTCTTGAAAGCTGAGTCATTACAGTTATGATCTCTTAGCCCATGTTAAAGTAACAGGAGGTTTGACTTGCGGTCATAAGCTTTGGTTTTAGGATTCTAAAGCTAGTATACTTCATTAATAGCCCACCAGTTGCTTTTTTCCAGTAATATCAAAAGAAACTTAATTCCAGAGGTTCATGTGTGTATCCTCTGGAAAGTTTTACATGTAAAAACGTTTGAAAACGAATGTGCTATTAAAAAATAGGGCAAATTTTTGGCTGGGCGTAGTGGCTCACGCCTGTAATCCCAGCTCTTTGGGAGACCAAGGCGGGCGGATCACAAGGTCAAGAGATCGAGACCATCCTGGCCAACATGGTGAAACCTCATTGCTACTAAAAATACCAAAATTAGCCGGGCGTGGTGGTGCACGCCTGTAATCCTGGCTACTCGGTAGTCTGAGGCAGGAGAATCACTTGAATCCAGGAGGCAGAGGTTGCAGTGAGCTGAGATTGCACCACTGCACTCCAACCTGGCAACAGAGTGAGAGTCCACCTCAAAAAATAATAAGGCAAATTTTTAAATAGCTAATTTAAAACAATGTTTCGTTGGCAGTTTAAATCAATGAAGTCTGATAGTTTGTTTCTACTATAGTTGTAATAATATATAATCTTGCGAAGATTGTGTGTTTAATTGGGTATACACATCACTAGAACTCTAATTTTTAGTATATCCTTTAATCTTCCAATATACCCAAATGTACAATTATTTTTTCCAGTATACAACCCTTCAGTGAAAAAAAAGTATTATGACTGAGATAATTTACATAGGAAAATTATAAACTTTATGACTTAAAGTACATTTCTCATGTTATCTCACCGTTTTTTCTTAAATAATGCATACTTATTTCTACAGGATTGTTGAAATTGAGTCAGTGGTTCTGACACTCGGGAAAACATAAAGACTAGGACTAATGCTAGAGAACTGAACCCTTAGCTTCTGTTTTGTTCCTTCAGCGCTATTTTCTTATCCATATTTTGTAATAAAATGGAATTAAATGTGAAAATATCTATTAGGTTTTCAAATCAACAATGTATGTTGTATATACGTTAAGAGTTGATCATTTTAATACATATTTTACTATATCACGTGGAGATTGCTGTTGTCCATGTTTTTTCTAATTAATTTATGCTGTTTTCCACAAATATTAGAAACTTCATTGTACAGATCGTCTGCATAAAAACTCCTTAATGAAAAATAGAGTTTTGGATACCATGATGCTTATCTGTATTTTATCTCAGTAAGCTTGGTTATTCTGTTTCTTATTCTAGTTCATTTATTTTGGGGAATTGCAAGGATTTGCTATATTATCTAAGGGAACACTTTAAACACATTTTCAAAAGAATCACATCAACAGTTAATATGTTTTAAAAAAATTATATATGGAGCAATCATGTGAGATGTAGCATGACATAGTGAAAAGATCTAGTTATGGCACTTAACTATGTGTGACCTTGGCCAAAAAAACGGTCGCATGTCTTCTCCTGTGCCTCATTTTCCTCATCTGTAGAACAAGATGATTAATACTTCTCTTACAGAGTGGTTGTGGGAATTAAATGAGTTGAGGACTATGAAGCTGCTTTATAATGTACTCATCATATTATAATGGTGCCGTCTGTGTATTCTAAGCTTCATGGGGACAAGGGCCCTGTCTGCTTCTTCCTTGCTGTAGTCTTTAGGACTTAGCACAGTGCCTGGCACATCATAAGCAATCAGTAAATATTTGTTGGTGTTTTTCCTGCCTCTTTGTGTTGATAAATAAATGAGGAATTAACTGACGTTTCTTACAAAGTTTATTTATTGACCATAAATTGGTTCTGTTGGTCCATAAACTTCAACTTAGTTCCCTTTTTAAATCTAAATTTTTATGTAATTACTAATGTGCTTGAAAGTCTTTCAAACTCACATTTTGCATAAGTTAAAAAATGTTACTTTAAGCCAGGCATGTGTCTGTAATCTTAGCTATTTGGGAGGCTGAGGTCGGAGGACTGCTTGAACTGTGGAGTTCGAGACCAGCCTGGGCAATATAACCAGACCTCCTAGGCTCTTTTTTTTTTTTTTTCTTTTTAAGTTACTTTGTATTTCCTTTGGATTTTGAAGTTGCAGAAACTTTCATATATACTTTTAATAATATTCTGTCATTCCAAAACCTTCCCTGTGGAAATAGCCACATTGAGTTTATGAGCAGTGGATGCAGCTTGGAAAACGTTAATGTCTTATTGAAATGAAATGTTTCTCAAAAAACAAGAATATCAGTGGCAGGTTTTGTAAGTTTCTCCCTCTTAAAAAAAAACTCTAAAAGAGAAATCTCTATTTTCACCTTTGATTATCACAGGTAACAGTTATTTAGTTCTTCAGTCCATGTAGGTAAAAATGCAAATGGCTTTATGGAAATGAGTACTAAAGCTTGGATCCGGTCCTGCCTTAGCTACATCTAAAGATGTGATCATGAGCAAGCCATTCAGGTTCTCTGAGATTGTGATAAAGTCAGATAAATCCTACCTCAAAAGAACTTTGTGGGCCTCAAGTGACATAACATGTACTAGAAAGTGCTGTGCATAGTGTAAAGTGCTCTACGAAAGAGTGCAGGGTTCTTAATTTCTTGATACTGTAGACCCCTTTGGCCATTTTGTGAAGCTTGTAGGGCCCTTCTCAGGTGTAAACATAAAAGAATTACAAAGAAATCCAATTATATTGAAATTCAGTTATCAAAATATTTGAAAGTAAGAGTAATTTATGGTTCTTTATTAACATTAAATGTTATTATTGTGTGTTTAATGACTTCAGTAGTTTTGAAGCAGTGATGACCATAAATGATGTTTAAATATACCCGTAGCAACTGTAATGTGATCTCTGTTGATGACAAAAATCACCAGTATTGCTAATACCACTGTGGTTTGTTGCCTGTATTTATAATTGAAAGAAATGCTAAGCGTCACTTAGAGGTTAGTGAATACATTGTAATTGTTTTTTCTCATTTAAGTTCATGAACTCCTTGAATTCTATCCATTATTCCCCAAGTTTAAGAACCCCTGTGATGTATTAATGCTAGTCATTAACACAGTGTGTGTTAAGGGCATAGCTCTACTCAAGGGCATTTAAAGTACATTTGTCAAGGTGATATCTTGTAGGTTATTTGGAGTTTAGTTTCATTAATCTTAATTTTGGAATTAAGATTTAAGACTGATTATCAAAATAGTTAATAGTTAATTTGGGGTACAAATATTTAATTAGATATACAACTTACATGACTGATTATCTCATAAATGATTGTTTCTAGAGCTGTTTATTTAAAAGGGATTAAACTTCTTTTCTAAAATTATTACCAGGATCAGCCAAGATCTTGCTCTCATTGCTCGGGAGATCAACGATGTAGCAGGAGAGATAGATTCAGTGACTTCATCAGGCACTGCCCCTAGTACCACAGTAAGCACTGCTGCCACCACCCCTGGCTCTGCCATAGACACTAGAGAAGAGGTAGGAGATCTTCATGGAGAAATGCATAAGGTTCTTTCTTTTCTTTATTTCTTTTGCTTTTAGCTTTTTGCTTAGTTTATTTTAGTTATGTCCACCCTCCCTGTTTGCATGAAGCTCTGCATTTTCCAACTTTGCTTTAACAGTTTATTTTATGTTTTTGTAACAATACTAGTGAAGGCTAACATTTGGTCTACTATTAACACGAAGCTGGAAAATTCTTTAGAAACAGCATTTTGCCTGCTAATTCTTGGTCCATAGCTTCACTTGAAACATGAATATAAATGGTATTTTGAAAAGCAACCCAAAATTTGATAAGTGATGGTATAAAGTTTCTATAAAGTTTGACTATGAAAATGCTCCAATTAAAAGTATTTTTATCGCTAGTTAACTAGAAGATACTCTGATAACAGAGAAAAATCCTACAGTTTCACTGCTTTAATAATTCTGTTGATAAATACAAACACACATAAAGATATTTTGAAAAATTGAAATATATGTGTAATATACACACATACAAATACATATTCAGAACATTTTTATAAAGTCTGGAATGCAAGTTACCATGTATAGACTATTACCCATCCAATATCAGGGCCTCTTACAGTATAACTCCAGGAGGCACCATTTGCATAACATTGCTCCAGACAGCGCCTTTAACATATAATACAAAATTAATGGTACTCTTTGGCCATGTTGGCTGCTTTGATTTGGGGCAGAAATGTAAACAAAGGATTGGCATTTAAAAGAATGAACTTCTGTGTTTGGAGGTTGGCAAACTGGCCTTGCTGCCAGTTTTAATACAGACCAAAGAACTAGGAATGGTTTTTACATTTTTGAATGGCAGGAAAAAACATCTAAAGAATACTAATTCGCAACTTGAAAATTACATGAAATTCAAATTTTGGTATTCATAAATAAAGTTTTATTAGAACACAGCCACACTTATTTGTTTAACTATCATCTATGGCTGTTTCTTTGCTACAGGGGCAGAACTGAGTAGTTGAGACAGAGATTGTATGGCTGCAAAGCCTGAGGTTTTATTATCTGTCTCTTTATAAATAAAAGTTTGCCAGCCCCTGGTATTTATTATTCTGCTTCTTCAATTTTACAAGATAATTCTAAATAGTAGGCAAAAATGGCTAGCCTTTTTGACAAATTTAATTGTGGTAAACTGTGCTAATAATATTTTCTTCATTTGCTTTTTGTCACATTCTTTAATCTGATTCTTTAATGGTCACTTTTTTGTTTGTTTTCCTTCAGTGTGTTGTTTAACTTAATAAATGATACTTCATCAATCTGTGTAGAGTTTTGTTACCACATTGATCAAATGTAACTGTAAATGAAATCATCCTTATTGATGAAAACCTTAAGGATCGTCCTGGTGGCAAGACATACACAATTCTTCTGGTACATTTAAAATGTTGAAGATATTATTTTCTCAGCTTTCTAACTAAATTTTACCTAACATGATTATACATTCACTCAGACCCAGTAAAATTACTTAAACATTTCATTGAATAAACTTCATTTTCTTTTTGTTTTATTTCAGAATATTGTACTAGGTTGATTCCCTCTTCAGTAAACCTGAGTTACTTAGTATTGTATGTCTGTGATTTGCACTGTAGATGGCAGTATATCATTTCTATTAGAATGTGTAACTTCTATAGCATTGTTAAAAGTTTATTTGACTAAGATCAAAATATTTATTTTGTGGATTAAAAAGTATTTTCCTTTTGTAAACTTAATTGGAATTTGCAATTTATGTATCTTGTGAAGAAATTTGACACCTGGATTTGGGGAGGAAAAAACAAGATAGGAAACTAAAAGAAAAAGAAACATTATTTTACACTGGTAAGGCAATGTGAGTAAAATGAACTCATTGTCCATCTACATGGCTCAGCTTTTTTTCTATTTACCATCTGTTTTCCATTTGGAGAAAATCTTATCCATGGAAGAATTAAATTTAACATAGTTATATATTTTGGATTTTGAAAATAAAACCTATGTAGATGAATCTCGATTTTATAAAGGAAATACATTTGAAGTGCTTATAAAAAGAAAGAGTAATTGGTTTATTGAAGATGTTGTGCCTCTGTTACTACTTGAGAATGGAATAACTTCTGTCTAATCATAAAAATTGTAATGCCAATGTTGGTACTTTTTCAAATTACTGTGTTCTCATAAAGGTTTGCTTTCGTCCCATTAGTTGGTTGATCGTGTTTTTGATGAAAGCCTCAACTTCCGAAAGATTCCTCCATTAGTTCATTCCAAAACACCAGAAGGAAACAACGGCCGATCTGGTGATCCAAGACCTCAAGCAGCAGAGCCTCCCGATCACTTAACAATTACAAGGCGGAGAACCTGGAGCAGGGATGAAGTAAGTAAACTATAAATTTTAACATGCGGCAGAAGAAGCATGTTCCGTAAGTAAGAAAAGGAGGAACCATTCAGTGAGTAGGGCTGGGGAAAGAGTGATTCTCCTTAATGAATGCAATGAAATTTCACCATGACATCACATCATATACAAATAATTATGTCACTTAGAGGTTAGCGAAAATAATACTGTAATTGTTTTTTCTCATTTAAGTTCATGAATATGAATTTAGTTCTTAAATTCATTCTCCAAATGAATTTAGAACATGAAGCATGTTCCGTAAGTGAGAAAAGGAGGAACCATTCAGTAAGTAGGGCTGGGAAGAAAGTGATTCTCCTTAATAAATGCAATGAAATTTCACCATTACATCACATCATATACAAATAATTATGTCACTTAGAGGTTAGTGAAAATAATATTGTAATTACTTTTTCTCATTTAAGTTCATGAATATGAATTTAGTTCTTAAATTCATTCTCTAAATGAATTTAGTTCTTAAATAATGCATGAAAAACTGTAAAACTTTTACTTAAAAAATACAAATATCTTTCAATATTGTACTAGGGAGTGATTTCTTAAGAGAAACACAAACTTTTGGCCTTAGAAAATTGAGACATTTGAGTATATTAAAATTAAGAACTTTTTCTTTATTAAAAAATAAAGAAGGTAGAAATACAAATTACAAACTTTTGCAAAACATACAGCCTATGAAGGATTAGTATACAGTATATATAAAGAACTCCTTCCAATCAATTAAAAAACACAATAGAAAAATCTGCAAAGACATGAACAACATTTCACCAAAGAGAAAATACCGAGGCGGGCAGATCACCTGAGGTCAGGAGTTTCAGACCAGCCTGGCCAACATGGCGAAACTCCGTCTCTACTACAAATAAGAAAATTAGCCGGGCGTGGTGGCATGTGCCTGTAATCTCAGCTACTCAGGAGGCTGAGGCAGGAGAATCACTTGAACCTAGGAGGCAGAGGTTGCAGTGAGCTGAACCCACACCACTGCACTCCAGCCTGGGTGACAGAGTGAGACTCTGTCTCCAAAAAAAAAAAAAGAAAAAGAAAATACTTAAGGCCTACAAAACATGAAGAGAAGTTTAACTTAACGAGCATTCAGAGAAATGCATGTCAAGACTACAGTGAGATTATAATCATTCAATTGTTGACATGTTAAAGTCTTAAAATGTTAAGTATTGGAGGAAAGGTAGATAAATAGGCTTTCTTATGTGTGGTTGGTGGAGGTTAAGTTGGTGCCGCGGCTCTGGAAAACAGTTTGACACTATCTCCTAAAGTTGAAAATAAAGACATCACATGATCTGGCAATTTTCTTGCTAGTATATGTACAAGAAAAACCCTTTCCCATTGACAGTAGAAGTTACATTTATAATAACATTGTTGACAGCATCAAAAACTTGGAAACTGTTTACATCAGCTGAAAAGTGAATGTATAAACTGGTATATTCCCAAATTGAACAATAATAGAGTAATAAAAAACTCAAAGATATAAAGGAGTTTCTTCATAAAAGAATGGTTATTTCAAATACTACTGTGGAAAGAGGTGATTTATGAACAACACACAGAGGTGGTATAGGCTTAAGGGCTGGGTAGAGGAATAATGTAGAAAGAAACAGTTGACCAGAAGAGATTGATCATAGATTAATATTTGTGGATCCCTGGATTTAGGAATAAGATCTTGAGATTATTATGTAAGAATATGTATGTTTCTCATGGTACTGAGTAGAAAAAGATCTACCTGGTAGAAAAGTATGCAACTAGCCCGAAAGTTACAACTGAAGTATACTAAAACGTTTTACAGCATACTTGATCTGTCCTGGCCTAATAGTTGATTTGTTCTTGGTATCAGGAAAAGAGCCTATTCTCTAAACTTACTCATAATCATTCTGTCCCGATGTCTAGGAAGACAAATTTCTCCAAACATGATAAAACTATGTGGAAGAAGTGTATGTTTTTAAAGAGAATGGAAACATCTAGATTGATAGTTATCTCAAGGTTGATATCAGGAATTTATTTAATACTTTGTGACAACAAACTAAACTTCATGAGCAAAGAAAAGAGAAATATCCTATTCTGTGTTGCAATGTTTCCTTAGACTCTCCTGCCCTTTCTTATGTCTTCCTAATTTGTATATGTCTTCCATCCTTATTTGATTGTTTTCTTAAGGCCCACAAAAACCATTTTGCTTATTTATCCTTTCCTTGACAATGTTATTTTTCACAACCTAAATAAACTTTTATTACCCACTAAATTCCAATCCTTGTCATTCTGAAGTTAGTTCACGTTTTTCCATGATCACTTCCTTATTTATGCCACTCATCAATGAACTCTCTTTCATTAGAATTCTTTTTTTTTTTTTTTTTTTAAATTTTGAGAGGGAGTCTCGCCTTGTCACCAGGCTGGAGGGCAGTGGTGCTATCTCCGCCCACTGCAACCTCTGCCTCCCAGGTTCAAGCAATTCCCCTGCCTTAGCCTCCCGAGTAGCTGGGACTACAGGCATGCACCAGCACGCCCTGCTAATTTTTGTATTTTTAGTAGAGGTGGGGTTTCACCATGTTGGCCAGGATGGTCTCGATCTCCTGACCTCGTGATCCACCCACCCCAGCCTCCCAAAGTGTTGGGATTACAGGCGTGAGCCACTGCACCCGGCCTCATTAGAATTCTTGCAGCACTGAATCCCAAAATTTATGTGAACGTCTCTTGTTTTGTAGGCCTTAGGCTTTATGATAAAACATGTAATCGTATTCCCTGTATATTACCGTCACCTCTCCCAGTGGTCTTTAAACCTTTTTGCCTTCTAGGGCCTTATTTTCTGTTTTCTTTCAGGCTCTGGATATAGTACTGACAATATAAGGAGTTCATTTTGAAACCCATGGCTAGACTCAAGTTTTGTCCGTTTTCTACCATGCTTCATTAGCTTTGCCTTTCATGATTTGGCCTAGGGCTTGGCAAACTTCAGCCCATAGGCCAAATCCAACCTGTCACTTGTTTTGTAAAAGTTTTGTTACAACACGGCTATGTCCACATGCATAATTTGCTCATTATTTATGGCTGCTTTCACTCTGCAAAGGCAGAGTTGAGGAATTGTGGCAGAGACCCTATGTCCGTCAAAGACTAAAACCTTCACCCTCTGGCTCTTTACAGAGGTTGGTGACCCCTGGTTTTGCCCATGCATCTCAACTGGGGTAATACCAACACTCAGTACAAAAACTTACTATTTTCTGTAAATTTTTCAAAATGTATGTTTCCCACTAGACTCTTTGCTGGAGAACAAGGATTGTACTCTTCTTGATTTCTGTATTCACATTACTTAGACCCTGTGTCCCTCAAAGACTAAAACCTTCGCCCTCTGGCTCTTTACAGAGATTGGTGACCCCTGGTTTTGCCCATGCATCTCAACTGGAGTAATACCAACACCCAGTATAAAAACTTACTATTTTGCGTAAATTTTTCAAAATGTATCTTTCCCACTAGACTCTTTGCTGGAGAACAAGGATTGTACTCTTCTTGATTTCTGTATTCACATTACTTGGTGAAAGAATAAATAATAAATTTAGTACTCTAAGTTATTTGTATCTTCTCTTTTCTAATTCAGTTGGAAGTAAGAGAGACAGGATCACAATAGTAATTGAAGATAAACTGAGGATAAAATGGATTGTGTTTGGAAACTGATATGACCAAAATAATACAGAAACTTTGACAAGTTATTTAATAATAAGAACTCCTTTGTTAATAGTGTTTCTTTCACTTTCTCATTTTAGTTACATATTAATTATATTCTTCACTGGTTTATAATTAAAATAAGCATAAATACTAACTGCCCCTAACTATAGTGACTTGTGACTAGTGATCTCAGTAGTTATACAATACAGGGGTAATATTTTAATATCTACTTTTTTCTTTGGCTGTTTCAGGTCATGGGAGATAATCTGCTGCTGTCGTCCGTCTTTCAGTTCTCTAAGAAGATAAGACAATCTATAGATAAGACAGCTGGAAAGATCAGGTACATGTACATATAGCTTTAACTTTAATATCACCTCACTTTGCTTTTTGCTTTTTCTCAAGGTTAAAAATGTATCATCAGAATGAATATGTTTACCTTTGGAAAAATTTGTCCCAAAGTAAATATCTATCCAGTACTACTTTATAACTTTAAATTTATTACTAATTCAAAACATAAATAGACTTACAGATTTTATTCAACAGTACTTCAGAAATCCATGCTGCTATTGCTTATTTCTGGTTCCTATAATTAAAATTTAAACTGTAATGAAACAGTATTTGAACATGGTTTGTGAATTGTAATATTCCACACAAATATAATTCTATATTGCTTATATATTGAAATAATATATTTTATCAGCATTTGATGAGTACCAAGAAGCCATTAAATTTTTTCAAAAACAATTTCAAAAGCACCATTTAAAAAAAAGTATTCTTAAAAACAGTCTATTTAACTTAAAACAATCTGTTTTAAGTTACTGTAAACGAAGTTCGCATCATCTTCTAGAAAAATTGAGAAATTCAGAAGGAAATGTAGAAAGTTGGCCTATATAGGTAAATTTTACTTGGCATGTTAAGAAACAGAAAGAGCTTTCTTTTTATCTTGAGCCTGTATCTTAAAAATTTCTTAAAGGTGGCCGGGCATGGTGGCTCACGCCTGTAATCCCAGCACTTTGGGAGGCCGAGGCGGGCAGATCATGAGGTCAGGAGATCAAGACCATCCTGGCTAACACGGTGAAACCCTGTCTCTATTAAAATTCAAAAAAATTAGCCGGGCGTGGTGGTGGGCGCCTGTAGTCCCAGTTACTCGGGAGGCTGAGGCAGGAGAATGGCGTGAACCCGGGAGGCAGAGCTTCCAGTGAGCCGAGATCGCACCACTGCACTCCAGCCTGGGCAACAGAGCGAGACTCTGTCTCAAATAAATAAATAAATAATAATTTCTTAAAGGTGTACCAGACTTTCTCATCACTTTATTGCCTCCCAAAATAATATTAATTTAAAATTCCTTATGTTAAAAGTAATGTATTCTGCACCGTCTTGTCCCATTTTTCCATTTATTTTAAAATGTGTAGCTTTTTAGCAAAAGTAATACATGAACATGGTTAAAAAATATAAATATTCCAGAAAAATATATATTATATCTATTAGTGGGTGTGTTTCCCCACTCTGGGTTCATTTCTCAAAGGTTTATACAAACATGATCATATTTTATCTACTTTTGTACCTTGATCTTTTCTCTTAATTAGATCTTTACTTTCCCCAAAGAGTATGAGTGAAATGTATTGACAGACCCCTCCATATTTGATTGGCATATGAGGCATGCTGCCTTAGTGAAAAAATAGTTGAGTCTGAGTGCAGTGGCTCATGCCTGGTAATCCTAGCACTTTGGGAGGCCAAGGCAGGCGGATCATTTGAGCCTAGGACTTGAAGACCAGCCTGAGCCACAAGGCGAGATTAAAAAAAAAAAAAAAAAAAATTGGCTGGGCATGGTGGCACATGCCTATAGTCCCAGCTATTTGAGAGGCTGAAATGGGAGGATCACTGGAGCTCATGAGTTCAGAGTTACAGTGAGCCATGATCATGGCACTGCACCACAGCCTGGGCGACAGAGCAAGACCCTATCTCAAAAAACAGCAATAGAATGTTTAAAACGTTTGGCTTTTCGTAAAGAGTACCTTGTACATATAAATAATGTTGAAGGTGTTTTTAATGACTCCCATTACGTACCTGTCCATTGTTTTTTAAAGAGAATTTACCTTTATCAATTCCCATATATTCTTATGAATTTTAAATAGACTTAATTTTCTACAGAATAATATTTTAATATTTACTTGTTAGCAAATAAGTATTAGGTACATTCTAGGTACTTTATAATTAGACATTGACAAAACAAAGACCCCTGTTCTCATGAAATTTACATTCTATATCATGTAAACCAATCAGCTTGTATTAAGTTAGCTATTTCTGCTATCTACACATGATTTGACTTAATTTCATTATTTCACGTGAATATTACCTGTATTTTACTACTCACATTTTCTGTTTCCACTTGAAACCCAATAACCTGCATCAACTTTTTCTTATTATTAAAATCACTGGTTACACTGATGAGATAAAAAGTATAATAACAATATTAATTTCAGGTATAAATTGGAACCTTATTAACTAAAAAATTTTAAGGCTTATAATTGATTTTAGAGAAATTAAATTAGTTGCATGCTCTTTATAAATACCACATTTTATAAATCCTGATAGGGCTTATAAATGAGTCCATTGTTTTTCTTTTACTCACACCCAGTGATGAAGTAATTAGCACCCTATTATTGTCTTACGTGAGATATAGTACGTTTTCCCCTAGTGACTCCATCATTCCCAGGTTTACTTCTTTCACAAGTAAGAGAATCCCCTTCACCGTGCAACCCATTCACCTATGATTTGCTAATATATCCTATGGCCAGAGACAAATGAAGTCCACCATTCCCTGGGGTAAAGCCTAACTGAAATTTGTAGGGAAAAAAATTTTAAGCTTAACTTACTAGTTTTTACACATGAATAAACAATCTACAGGCCTCAATCACACAGCTGCTTATTAATATCATGATTTGGCTCAAGCATTCATTGTAGTTAAATGTAATATATAATTGTTATCATTTTTATTTTAGTTCCACTAAAATTATTTTCTAAAGCTGGGGCATTATGGAAGGATTATTAACCAAAGAAATAAATAAATGAAATAAACATTGGTTAAGATCATCTTATATGGGAATAAAGTCTCCAGACTCATTCATTCATTGAATGATTTTTGACTGTATGTTATTTGTCTAGCACTGTTTTTGATGTCCTCACATTTGAGTGTAGAAGGCAGGTAAACAGGTAATTATAGTTCAGTGTGTTAAGGGAAATATAGGATGGTTACTACGGAAGCCCATAGCAAGGGCACTTGGGAAATTCAGAGAAGGGCTCTTAGAGAAATTGCCATGCAATTTAAGTCCTGAATGATGAGGAGAGGAGTTACTCAAAAGCTATGTGAAGTGAAAGGGCCAGAGTATGGTGAGAGATGACACTAGAGAGATGAGGATGAATCTGTTTTGGCAGAATTTGTTAAGGAGTTTGGATTTTATCATTAAAAACCATAGGAAGCTAATATATCCAATATGGGTCTTCTTGATACACCAGTGCTATCTGTAAAAATATCATGAGAGTCTTGTATGGTCATGTGGCTTGCACCTGGAAAACCCTGGAGTCTCCTTACCTGTAAACAAGTACACAATGTTTTTTCATCCTACCTACTGAAATACAGGTCCGTCCTTGATAACTGGATTCTTAACCACTCATTCATTTATTCAGCAGATGTTCACAGATTACCTGCCGTGTACCATTCTCTTCCTCACCACGGAGCAGCTTTCCTACATTCTGTAGTCTCCCCCAAAGAAAAATATTTTTTGTAGCTTTGACATTGAACTAAAATTGAGAACAAAGAAGACATTGCTGATGGATTGATAAACTGTATTGTCTCAGAAAGTGACAGAATTTATAAAGTTTAAAAAAGGATGCATAAAAATGCCTCAATAAAGTTATACATAAATACAGAATGTTTAATGTATTTGAATTGCCTTCAGTTCGAGTGTTGAGTTTTACTATGCATAAAGCACTATGGCAGGCTTTATGGAAGGTAATGAGGATAAAACCATTTCTATTATTAAAGAGTTTCCAGTGTAGTTGGCAAGGTGAGGCACATATACAATCAACTATCGTACAAGATAGCGTATAATAGATTAGTGCTCAGTTAGAGATACAAAGACGAAGGAAGGATCACTTTCACCTAGGAGGTTTAGGGACGGCTTTGGGAAGAAGATACTATTCAAAGGTAGGTCTGAGTTGTGATAACCAAACCTAAGGGGTAGAGACCTGGGCCTTCTGCATGGAAAGTGCCAGGGTAGTTTGAGAATCAACTGGTCTTTAAACTTTGTGTCAGGAGTTATAACCTCAAATGTCTACTGGGGTTCATCCTAGAGGCATGCATACTTACATTGTATGAACATTGTCTGTGGAATCAATTTTTAAATATTTATACAGGAACTCCTATTGTACAGCATTCTCATTGCATTCCATGTGAAAATGACCCCATTAGGTTGTGTAGCACGGCCTTGCATTGGTAGACTCTCAATTCGCAACTCTGCATTCTCATGTTTTAAGGGCTAGTACTAGGGAATTGGTTATGGCTCATAGAATAGGAGCCTGAGACTTCTGTTTGTTTCCCTAAAACCAATGGCTTTATCAAAAGTATTTTAACTTAATTCTTAAATTATTGAATGAAATAAGCTTTGGAATTTTATGTATTTTCATGCTGAAGTTTAGCTTATTTTGAATCTATAATATAATCTGAATATCACTTTGAAAGCTATGATTTTTTCAGCTTAAAATTGATAAGGACCTTCAAACAAAAACAAGTTCTGATCATTATAGCCTGGTCTAAACTAATTTCTTGGTCTGATTTTCTGATTCTCTAGTATTTAAATATTAAATATTATAGTAAATATTATAGTAAAGTTTATTTCATAATGCCAAAATGACAAGTTTGACTTCTTAGATCTGTTCTATTATATATTACAAATTGTTTTTTTTTGTTTGTTTTTTTGTTTTTTGTTTTTTGTTTTTTGTTTTTGAGATGGGCTGGAGTGCAGCGTCACTCAGTGCAGCCTCGACCTCCCTGGGCACAAGCAAACCTCCCACCTCAGCCTTCTTAGTAGCTAGGACTACAGGCATCTGCACCACACCTGGCTAATTTTTTTGTATTTTTTATAGAGACGAGGTCTCGCCATGTTGCCCAGGCTGGTCTCGATCTCCTGGCATCAAGTGATCCACCCACCTTGGCTTCCTAAAGTGCTAGGATTACAGGCATGAGCCATTGTGCCTGGCCAACAAACTGTATTTTAAAATAAACCATTTATTTCTTCAGGAGGGCATTTTTTTTTCAGGGGCAACCCGTGAAAAACCCATTTTCACCAAAGGTGAAATGTCTATGGTCTAACAGTTTTAGATCCACAAACACTATACTCAGTAGCCATCCTCTGGAAAAATTCACTGAATTTTTAGCACTGTGTGGCTAAACAGAGTCTTTCTCTATTGTATAAGTCCATTACAGTTCTAAGTTGGTCCATGAAATAGTCATTATTTCCTTATTTTCCATCAGTCCTAATGCTGCAAGGACTCTTTTACAAGAACATAATAATTTAGAAAAGATGGCTGGCAAGGGTGTTCATTTTTTTGAGTTTAGAAAATTTAATAAGTAGGCCATAAGAATATTCTTATACCAGATTCTAGACCCGTTGCCACCTTAAGCAAATGTTCCAGACTTGATGTGATGTTAATGAGTTTCATGTTTTTAAATAAGGTAAGTCTGGCATGTTGATCTTTGAAGAAATATCAGCACAAATATTAACTTAGTTTACTACTTAAATGCTGATCAGCTTGCAGTAGTAATACATTTACATGAGGTTATATAGTGTTGTCTAAACTAGATTTCCAGACTTACTGAAAAAATTTTAAAAGAAACCAAAAAAGTAGCTAGTATTTACCTCTTTCTAAGACTGCTGAATCATGTCTGATAGACTCTAAAGTGTTAGAAAAGTGTCCCACATTTGAAAGACACGTCAAAATGTTGTGGTCCTTTATTTTATAAGTTATTTGATGTTAGGGTAATGATAGGATAATTATCTTTATTGGCAACTGTTTTTATCAAAAGGATAGCATCCTAATTCCTAATAGGTTATTATGTGCAAGTATACTAACACGAATTAACAATTGTTAAAGAAAAGCACAGTAAGTACTCCCAATTTTTGGTCTTTAAAATAATATACACACTTTTCTTGATCGATAAGATGCTTATTCCCATATAAAGAGGTCTTAACAGACACAATTGTTTATACCTAATTCAACCTATTTTCATCTCACTTATTCCTATACTGCATATATTGTGTCTGAATAAAATTGCATTTTCTTTATAAGTGACAGTTACACAGTCTTTTCTCCATATACCCAGGTGATACATGTTGTTCCAAGATACCCACTGGATGCCTGACACCACAGATAATTCTAAAACCTAATATACTGTGTATTTTCCTACACATACATGCCTATGATAAAGTTTAATTTATAAATTAGGCACAGTAAGAGATTAACAATAGTAACTAATAATAAAATAGAACATTTGTAACAATATACTGTAAAAAAAAGTTATGTGAATGTGGTCTTTTTTTCTCTCTCTCTCTCTCTCCCTCTCCCAAAATACTGTAATAGTTTCGGACCATGCTTGACTGCCACTAACTAAAACCATGGAAAGAGAAACCGTGGATAAGAGGGCATTACTGTATTGTAAATTATAAATATTAAAGTTTTGAGGTCATAACATCATTTACATTTGTTTTATATTTTGTTTTCAATAAAGAATAAGGTAAACAGTAAAGAATTTTTGCATGTATTAATAAGCATTCAATTGGAGCTCATACACATGAATTAATTGGTACTGTTGGCTTAGTATTTTAATTCTCAGTTTATGCAATGGTTGGTTTTTTTTCTTTGTGTACCTTTGAAAAGATACACATTGCTTTGGTATTATTAACAAAAAAGTAATAGGTTTTTAAAATATAAAAAGTTATATGCTTATGTTTTTTGATTTCTAGAATATTATTTAAAGACAAAGATCGGAATTGGGATGACATAGAAAGCAAATTAAGAGCCGAAAGTGAAGTCCCTATTGTGAAAACCTCAAGCATGGTATAGTAATTTTTCTTGAAGATTAAAACATTTTAATAGAGTTTTATTTTAAGGAAAAGACCCTTATTTTTGAGCTGTTCATTGATTTGCTTTTTCAAAAGAAGATATAAATGCAAAATTTTGGGAAATTTTATTTCTTCTACTGACTCACAGGTTTAAAATGTTGATTGTTTCAAAGTTGCAGAGGGTATGAAGGAGGAGCCTTTTGTGTTTCTTACTAGTATAGATTGTTCTTGTAATAATTAAACATTAGAAACATGAAATTTTTAAAGAGAACCAAATCTAACATGAAAATATTAAGTTGACGTAAGTCGTTTCCATTTACTTAATATAATGCTTATCTTCTTTTTAAAAGAATTTGTACAGATTTTCATTGCTCAGAATATAATTATAATGTTGAGGTTGCAGTTTATATGTTTTTAAAAAGATAATTTGAAGGCATTTTTACATAGTCATTGCAAGGTTGATTAATAAGAATTTTAAAAATCTTTGCGGCCGGGTACTGTGGCTCACGCCTATAATCCCAGCACTTTGTGAGGCCAAGGAGGGCGGATCACTTGAGGTCAGGAGTTGAAGACCAGCCTGGCCAATATGGCAAAACTCTGTCTTTACTAAAAATACAAAAATTAGCCAGGCATTGTGGCGGGCGCCTATCATCCCAACTCCTTTGGGGGCTGAGGCAAGAGAATTACTTGAACCTGGGAGGAGGAGGTTACAGTGAGCCAAGATTGCGCCATTGCACTCCAGTCTGGGCGACAGAGTGAGACTCGGTCTCAAAAAAAAAATTGCTTAAATAGTAGTAAATGACTTTAAACTTTTCATCTGCTACAATCATCTCATTGAAAAAGTTATTCTATTTCATTTTAGTTTAAATATTTTAATTTGAATCTTGTTTGCTAGATATCATAATTATTTCATATCATGTTGCTATTAATGTAGTAAGTACCATGTAGATAATATTAAGTGTTCCAAATAAAGTGAGAGTGAAATTCATTGCTTGTAAAGTGATAACATTTAGCTAAAAGTAGGCTAATTTTTGTTATTGCTTTCCCTGCAGGAGATTTCTTCTATCTTACAGGAACTGAAAAGAGTAGAAAAGCAGCTACAAGGTAAATTTACTACTGAATTAAGAATAAAGAGCTAATAATTTAGAATAAGTGCCTTCTGAGTGGTATTTCTTAAAATATTCTTATTGTTAGGATGTTATTTGATTAAATGTAATGACATACATAAAATACAGAGTTCAGACATTCACATTATTCATAAAAAGGAATTTTTTTAAACCCAGTATAAAAATTTAAAATATAATAAAGATATATGTTGGGCATATTTTAGTTCATAGGTTTGACAATAGGCTAGATGTCATAAACTAATTGAAATTTTTTATGTATTACATATAAATAATATGTGAAAAATATATAATAAAGTTGTGTTAATTAGCATTATTTGTGTGATTGACAGTTCTTAAATTATGTTGGTGGTGTAACCTGAAACAAACTTACATTCTAATAGAAATAATAGTTGTTTGGTTGACAAGAAATGAGTACATATGGGCCATAGAGACCAGAAGAGAAAGGAGAGAAGAAGGTGAAAGAGGCTGCCCCCTAAACTTGCCAGAGCTGGGCTGCGCATTAATGCCTGTGTATGTCTTGACCCAGAAGTCCCCAGCGGTACAACAGGCAGGTTCCATAGTCAACTGCTAATTCTACTGCGTCTTCATCTATCGAATAATCATAGGTACTTATGTGGATCCTATCAAAACGATTTTTCATCTTTATTTAGCCCCAACACACCTAAGGGTTATGGTACACCCCATGAGTAAAAGTGGCTTCCTAACACAGTGCTTGTTAGCTGGTAGACTGGGAGTATACTTTTAAAAGTCCCTTCTACATGATTCTTACATCTATGTTACTTCCTTCTCCCAACTCCCTACTCTGCCCAATGCCAAATTGAAAATCACCGCCTGAGAACTTTCCATGTCAACCCAAAGATCTTTTGGACTGAAAGCTGACCTTTAACTGACCCCTTCCATACAGGCAGCAAGTCTGTTTGGCTTTGCAAGCTGCCCTGTGATATTAGTCTGTAGGCTCTGAGGGAACCCCCGTATCTCAGTGGTATATACAGCTGATACCCTAGCACTCTGGCCAGGCTAAATGACTGTATTCTATGGTAGCATTCAAAGTATGCTGATGTTCTTCTGGCCTCTCCAGCCTTGAGGTTACTCTGAACCCTGACTTAGCAGCTAATACCTCAGTTATCTGAGTGATAAATAGGGTTTAGATGTTTATTAAAAGTCATATTCAGTATTTTCTCTATCCTCTCACAATAATGAAGACAAATTTCAACAAGATTTTTCTTGAATTCCACGTCTTCAAATACCAGACTTACAAGTCTCTGAAATGCCCATAAGTGCCACATCAAAGGACCCAGAGAAGGTATTCAGGGCTGGGTAATTTATAGTACAGCTACAGAATAACTAAGAATGGAGTTTTAAATATAATATTGGAAGATTAGCCACATTTAAGATCACATACGCACTGATAGTTTAAATATTATCCAAATCATGAACAGTGTTTATATGTGAATGTAACTGCATCTAGAATTATTTCCTTTTCCCGCCCTTTAGCAATCAATGCTATGATTGATCCTGATGGAACTTTGGAGGCTCTGAACAACATGGGATTTCCCAGTGCTATGTTGCCATCTCCACCGAAACAGAAGTCCAGCCCTGTGAATAACCACCACAGCCCGGGTCAGACACCAACACTTGGCCAACCAGAAGCTAGGGCTCTTCATCCTGCTGCTGTTTCAGCCGCAGCTGAATTTGAGAATGCTGAATCTGAGGCTGATTTCAGTATACATTTCAATAGATTCAACCCCGATGGGGAAGAGGAAGATGTTACAGTACAAGAATGACTTTCTCTTGATTGTTGAAAAATCATTACCTGTGGAATGACTAGGAATATTGGAAGCAGCATAGTGTTGACGTACGCAAAACAAGACAGCTTGGTCAGCTACAATCTTGGAATCCCTGTCGTCTTAATTTTATTTATTTATTTTTGACGTATAATGTAGTATATCAATCCTTTCAAACTATTTAGATAACCACTTGATGCACAAATAGGAAAAAGCAGATTGTGGCAGTGTCGCCTTTTGTGGTTTTATGATTTTCAAGTTGAATTTAATGATTACACCCTTTCCCTTCATAGATCTTTTTTCTTTTTTTTAAGCCATGCTGTGACCTACAAGCAAACTAAATAGCCAACATTTCTGAACCCCTATGTCTCCTGTGCCAAGCTGCTCCCTGAAATGGACTTCTTCATCTGTACAGATTTGTTAAACCATTCTATTTGCTTCTTAATAATAGGATTTATATTAGTACTCATTACCACTGGACACAATGACATAAGTACTCTCCACAGTAAAGCAGACCTTTCACAACAGTCACTGTGTCCTAAAATTTTCCAACATAGATGTGATTTATCTAACTTTGTTGATACGTAAATTGTCTTGGGGTTTACGGAAATGAACTGTTATGTTTGCACTAAGATTTGCTGGGAGTGGTAGGTGGACATACCTATATATCAATAAGGACTAACCGTCTGTTTTGTACAGAGGAGACTGATAATACTGTATTTGTTTTAACCCCACAGTGTTTTACTCCACTTTCAAAAAGATCAATTTGGCACTTTTTTTCATTTTTTTTAATGGAAATAAGATTTGATCTCTCATTTTAGGTTAAATGATAACTAGAAAGATTAGACTAGACAGATAGTTTAGGTGGAGTATATTTTTAAAACTCAGAACATGTATATCGGTCCTGTGTTACCAAGTTTATATGTGACAGTTGAAAAAGAAATTCCCTTGAAATGATCATGAGGTTAAAATTTTCTTCATTAGGGGACTTGGAGAACCAGTAGTCATAAGATTAGTTGATAGTTTCACTCCCAAGCAATGAATTGCTTCTGTGTGTTTCCCTGTAGGACTCAATAGTAAATCCTGTCTGTCTTACACATTTATAAGGACCCTGCAAGACGACGACAAAGGCCTTTGGCCTGTGCTACTAAACAAGAAGCCTATGAAAAATTTCTTCTTTAAACTTGTTTTTTCTCTTTCCAGTAAGTTCACATTTGGATAATTTTAAAAAGAAAAGTAATTACCTTTGTGTTTCCAGAACACTATAATTGGGGTGTATCTTCATTCAGTTAAATATTATTAGTAGACCTGGATTTTCCCACTTGACCCCATCAGTCTATAAAGGTTAAACTGCAACTTTTATGAAATGGTCTTTAATATTTCCACAATAATCCTGTGCTATATTTGTTTTAAGAAACAAAGTAACTCTATACACTTCAAGACTTTACAGGATTTTTTAAATCCTGTATTGTTGGATCAATTAATAAAGATGCAAAAAAACTTCATAGAGATGTAAAAACAAAACTATAATGGATCTCCTATTTTTCTTTAAATTCAAAAAAAAAAAAAGGTAAATGAACTATTCTCCTTGTAAAGCTAAATTCCCCATTCTGTCTAATAAAGGAAGACTGAAAAAAGGTTTTAAAGAACATAAATGGAAAGATACAAATGCTTTGAAGGAATAAACGAAACGTTAAAACAGGGTCAATCCATTTGAAGAAAAAGTTGGACAAAATAATCAGCATTGCTCCGTCTTTTATTTAATATTTGGGTACCGATTATATCCACATGGAAGTAGAAGGTAAGGAGTTTAGGAAAATACTAGAATCTACTCTGCTTACATTCTTGTTTAAGTGTTTACACAGTTTGGTTCAATTATAAACATTTGGCCTTTTACTATGTTATTTTTATTTTGTATGAATACATTATCCTCCTTATTTATTTTTGTTACATTTATTACTTATGTTATTTTGTTATGCATTTACAACTCCATTTTTAAATAAAGTGTTTCTGGAACTTTATACAATGATTGTATATTTTATTTCTTTTACCATCTTGCTTGCTAATACTTCATCAACTTATCAAATGATTATAAACCATTTCCCAAGGCTTAGCAAAAGAAAGAATCCTCCAGTTCTATTAATATGTGGTTACTGTGAAATCTCTTATTAGTTTGACTATTTAAAGAAAAAAATTTTCTTAGCAGATTCTGATCAATATAATTCACTTAGCTTCATGTCCTAAAGTAATGTGCATGTACAAGGTCTTTATTTTTAACCAGCTTTAGATCATCAGAAAGCTTTATGACAGTGATGTATTTGGGGAATAAAGTAGAAATTTAAAATACTTTTGTCATCTTAAATTCAATAACTGTCAATTTATACTGTTTTTTTTTATCCTATCAAGCTCAAGAATCTTGAATGTCTCATTATTATTATTCAAAATTATAAGTTTCACAGCTTAACCTTTTGAGACTTTGTGTGTTCTGGCCCTTTTCTTACATGCGTATCTGTGTGTCCCATTATAGTATCTACCACCATTTACAAGTTTCTTGACCACCATGAGCTTTTCATCCTTCTGTACCCTGCGTCTTCCTCCCCTTCCTTCCTGCTTCAAGGTCCCACCAACCTCTTCATAAAGCTTCCTTCACTTGACCGCACCACATAGGGCTGTGCCACATACGTGCATTTTCTCTTCCCTTCCCCCATGACATATACACGTTTCTTCCCTGGTAACTAAAGTAATCTTCATTTCCTGGATAGTCCCTTTGCTTTGAAACATCTGTGCCGTTTTGTCTCCTTCATCTCTCCTTGGATTTGCTTGCCACATCTCTGCCTGAAAGGATTCGAACGTGGAAAGGAAACCAAACTTGGAAGTTTGAGATCCAGACCCACTCCCTCCTAGCTATCAGTGTGTTCCATCCTCTCATCTGCAAAATTAGGACATTAGTGTCATTATCCAAGTCCCTTTTAGTCTAAGTTGTCTATGACTTTATGAAATGTTCTCCTTCAAAAAGCTTTTTCTGATTCTTTGTCATTTCAAATCTTCCTTTCATTGTGTTTGCATAGTACAGAAAGTTCTTAGAAACCAAAATAAAAATGTATTTAATTGAATCAGCATCAATTGAGATGTACGTACTTACTTTCAAGAAACAGTCTATTGGGAGATGGCTGTGTAAACAATTCACTCTAAGGTGAGGTAGAATGGGATCTCTACACGTAGGAGACAAATGCAGCCTTTTTTTTTTTTTTTTTTTTTTTTGTCTTCTGTGTTTAGGTAAGGGGGACAGGCAGGGAGCCAACAACCACAGGCATCTGGCTGCCAGCAAGGGTTTGGGGGAGGTTTATGAAGCGCCTTTGTCTTTGAGTCATGGTCTCTCATGTGACAGTAGTCAAGCCTGCTTCTTCCTGTAAGTCTTCAGCACGACACAGTTGCTTACATGCTTTCATCGCAGTCAGTTTCAAAAACTACATGGTTGCTGTTTTTGTGTTTTACCCCAGTGCTCTAAAAGCATCCTAGCCTACGTACAGAAATGGCTCAAAGCCTCTTAAACGGAAATGGAATTGGTTATGTTCGTTCTTTTGCTATTTCACTATTACATTTGTTGCTGCTTTTCCTGAATCTTGACCATAAGGAAAAGTTCCCCGTCAGCCACATTCTGTCTCTAACACCTCACCACCTGGAACAGATTCTTGTTGAATATTTAGTTGTCTTTAACTCTTGTACATCCTGCAATGTACAACAAACATTTTGTAGATTTTGTTAATTAAAATATTTTAGAGTTATTATGACCACTATAACTTACTACTGCTACTGTGAGGTCTAACCTTGAACTGAAGGATGAAAAATTATTTAAATTTGGAAGCATAGTACATTAGCTCTAGAAATGATCAACACTAGCTCAGCAACGTCATATTTAGAGTAACTGAAACAAATATAACAAGGAGTGAGGGGCTGTTTTTTCTAGGCAGTATAATAAATGCTTTACCTGCACTGTCCCTTTTAATGCTCACACCTCATTAATAAGCTGTTACTCCTGCATTAGAGATGAAGGAACTGAGGCAGCGGCCCAGTTGGGATTTGATCAACACGTATTTGACTTGGAAATCCAAACTGTTTATAACCATTCTCCACGGGCTGTCACCCAGCAAACAACTGGTAGAGCCTAGACAAACCAAGTGACTTGTATTCACCCTTTACAGCTTTGTCTCATGACCACAGACCCGAAGAGGTCACCAGGCCCTTCCTCTGCTTTTGAGTAGAACTTCTAGAGCTGGGGATCCTGACATTTCTCCTAGTAAGCTTCTCTACTGATGACAAGCAATGACCAAATGCTAAGAATGTCTTTGTTATGTGAAACAGATTCTTTGAAAGAGATAATGAACTGTCTCCTTGAAAGCTGGATGTTGGGTGCTTCAGGAAGAATGCTATGAAGAACCACGTCGGTTTATGAGCTGACCGTACTCTCCACTTGTTTTAAAGAGGTGAAACCCAGGGCTGCCAATAGAAACTCTGGTGACTCCACATCAGAGCTACGTGACCAGTGAGCTGCCTCCCAAGGTATTTGTTACAACACTTGTCTCTGAGCAAGGCCAAATAAAATGGAGTAAAAAACCACCCCTTGGACTAACAGAGCATGACCATGGAAATTTCTCAGGACAAACAGTGGCTGGAGCGTAGCAAGGCAGAAAGCAGCATGGTCTTAACCTGACACTTAGAGATAAAACAATGAAAAGTGTAGGGGGCTCCTATGCCAATTTGCAATAATGAGCAAGGGTAGTGACAGTTGGGTTTTTCTTGAATGAGAAAAATTTCCATCAAATTTGAAACGAAATAAACACAAAGTCTCAGTGCTATTTCCGTGGTAATGTTTGCACCCAAGTCTCTGGAGCTCTGGCTTCTCACTTGCTTTTCCATAGTGTCTACTCGGTGATGAAAAGCAGCATTTCATGGCCAAGACTTTCAGCTGTTTGGCAAAGACCATCATGTCCAGCATATGGAGGATCTGTGAACTTTGCCACATCTGCTTCCTGTTACCAGTCTGTCTATGGTAATAGCCCAGAGTCTTCCCTTCGAGAGAAAAAAAAAAAATCAATTTACCCCAAATTTTTAATTGCCCTATAAGACTTCATAATATGAACAGCATTTTCAAAAAGGCACAAAGAAAAAATGATACAACCACTTTGGAAAACTAGAAATTCCTTATTAATGTACACCTACCACACAACCCAGCCATTCCACTCCTAGGATTTTACCCAAGTGAAATAAAATCATATGTCCACAAAAACACCTGTACACAATGCTTATAGAAGCCATATTTGTTATAGCTGGTAACTGGGAACATTGCAATGTTCAACAAGTGAGTGGATCACAAATAGGATGTATCACAAATAGTGAAACATTCATAAAATGAGATTCCGTTCAGCAATAGAAACGAACATGCTACTGACACACACAGTAACATGGGCCGATTTCAAAAACATGCTGAGCTAAAGCAACCGACCCAAAAAAGGGCATGCTTTATGAGTCAATTTCTGTGAAATTCTAGAAAGGACAAAACACTGATAGTGACTGAGAACAGATCAGTGCTAGTAGGGTGGGAGGTGAGAGGAAATTGCCTACAAAAAAATCACAAGCGAGTTTTTTGGGCATGGCGGCAGTTATTCACAGGAGTTAGTACATGTCATGAAACTCACCAGGTACATTTAAAATGATTCTTTTTATCATATGTAAACTATTTCTCAATAAAGTTGATCCATGTTAAAATGGCATGGATAGTTCTCTGCAACTGATGCACATAATTACTTCCTCAAACTGCTTTTTGGGGAACATGTCACCTCTTTCTCCTGCATTGCTGTACTGATTCTTAGCTCTCCAAAGCATCCTATTACTAGGAAGTGTCACTGTGACTTTTCCAAAGCTACTGCTTTCCTCTCCAGGGTTAATTTAGGAATCAAGCAGCTTTCAGAGGGAAGAAGTTGACTTTCATAGGACAAAAGCAAGCAATGGTCATTGTGAAGGGCCATCATTGAACTGTATTCCTTTTCATTTAGCTCCAGCAGGTGTAATAAAGTGTACTAACAGACTGTGGTCAGCTTGGGTTCTGTAGTCTACTATTACCACTTGGAGAGATCCCTGGTTCCTCATCCACACCACCAACAGATGAGCACTAGGCTGACTGCTGAACATATATGTGGTCATTTATTTAAGTATCTCTATGATCAAGCATATTAGGTAATCATCATCTATATATTCACAGGAATGAATATAGTCCTTGTCCTTAAGGAAGAGGAAGTTCAAACCCTACCACAAGAGGCAAATACATAATTTTAACACAATTTGTGAAAAAGTTTTCAGCCCAAATTGCTCCCTTCTACCTAGCACTAGGCTTAAAGACTGACCAAACTGGTATTGAATAAATGTTTATTGGATGGAAGGATGGATGGGTGGATGGGTAGATGGATTAAAAGGAGCAAGCAGGCGAGCATGGTGGCTCACGCCTGTAATCCCAGCACTTTAGGAAGCCAAGGCGGGTGGATCACGAGGTCAGGAGATGGAGACCATCCTGGCTAACACGGTGAAACCCCGTCGCTACTAAAAATACAGAAAAGTAGCCGGGCGTGGTGGCGGGCACCTGTGGTCCCAGCTACTCGGGAGGCTGAGGCAGGAGAATGGCGTGAACCTGGGAGGCAGAGCTTGCAGTGAGCTGAGATCGCGCCACTGCACTCCAGCCTGGGCGACAGAGCGAGACTGTCTCAAATAAATAAATTAATTAATTAAATAAAAGGAGCAAGCAGAATTCTGATCTCAGTTGTGTCTGAACTAAGATTATGCACTTGGGGCTGGGCACAGTGGCTCACACCTGTAATCCCAGCACTTTGGGAGGCTGAGGCGGGTGGATCACTTGAGGTCTGGAGTTCGAGACCAGCCTGGCCAACATGGTAAAACCCCATGTCTACTAAAAATACAAAAATTAGCAGGGCGTGATGGTGGGTGCCTGTAATTCCAGCTACTCAGGAGCCTGAGGCAGGAGAATCACTTGAACCTGGAGGCAGCGGTTGTGGTGAGCCGAAATCATGCCACTGGACTCCAGCCTGGGCTGGGCAATACAGTGAGTCTCTGTCTCCAAAAAAAAAAAAAAAAAAAGAAAAAGAAGATTTTGTACTTAGTTTGAAGGAAAAGGCTTCAGGGAGCCCCCACTATTAGAGATTCTGTCTACTAATCATATGGCCCTTTCGTTGGCCTCCTCTCTGGAAATATAAAGTTCCTACAGAATCAGCAGTTCCTTAGTAATTCAGTAGTTTGGTCAGATGTTCCCTCATTGGAAGGAGTGGCAACAGCCCTGAAGGACACCAAGTGCTAGCAGGTAAAAGGCAGACGACGGGTGAGCGGGAAGGTGGGGAGGCAAACTTAACTCATCCACAGCTTTCTGAGAACAGCTGAGAGGGTAAGAGGAGGTGAAGCTGCCTACTTTCTTTTGATATTTCTAAGTACATGCCCCCAGATCAGACCTCAGGTCACCGTATCAAATTATAATATTTGGCTGATGTTCTCTAGAGACTCCTTTGTTTTATGTTGTTTTTCTAGACATGCAGTTCCAGAAGAGTCCACTGTGCTTGCCACCATGGAAAACTAGCCAATGGCCTGAGTGGGATTTACTTTTAGCCAGGTTGTGCTAAGCTGTATGAAAGCAAATATAAATTTCAAACAAAGAGCCAGAAGACAAAAGTACTGAACCTCATGGCTTGGATGCAGAAACTGATATTTGTATCAGGAATCTGCTCTCCTGGAGAGAAACTGAAAGCTCTAACCTGTTAGATCTCAGAGGTCTCCATATTTTGCTTCTCATGAAAGCACACTAAATGCACAGTCAGTATTTTAAAATGAGCCACACAGTGGAATATTACTCAAATATAAAAAGAAATGAAGCACTGATACATGATCCAACAAGAATGAACCTTGAAAACAGTATGTCAAGTGAAAGAAGCCAGCCACAAAAGACCACAGATTGTATGATTCCATTTATATGTAATGTCCATGAGAGAAAATCTGTAGAAACAGGAAATAGACTAGGGGCTGACTATGGCTGGGCATGGGGGTAGAAGTGGGAGGTTAAGAGTTACGGTTAAAAGGCACAGAGTTTTCTTTTGGCATCATGAAAAGATTCAAAATTGATTGTGGTGATGGTTGCACTGCTGTGTAAATACATTAAAAACAATTGAATTGGCCGGGTGCGGTGGTCACGCCTATAATCCCAGCACTATGGGAGGACAAGGCGGGTGGATCACAAGGTCAGGAGTTTAAGACCAGCCCGACCAATATGGTGAAACTCCGTCTCTACTAAAAATACAAAAATTAGCCAGGCGTGGTGGCACTCGCCTGTAATCCCAGCTACTCAGGAGGCTGAGGCAGGAGAATCCCTTGAACCCAGGAGGCAGAGGTTGCAGTGAACCGAGATCACGCCACTGCACTCCAGCCTGGGCGACAGAGTGAGACTCTATCTCAATAAAACAAAAAAAACCAATGAATTGTACAATTACGACAGGTAAATTATTGCATATATATTTATAACAGGTATGTGAATTATCTCTCAATAAAACTGTTAACAAAAAAAGAAAATAATGAGTGACGGATCTTGATATGGTTTAGCTCTGTGTCCCCACCCAAATCTCACTTTGAATTGTAATCCCCATTACCCCCACGTGTCAAGGGCAGGACCAGGTGGAGGTCATCGGATCATGGGGGCGGTTCCCCAAGCTGTGTCGTGGTAGTGGGTGAGTCTTACGAGATCGGATGGTTTTATAAGAGTCTGGCAATTCCCCTGCTTGCACTCATTCTCGCTCTCCTGTCACCCTGTGAAGAGGTGCCTTCTGCCATGGTTGTAAGTTTCCTGAGGTTTCCCCAGCCATGCAGAACTGTGAGTCAATTAAGCCTCTTTTCTTAAAAATTACCCAGTCTCAGGTATTTCTTTATAACACTGTGAGAATGGATACATGTCAGGTGAAGACGCAACCGGTTACAGTGCCATGAAAGTGGCCAGTTTTGCATTTATTTGCATTCCTTCTTGCCTGCATGTCCTCTAGATTTTCCTTTGTATTGGTTTTAACATGCTATTGGTTCCCTCATTAATTAATGAGTTAAATAAAATCTTGGATATATGTGTTTTTTTTTTAAAAAAAAAGCAAATGTGATATTTCTCATGAAGAGTTTTAGTTTATCAAAATGAATCATACTGGAAGAACTGGAAAGAGTATTACTATCACCACTCAAACAAGCAGCTACAATGTGCTGACACTGTATTGGGTCCTTCAGTACCTCATTTAATCTTCACAACAACCCAGACTCTTACACAAGAATTCTTAGTCCTATGTTATAGAAGAAGTAGAGGCTAGAGCCAAATAAGAGACTCTAGGTTACAAAGTAAGTGAGAGAGTCAAAATCTGAACCCTGGTCCAACTGACTTCTTCAATCCTCTTTATTTTCAGTCATAAAAAGACAACATATTGTAATTATAGTAAAAAGCTAATTGGTGGAGTTAGGAATCTTGCAGCTAAACTTAATGTGTTATTGGTTTTGTGCAAGTGCTTTCAGCTGTAGCCTCAGTATTTGTAAAATGGGGTGGAGGCGATGTTGAGTAGTTGAGCTCTAAGGTATCTTCTTGCTGTATGAGTGGCTATTCTGTGGACTTCAGCTATTGTTCTCTTCGCTGTCTTCCCCCAGATTTCTGGAAAAAATGTTTTGTTAGCTCTTTGTCAGTAATTCTGCCTCTCTTCCTGTTCTGCTTAATGGGTGACTCCCCAGGTGTTCACTCTTTTGTCCAGAAGTTATTCTTCTTTCAGCTGCTTCTCCCAGAAATGTTCAGTCCTATTGCTTCACCATAATGTTTTGCTCATTTCACTTCTGCCCACGTAAAGGCTGCCAGTGATTCAGGCTGGATCAGTATATCCTGGTGATTATGGTATCATTTCCAGGAAAAGGGCCAAGCACTTACCGAACCCCTTCGTTATGGCAGGTGCCGTGTGGCCAGTGCAGTATTGTGAAAGTTTGTTTTCCCCATGTTTCTCCCTTTGGCCAACCCAATTGCTCATGCACTGCGAGGAGAGATGTGGCAGGGTAGAAAGCAAAACCCACTGCAGTTCACTCTGGTTTTGAGATTTTCAGGACCAACGCGCTTAGTAGAATGTATATGACTTTTTTTGAGATGGAGTCTCACTCTGTCTCCAGACTGGAGTGCAGTGGTGTGGTCTCGGCTCACTGCAACCTCTGCCTCCAGGGTTCAAGCGATTCTCTTGCCTCAGTCTCCCAAGTAGCTGGGACTACAGGCGTGCACCACCACACCTGGCTAATTTTTTGTATTTTAGTAGACACGGAGTTTCACCACGTTGGCCAGCAAGGTCTTGATCTCCTGACCTCGTGATCTGCCTGCCTTAGCCTCCCAAAGTGCTGGGATTACAGGCATGAGCCACCGCGCCCAGCCTAGAATGTATATGATTTTTTTTAAGAGAAATGAAAAGGAAGCAGATTCTCACACTTTGATAGAATGTCTTAGCTGGATGTGAAGAAAGGATTACTTCCACACTAAAAAATGAGGATCCTGGGTCCCCAGAGAGGTCACCGCAGAGCCACTGGGGAGACAACGTCCCGAGGAAAAGCTGCAGCAGAGTGTGCCTGGGCAGCTGGGGCTGCGGGCAGCCTGGGAAAGAGGCCCCTTGACTTGATGTCCACATGGAAGCAGCAGGGACCCCTAGGACTCACGGGTCAGGCTCCCGGGACAACAGGCTCTCCAAGGTAACTCCTGTGCAGAGCTTGACACCGTGTGGGAGTTTGTAGCGTATCTCGGAGGGGGCAGTGGGATACCTCGAAAAGATTAAATTCAAGCATCTTCCCAGTCTGCTGTGAAGGGGAGTTTGAAATAAAAATTAAGCTGGTTTAGAGAAAATGTGATATTTTGTGCATATCCAAGTTTATGTATTGTGGATTGATACATAAATATATATATCCATATGTAAAGAGAGATAGCTCTTTATATATATTTATATAGATCTATCTATAGCTATACCTCTCTCTGTGTATATATACATAGCTCTAAATATATATGTGTGTGTATAGATAGATATACAGATACATGTGGAGAGAAAGAGAGCCTATATCTAGGTAATCTAACCTTAACCTTTAACAAAATACTGATGTAGTTCTTTTTCTTTTTTCTTTTTTTCTTTTTCTTCAGAGACAGGATCTGGCTCTGCCACCCAGGCTGGAGTGCAGTGGGGTGATCACAGCTCACTGTAGCCTCCACCTTCCTGAGCTCAAATAATCCTCTCACCTCAGCTTCCAAGTAGCTGGGACTACAGGCATGAAACACCATGCCCATCTAATTTGATTTTTGGAGAGGTGGGGTCTCACTATGTTGCCCAGGCTGGTCTCAAACTCTGGAGCTCAAGCAATCCTCATGCCTTGGCCTCCCAAATTGCTGGGATTACAGATGTGCACCACCGTACCTGGCCTGTGAGGCAGCTCTTACTGCCATTTTTTGGGGTGAGGAAACAAGCCCAGGCAGATTTGGTTATTTACTTCTCGCCCCACAGCCAGAGGAAGCAGAGCCAGGGTTTCAGCCAAGGTCACTTCCTTTGGGACAGTCTGGCAAATGAAGGCCAGGCAAGGTGGCTCACACCACTAACTCCAACATTTTGGGTGGGGGGGTCTAGGCATCCAGATCACTTGAGTCTAGGAGTTTGAGACTAGCCTGGGCAACATGGTGAAAACCCGTGTCTACAAAAAATACAAAAAAATTAGCTGGGTATGTTGTTACACACTTGTAGTCCCAGCTACTTAGGAGGCTGAAGTGGGAGAATCACCTGAGCTGGGAGGTCCAGTCTGCAATGAGCCCTGATCACATCATTACATTCCAGCTGAGGCAAGAGTGAGAGCCTGACTTAAAAAAAAAAAAAATGAATAGTGCCCCACTTTCACTCCCTGAAGTGTTTGCATTTGGTTAACAAATTTTAACTTCATCCACATTTGATGACCACAGTGCTCTCCATCACCTCCTGCTGCCTCATTTTCGAAAGCCAAGAGAGTAGGAGGAACCCCTGGTGCTTGGGGCACATGCCCTGCAGGGTGCATGCCCTTTACAAAGTCATGGGAGCTGCGGCTCCAGGAGTCAGACACCGAGCAGCTTGGAGCATTTGGCTTCCTTCCTTTGGGTGCCTGGAGCATTTGCAGAAAGCCTGCACAGCAAGCGAGAGAGTGCTGGGGAGGGTGGAAGCTGTTTGGATTAGGATCCCCAGGGGTTTTGTGGTTCAAAGCAGGTGGAGCACATTTTGAGGGCCTGATGATGTATACCATTTAGGAAGCCATTTAAAAGAGAAAGAATACAAAAGTATGAATACAAAATTTGGCAGTAAAGTGAATATTTAGAAAGAGACTAGAAGTCACAACAAACCAAAAGTTTCAAGAAGCTGGGGGGAGAAAAGCCACAACATCACCAAATCCAGGAAAAATAAACCTCTACAATTTTTCCT
This sequence comes from Gorilla gorilla gorilla, assembly GCF_029281585.2. Lineage (NCBI taxonomy): Eukaryota > Metazoa > Chordata > Mammalia > Primates > Hominidae > Gorilla > Gorilla gorilla. The sequence continues at coordinate 12,352,066 of NC_073224.2, forward strand.
GGATTTAAAAAAATTTATTTTCAATTGACAAATTAAAATTCTGTATATTGTTGGCAACATGTTGTTTTGAAATATGTGTATATTGTAGAATGTTTATTAAATTGAGCTAATTAACATATGCCTTACCTCACATACTTTTCATGTTTTTGTAGTTCAAACATTTAAAATCTACTCTTAGCAATTTTTAAGAATACAATTATGTTGGCTTTTTTTTTTTTTTTTTTAGATGCAGTCTTACTCTGTCACCCAGTCTGGAGTGTAATGGCCCGATCGCTGCTCAATACAACCTCCACTTCCCAAGTTCAACCGATTCTCTTGCCTCGGCCTCCCAAGTGACTGGGATTACAGACACGCGCCATCATGCCTGGATAATTTTCGTATTTTTTTTTTTTTCAGTAGAGACCCAGTTTTGCCATGTTGGACAGGTTGGTCTCGAACTCCTGACCTCAGGTGATCTGCCCGCATCAGCCTCCCAAAGTGCTGGGATTACAGGTGTGAGCCACCACACCCAGCTCAACATATTGTTATTAACCAGAGTCACCATGTTTTACGATAGACCTCTTGAACTTATTTCTTCTATTTCACTGAAATTTTGCATCTGTTAACCAACATCTCCCCAGCCACCCAGCCCCTGGTAACCACCACTCTACTCTCTGTTTCCATGCAATCGACATTTTTAGATTTCACATTGTATAACAGTGAAACAGCAAAAGAACATAACTAACTCCATTATTGTTTAAGGGGCCTTCACCCATTCCAGCATATAGGCTAGGATAATTTTAGAGCACGAGATAAAACACAAAAACAGCCCTCTGAGATTAAAGGAGAAGTATGTAAACTACATTTTGTTAAAGATTTATAGGAGTGGGGCACAGTGGCTCACACCTATACTCCCAGCACTTTGGGTGGGAGGATCACTTGAGTCCACGAGTTCAAGACCAGTCTGGGCAACATAGTGAGACCCCATATTTACAAAAAAATGGAAAAATTAGCCACACATGGTGGCGTGTACCTATAGTCCCGGCCACTGGGACTGAGGCAGGAGGATTGCTTGAGCCCAGGAACTTGAGGCTGCAGTGAGCCATGATCATGCCCCTGCATTCCAGCCTGAGTGACAGACCAAGATCCTATTAACAATAAAAAATAAAAAGATTTATAGGAGCATTGTGACCTGACCAAAAGCTAAGACTTTCCCCACCTTCTAGGACCCTTACTGGCACCCAGATGTCTGTGGTCAACAGTCACCTATTGATCCCATGCCCCTCCTCTTCCTTCTGCTCTTAACATGAAAAGAGACTGAAATTTATCCTGACTTAAGGTGGCACTTTAGGATGCTATTATCCTCTTGGTTTACTGGCTCTCTGAACAAACCTGGCTTTTGTCCCACCAACGCTTTTTTTTTCGAGATGGAGTTTAGCTCTTGTTGTTGCCCAGGCTGGAGTGCAATGGCAAGATCTGATCTCTTGGCTTGCTGCAACCTCCACCTCCCAGGTTCAAGCAATTCTTCTGCCTCAGCCTCCCAACCATCTGGGATTACAGGCACGTGCAACCACTCCTGACTAATTTTGTATTTTTAGTAGAGACGGGGTTTCATCATGTTGGTCAGGCTGGTCTCGAACTCCTGACCTCAAGTGATCCACCCGCCTCAGCCTCCCAAAGTGCTGGGATTACAGGCATGAGTCACCACACCCAGCCTGTCCCACCAACTCTTGTATCTCATGTTTGACTTTTGGTGAGTACCTGAACCTGGGTTTGGTTACAACACATAAATGAGATCATGCGGTATTTGTCTTTTTGTGCTTGGCTTATCTGACTTAGCATAATATCCTCCAGGTTCATCCATGTTGTCACAAATGACGGAATTTCCTTTTTTTAAGGATGAATAGCATTCCACTGTGTATATATGCCGTACATCCCACATTGTCTTTATCCACTCATCTGCTGCTGGACACTTAGGATGCTTCCATATCTTGGCTATTGTGAATAGTGCTGCAATGAACATGGGAATGCAGATATCTCTTCAACGTACTGATTTCATTTCCTTTGGATAGATACCCAGTAGTGGGATTATTGTAGCACGGCAGTTCTATTTTGAATTTTTCGAAGTATCCCCATACTGTTTTGCATAAGGGCTGTAGTCATTTATATTTCCAGCAATAGTGTTGAAATATAAATAACTATACAAACTTATAAATATAAATCATCTCCACATCCTCTCCAACACTTGTTGTCTTTTGTCTTTTTGATAATAGCCATTCTAACAGGTATGTGGTGATATATTATTGTGGTTTTACTTTGCATTTCTTTGATTAGTGATGTTGAACTTTTTTTTTTTTCATATACCTATTGGCCATTCGTATGTCTTCTTTTGAGAAATGTCATTTCCTGTATCATCTGGCTATATTCTCTTTGCTGGCCCCAACATGTGATGACAATTCTGTAATATCATTTTCCATGGAGAGAAGAGAAAGATACTCAGTCCTTCCTCTGGCACACCCATTGTGCCGACACAGTTGATCAAGTTTGTTTTTTATGGTAAGACTTCACACATAGGTGTACTTGCTATTTATCGTATTGCTATAAGTTGGTGCCAAAGAGGCACAGGAGTTCTGATGAATACTATTTTCTTTCACTATTCCCATCAGGAAAGAAAACTGATGAATGGTACATTTATAAATGTTTATGTTGCATTCACAAGCATATTCCTGGTGAAAAACTTACTTTTGATGAGACATTAATAAAAATCTGCTTCTCTGTTTACAATATTAAGTCAGGTGATTGAAAGGTTATTTACCAAGAACTTCAACTAGACTTCTTAACAGCAACAAAAACTAGAATGCAGAGGACTAATATATGTTGTTTATGGATGTATATTTATCTAGAAGAAGTATGAAAGCAGATGTGGGGATGATATACACTAATTTTTTTTTTTTTTTTTGAGATGGAGTCTCGCCCTGTTGCCCAGGCTGGAGTGCAGTGGCACAATCTCGGCTCACTGCAACCTCTGCCTCTCATGTTCAAATGATTCTCCTGCCTTAGCATCTCAAGTAGCTGGGATTAGACGCACCCACCACCATGCCCAGCTAATTTTTTATTTTTAGTAGAGATGGAGTTTCACCATGTTGGCCATGCTGGTCTCGATCTCCTGACCTCAAGTGATCCACCTGCCTTGACCTCCTAAAGTGCTGGGATTACAGATGTGAGCCACTGTGCCCAGCCGATACACACTAATTTTTGAATAGAGTTATGTCCAGGGATGGAGGGAAAGAGAGGGTGATGCACACTGGGTGAGGCAGTAGCTGGACTGTAATATTTTGTTTATTAAGTAAATAGCATGTTTACTGAAAAGATGGGTTTGAAGCAAATAAGATAAAATATTAACAGCTGTTTTGTCTTGGTGGTATACCACACAATTTATCATTTTCTGTGTCTTTTGTATGCCTGAATTGTTTCACATTTTTAAAAACTGTTTTAAGATATATTTCCTTTTCCCCTTCATTATGTTTAAAGAATGCCAATCAGTTAAAGGACTGAAATTGAGAGTGAATTTCTGGTATTTCTGATCAAGGAGAGTAAATCATTGGATCAACTTGTCATAAACTTGATGGAGATAAATGTAAAAAGAAAAAAATGACACTGAACTTCTTTTCTGAAACTGAGCTAGCACTTCTGAAAAGAGCAAAATCACAGAACCCAAATCCATTAAGCTTATTCTTTGGCTCATGCAATTACATACACGAGTTCTTACATCCCACATTCAGACCTCTGTATCTCCTGCTTTGCATTCAGGAACATTTATAGTCAATGAATATCTGAATAGCTAATAGAATTACTAATGGTGATTTTGGAATTCCATTTTTCTAAGTTTTTGTTTGTTTGTTTGTTTGTTTTAATACAAAGTTCCTTTGGTCAATGACTTAGCTGTGGTCTCGCCTAGATACAGGGAATGGACTTCTCCAAGTCCCCAAGTATCTCTTGTGAGTTCATCACATGGTTACATAACATATTTCCCTGGCTTATTGCCTTAATTGGCCTCCAGAATTTTCTAATTTGGGAAAGTGTTCCCAGAAAACAAGATAGAGGGATTGGGAAGAGTGACACAGGGAAGGAAGGAAGGCAAATGGGAGTGCAATCTCAGCTTGTTCACTCCTGGAGGCAGCTGGGGCATGACTGCGCAGGGGCTCCTAATGAGCCACGGAATGACTTCAGAATGGACGGCATGTGCGCCTGAAAGAGGGAGGGAACCTTTATTCATCAATTTCCAGCTCCGATTCTTCAAGGGGTGTTCCTGGGGCATGAATTCTCTTGTGCGTTGGGATGATGCTTGTGTGAGTGCTGGGCCGATTGCTGCAGGTGTTCCATGCTAAAGATGCAAGAGATATGCTGCAGCAGAGGGGAGGTGCTGGGAGGTTTCATCTGCTCGAAGCTGCTTGCTCTAGCAATAGCTAGAGTAAGAGATGGATGAAGGGTATGAGCCAGGGCCTAAGTTTTGTGCCATCAGGTGATCCTGAGAAAATGGCAATCTCCTGGGTTGTGTGAAATGAAAACCTACTGCTCTGCCCTTCTTCAGTCACACAAGAGAAGACAAATCCGTGTGTTGTTCCTGTCACTCAGGGGGCAAAACCGTACATCAGGGTTGCTGACTTTTAGCACTGAAAATTATTATTTTTTATTATTATGTGTTTGAATCAAATAATATTGTATGAAATAGGCCATGTCCTGGTTTTCAGAGAAAGCAGTAAATCCATTCCAGAGTCCCTCGGGAGTGTCCCAATGCAATGCATTTGGAGAAAATGCTCTTCATGAAAGGCCGTTAGGGTTATTACATCCTTAATAAAATAAGCAAAAAGAAGGCATTTTTCCCCTTTTACATTTTATGTTATAAGTGTTTGTTGGCCGGGCGCGGTGGCTCACGCCTGTAATCCCAGCACTTTGGGAGGCCGATGCGGGCGGATCACGAAGTCAGGAGATTGAGACCATCTTGTGAATGGTGAAACCCCGTCTCTACTAAGAATACAAAAAATTAGCTGGGTGTGGTGGCTGGCGCCTGTAGTCCCAGCTACTCGGGAGGCTGAGGCAGGAGAATGGCGTGAACCCAGGAGGCAGAGCTTGCAGTGAGCTGAGATTGTGCCACTGCACTCCAGCCTAGGTGACAGAGTAAGACTCCGTCTCAGAAAAAAAAAAAGTGTGTGTTATAAGGATAATGATGATGCAAGGGCTTCATTAGGACAAAATGTTGCCTAAACTGCATTTTTTTTTTTTTTTTTGAGACAGGGTCTCACTCCCATCACCCAGACAGGAGTGCCATGGTGTGAACATGGCTCACTGCAGTCTTGACTTCCCTGGGCTCACTTAGGTGATTCTCTCACCTCAGCCTCCCAAGTAGCTGAGATTACAGGCGTGCACCACCACACCCAGCTAATTGTTCATAGTTTTGGTAGAAACTGGGTATCGCCATGTTGCCCATGCTAGTCTCAAACTCCTGACCTCAGGTGATCCACCCTCCTCGGCCTCCCAAAGCACTGGGATTACAGGCGTGAGCCACCATGCCTGGCCTAAACTGCATTGTTTATCTCGATTTTCAACTTTGGATTCTCTAAGTAGCCATGATTCACCCTCACTGGATTTGGAGAAAGCAAAAAAATACATGAAAATATTTTTTATCTTAGACTCTAAGATCATAATGAGAAGCTTATAACTAAGGCTGTCTTACAAACACCTGCGATAACCTGCTAGAAACGTCAATATCAATATACAGGCCATGTCTGCACCTGTCTAGTTACAACTGTTGGCTGCACATCTGGGGAAACCGAGGAAGAACACACCCTAAAGTGCGGGGAGCCTGATGAGTTCACCAAACCCCAGGCTACCAGGAGGAAAGGAAATCCCTGGAGCCTTGAGTTAGGTGGGTTTTAAATAAAACAGTGGGCAGAATTATTTTATGCTTCAATAGGAAATGTATGGGCATCCCCTCACCAAGAGGCTCTATGTAATCCTGCTGAATTGCTTGAAAAAAGAACCCAGGCAATCCACGCATGACAGAGTCATAATGTTTTGTGAGAGAAATGAAAAGGCGTTTGGGGTGTGTTGGGACTGACATCTGGAAGGGAATCACGTGCTGCTCGTGCTCTATTCCCGTGACTCCAAAATCAGAGACGGTTGGCAGAAACAGACTACTCACCTAAGCCAGGGGCGGGGCCAGGAGAAGACAGGAGGCTGATATTTGTTGCTGAACACCCATCATGCGCCACATAGTGAAGTGGAAAGTGGTTGCTCACTTCCAGGTTTGTCTGTCTCAAAGTGAGTGTCCCGCTGCTCCAAACCACGCAGGGTCCGGCTACCAGCTGCGCCCGCTGCTCTCCAGACATTGAACAGGGAGCTCGGCAGTCTCCAGGCCTCAGGGTCAGCCTGGTCCTAAGGGTCTCGGACTCACCCCTGGCAGCCAGCTGGGATCGCTTCCAGGCAAGGGTCACAGGACATTACATACAGTCCAATTTTATCTGAGTCAGCCAAAGGAGTGGCTCAAGGAATTCTACAGGGATTTGCCCAGAGCGGAGTAGGCTAGAATGAAAAACTAGCACATCAAAGGAAGAAAAATAACTTCAGTGTTTCCAAATTGTGTTTCTGGATACCTGGGATCATGAGACTCTAGGAAAATCTGATCCACTTTTTGTTGTGTTTCATCCCAAAGCAGCCGGCTGACCAAGAGGATGAGACCATTACCGTGAACCGCAGCAGCAGCAGCCAGGCCATTTTCTATCCTATGTTTTAACTGGCAAAGCGCTGCCATATACTTATGTCACAGAATGCTCAGAATAACTCTGTTGGCATGTTTTACTGACCCACCACACAGATGAGGAGAGATGGAGTGTACTAGTGACCTCCCCACAGTCAGAGCTTCTTGGTGGTAAGGCCGGCATTACCACCTGGATCTGTTGACTCTGGCTCCAGGGGACATTCTGTGACACGGGAGAACCTGAGTTGAGACCGACTTCATCCAGGGTGCACTGGGAATCTGCCTGTGTATCCCATAGATGTTTCAGGCTTACCATGTTTTAAATTCAACCCCTGATCTCCCATCTTACACCAAGCCCAGTCTACCTGCAGCCTTCCCCACCTCAGTTACAGCAATGCCATTCTTCTTTTTTTATGTGTTTTTGATAAATCTATTCTCCCCCAGCTTTATTGAGCTATAACTGACAAATACAATTATATAAATTTTAGGGGTACAATGTGATGATTTGATAAGTTTATATATTGTGAAATGATTACCATAATCAAGTGAGTTAAGATGTCCCTTGCCTTCTGTGGTTATGTGAAAGGAAAATAAAATCTCTGGGACCTCAAACCCTCTATGGCAAAGGGAAAAGTTAAGTTTGGGAGCTGAGTCATGCAAAAAACAACAATGACAACAAAAAACAAAACCTGCTTTCCTTTTGTTCCTAGACTCATAGCTGCAAGATAGAAGGCCACATACCTCTCCAGGTGGCTTCCCTCACCCTGTGTATTAGTTCATTTTCATGCTGCTGATAAAGACACACCTGAGACTTGGCAATTTACAAAAGAAAGTGGTTTAATTGGACTTACAGTTCCACGTGGCTGGGGAAGCCTCACAATCATGGCGAAGGCAAGGAGGAACAAGTCACATCTTACATGGATGGCAGCAGGCAAAGAGAAAATTTGTGCAGGGGAAATCCTCTTTTTAAAACCATCAGATCTCCTGAGACTTATTCACTGTCAAGAGAATAGCATGGGAAAGTCTTGCCCCCATGATTCAATCACCTTCCACCAGGTCCCTCCCACAACATGTGGGAATTCAAGATAAGATTAGGATGGGGACACAGCCAAACCAGATCACCCTGACAATGTAAGATAACTAACAGCTTATCTTCACGGGTGTGGAACAAAGACAAGACTAGAAATCATCCCTCTGCCCACCCCAAAACAAATGCATATTTGACTTCTTTCTCTACTCTATTTTTATCTTATGTAAAATGCAGATTTACTGAGCATGACAAGAATGCATAATTGACTATTCCTCTATACCCTCCTCTCACACGTAACATGTGAATTCAGTAAGCCCTAATGAAAGTTTCACAAGAATATACCCACTTATCTGGCTACCTACCCAGTCTTTTCTTTCCTTTTTCCCCTCCTGCTGCTCTTTCCCCTTTAAATATTGAAGTCTTCAAAACCCTCTTTGGAAAACACATGGGCCACAGATTGTATGGTAACTTGTGTTTCTTTTTCCCAGTGCATCCTAAACCTTGGCAACATGAACCTCTAAATTGATCAAGGCCTGTCTCAGACACTTTTTGGTGTACAATTACCTTCTTTGTGTGTCTGTGTGTGGTGAGAACATTTAAGATCTGCTCTCTCTTAGCAAATCTCAAGTATATAATAATCAGTAACCATAGACACCATGCTGTATAGTAGATTTCCAGAACTTATCTTCTATCTGAAAGTTTGTACCATTTGACCAACCTCTCTCCATTTCTCTCACTCCCCAGCCCCTGGCAACCACACCTCTAATCTCTGCTTCTAAGTTTGACTTTTTTAGATTCCAAATGAGTGAGGTCGCCCAGTATTTCTTTCTCTGACTCTTTATTTCACTGAAGATACTGTGCTCCGGGCTCATCTATGTTGTGTCAAATGATAGGATTTTCTTCTTTTAAGGCTGAATATTATTCTGTTGTGTATATATACTCCATTTTCTGTATTCATCTGTTGACAGACAGGTTGATTCTACACCTTGGCTATTGTGAATAGTGCTGCCATGGACACGGGAGTGCAGATATTTCTTTGAGATACTGATGTTGTTTCCTGTGGATATATATCAGAAGTGGGATTGGTGGATCTCATGGTAGTTCTATTTGTAATTTTTGGAGGAAGCTCCATATTGTTTTCCATAATGGGGTACTAGTTTATGTTTCCACTAACAGCTTAGAAGTGTTCACTTTTCTCCACATCCTTACCAACCCTTGTCATGGCTTGTCTTCTATAGTAGCCATCCTGACATGTATAAGGTGCTGTCTTATTGTGGTATTGATTTGCATTTCCTTGATGGTTCACGATGTTCTGCATCTTTTCATGGACTTGTGGGACATTTTGGTGTCTTCTTTGAAAAACGTCTTCAGGTCCTTAAGCCAACTTTGTTTTTTCAGTTACCCAAGTAAGCAAATAAATGAACAAACAAAATCCTTACAGTCATCGTTGTCTCTATTTTTCTCTCACACCCACATTCGATTTGTCATGAAATGCCATGAACTTGACCTTTAAAAGTATCCAGAATTTGGCCACTTCTCACCACCCTCACAGCTGTCACCCTGGTCTGAATCACCGTTGACATTTGCATGGATTCTTGCAATGGCCTCCTAATTGGTCTCCCTGCTTCTTCCCTTTGTCCCCAATATAATAGCCAGAGTTATCTCTTTTTTTAGACAGGGTCTCCCTCTGTCACCCAGGCTGGAGTGCAGTGGCACCATCTCTACTCACTGCAACTTCCACCTCCCCGGTCTCAAACGATCCTCCCACCTCAGCCTCTGGAGTAGCTGGAACCACAGGCAGGCACCAGCATGCCCAGCTATTTATTTTGTATTTTTTGTAGAGGCAGGGTTTTGCCATGTTGCTAGGCTGGTCTCAAACTCCTGGACTCAAGGCATCTGCCCACCTTGGCCTCCCAAAGTGTTGGGATTACAGGTGTGAGCCACCGCACACAGCCCAAGGTGTTTTTGTTTTGTTTTGTTTTGTTTTGTTTTGTTTTGTTTTGTTTTGTTTTTGAGATGGAGTCTCACCTGTCGCCAGGCTGGAGTGCAGTGGCACAAACTTGGCTCACTGCAACCTCCACCCCCCAGGTTCAAGCGATTCTCCTGCCTCAGTCTCCTGAGTAGCTGGGACTACAGGTGCACGCCACCGCACTCAGCTAATTTCTGTAGTTTTAGTACAGACGGGTTTTCACCATGTTGGCCAGGATAGTCTCTATCTCTTGACCTTGTGATCTGCCTGCCTCGGCCTCCTGAAGTGCTGGGATTACTTACAGGCGTGAGCCACTGCGCCCGTCCCAGAGTGATCTTTTAACAGGTGACTTAGATAATAAGTCTCTGCTCAGAACCCTGTACTAGCTCATTTCACTCAGTGTAAAAACTAAAGTTCTTACAACGATGACAAAGTCCTCTTTGTTCGTCCCACCCCATTGCTGTGATGACCTCCAGTAGGAGGAGTAGCTACTACGTGCTTCTAATCTACTCCAGCCACCCCGGCTTCCTTACCACTCCTCCGGCATCTCAGGCACGCTTACTCCAAGGTCTTTGCTCTAGATGTTCCATCTTCTTCAAATGCTCTTTCCTCGTATTTTGCTTAGCCAACTCCCTCACCTCCTTCAAGTCTTCTCAGGGTTTGAAGAACTGAGAACTGTTTAACACCACATCCTGCTCCGTATCATTGCATTCCAATCCTGCACGCCCGATTCTTTTTTTCTACAACCCTTATTTCCTTCTATGTTACTATATACAGGTAATCGGTAAACTGTGCTATTATTCAAATGCATACTCTGACCCTCTCAGGAGGATTATTCTTTCCCCACCCCATTGGCCTTGGACATGGCTACGTGACTGGGTCTGATTGCTGACATAGAAGCAAAAGCATTGTTACTTGTAGGCAGAAGTTACAGGAGCCAGCATGTGGCTTACCATGTTCTTTATCCTGCCATAATGCCTTTTGCATCTGACTTCTTTCACTTAGCAGTAGTATTTTTGAGTTCACCCATTTTTGAGTTTATGACACCTTGTTCCTTTTCATTGCTGAATAGTATTCCAAAATGTGACTGAACTACAATGTGTTTATTCAGAGTTGCAGATAATGGCTACTCCATCAGGCTGGGTCCTAGAAAGATGATAATCTGTCGCAGAGCTGTAGTTAACCAGTAATTGTCAGGTCTCATGGGTCAGAAATGAACTATTGTGCTAGAAGCCGCTGAGATTTTGCGAACTAACCTAATTGATGCATATCTGTGTTTTCTGCTCATTGATGGATCAGAAGCATATAGAAAGAGTTTGGAGTATAGCAGGTCTTTAATAAATATTTGTTAAATGAATAGATGCTGAGGAATGTGATTTAAGGAATGGCAGGAATATCCCAGTCTTGAAGTATCCTTCCCTCTCTGCTTTCTGAAACTTGAAACTGTAGTATTATAAATTTACCCTTTTAGGATAAGTATTATTACTCATTTTTAACATTATTAGAAGTATGCCATAATTGTTTTAATTAGTATTTTTAGTATAAATGATGTGTTAAACATGATTTGGGACAAAGAAAACACATGCTAGTAATTGGAAAGAGTGCTAAAAAATTCTCTCTCTATTCATCAAATGACTTACAGGTGAATAACTCTTGTTCTAGAAACTGAACCGTAAAAAAATTGGGCCCCTTTTTAAAAAATCATTACACAATTTATCTCTGATTCTCAAGCTTCTGTTATCATTAACATTATTTTTTAAGTTTTATAATTTTTTTTTTTTTGAGGCAGAGTCTCGCTCTGTTGCCCAGGCTGGAGTGCAGTGGTGCAATCTCGGCTCACTGAAATCTCCGCCTCCCAGGTTCAAGCCATTCTCCTGCCTCAGCCTCCCAAGTAGCTGGGATTACAGGCGAGTGCCACCATGCCCAGCTAATTTTTGTATTTTTTAGTAGAGAAGGGGTTTCACTATGTTGGCCAGGCTGGTCTCAAACTCCTGACCTCAGGTGATCGAGCTGCCTCTCCTCCCAAAGTGCTGGGATTACAGGTGTGAGCCACCGTGCCCAGCCAAGTTTTATAATTTTAAAATAGCTTTACTGAGATACAATTTACATACAATAAAATTTGCTAATTTCAGGTATACAGTTCGATGCCCTAAAATAATTTTTTTTACACAGAGTCTTGCTCTGTGGCCCAGGCTGGAGTGCAGTGGTGCGATCACAGCTCACTGCAACCTCTGCCTCCCGGGTTCAAGCAGTTCTTGCGCCTCAGCCTCCCAAGTAGCCAGGATTACATGCTGCGCCACCACACCCAGCTAATTTTTTTTTTTTTGTATTTTTAGTAGAGACAGGGTTTTGCCATATTGGCCAGGTTGGTCTTGAACTCCTGTCCTCAAGCTACCCACCCACCTCGGCCTCCCAAAGTACTGCAATTACAGGCATGGGCCACTGCCCGGCCCAGTTAGATAACTTCTGATATTTGTGTGCAGTCATGTAACTTCTACTGCAATCAAAATACAGAATAGCTCCTTCTCCTTATAAAGTTTCATTATAATTCTTTGCAATCAATCTTTCGCAAGCCCCAGCCAAGGGCAACCACTGATCTTCTGTCTCTATACTTTTGCCTTTCTCGAAGTTCATACAAATGGAATTATATAGTCTGAGTCTTTTGATTGTGACTTCTTTCAGTTAGCAATAACGTTTTTGAGCTCATCTATGCTTTTGAGTAAATTTTGTTCCTTTTTTTTTTTTTAATTGCTGAGCAGTATTCCAAAGTGTGGATATGGGCTGAGTGCGGTGGTTCATGCCTGTAATCCCAGCACTTTTGGAGGCCAAGGCTGGCAGATCATTTGAGGCCAGGAGGTCAAGACCAGCCTGGCCAATATGGTGAAACCCCATCTCTACTAAAAATACAAAAATTAGGCATGGTAGTACACACCTGTAGTCCCAGCTACTTGGGAGGCTGAGGTAGGAGAATTGCTTGAACCTAGGAGTCAGAGGTTGCAGTGAGCTAAGATTGCACCACTGCACCCCAGCCTGGACAACAGAGCAAGACTCTGTCTCAAAAAAAAAAAAAAAAAGTATGGATATGCTGAAAAATAAAAAATAATTCCCTAGTCCCCCAGTAACCTTTATTCTACTTTCTCTCCCTGTAAATGTGACTACTCTTGGTCCATCACAACAGTGGAATCATCCAATCTTTGTCCTTTTGTGACTGGCCTATTTTACTTAGCATAGTGTCTTCAGTGTTCACCTATGAGGTATCAAATTCTCATTCTTTTTAAGGCTGAATAATATTTCATTATGTTTGATTCAGGAGGCCAAGAGTTCAAGACTAGCTTGGGCAACATAGTGAGATCCTGTCTCAAAATAAAATTAAGAAAAAATTAGCCGGGCTTGGTGGTGCACAAGTGTAGTCCCAGTTAGTTGGGAGGCTGAGGTGAGATGATCACTTGAGCCCAGGAGTTCGAGGCTGCAGTGAGCTATGATTGCACCATTGCATTCCAATCTGGGTGACAGAGCAAATTTTCTAAAAATAATAATAATAATAATAATTTAATGCAATAAAACCTTAGCACATTGACTAGCATGTATTATGCTCTATATATTATGCATTAGAAATAGTTCCAAGGCAGAAATTAAAGAAGAGAACGGGGCAGGATGAAGTATTTTAAGACAGGAGTTATAGGTATCAGTGCCTAGGTGATCATTAGCAATCTTTAATAGAACAGCAAGGTGAATATAATAATAATTAGAACTCCAAGAGAGTAAAAATTCTGTTTTATTCAGTGCTGTCTCCCAGGCTTGAGTGCAGTGGCGCACTCTCGGCTCACTGCAACCTCCGCCTCCTGGGTTCAAGCAATTCTCCTGCGTCAGCCTTCTGAGTAGCTGGGATTACAGGTGCCCACCACCTTGCCTGGCTAATTTTTTGTATATTTAGCAGAGACGGGGTTTCCCTATGTCGGCCAGGCTGGTCTCGAACTCCTGACCTCAGGTAATCTGCCCTCCTCGGCCTCCCATAGTGCCGGGATAACAGGCGTGAGTCACCACGCCCGGCCTATTCAGTGCTGTTTTTACAGTGCCATAACAGTACCTAGCACATGGAAGTTATTAAATAAATGCACAGATAGATGAATGAATGAAGCAAGTTTCTGTCTTTCCCAACAGCTGGATGAGGACATGTATTCTTTTCTCTCTCCTGTTACTGATCAATTTTTTCAAAGTCAATTTTTATTATTTCAGAATAGCTTACAATGTATAGAAATGGTGTGAAAATGGTATAGAGAATTCCCATATACTCCCTCATCCAGTTTTCTCTGTTGTTAACATCCTGTATTACCGTGGTGATACAGCTGTCAAAATTAAGAAACCGACATTTGTCCATTGATATTAACTGAACTATAGACTTTATTTAGATTTTACCAGCTTTCCTATTTGTAACCTCTTTTTTTGTTTGTTTGTTTTTTTTGAGACAGAGTCTCACTCTGTCGCCCAAGCTGGAGGGCAGTGGCGCGATCTCGGGTCACTGCAAGCTCCGCCTCCCGGGTTCATGCCATTCTCATGCCTCAGCCTCCTGAGTAGGTGGGACTACAGGTGCCTGCCACCACACCCAACTAATTTTTTTTTGTATTTTTAGTAGAGACGGGGTTTCACCATGTTAGCCAGGATGGTCTCGATCTCCTGACCTCGTGATCCGCACGCCTTGGCCTCCCAAATTGCTGGGATTACAGGCGTGAGCCACCGTGCCTGGCCTGTAACCTCTTTTGTTCCAGGATCCAATCCAGGATGCCACGTTACATGTAGGCATCATGTCTCTTCAGTTCCCTCTGGCCTATGACAGTTCCTTAGTCTTTCCTTGCTTTTTATGACCTTGGAAGTTGTGGCGATCATTCATTTTTGCGAATTAAATCTTAACAGATCTCTTCTCCCTCACTTTGATCATGGCCATGTGGTCCCTTTGGCCTCAGGTGGGACCGCAGCGCAGATTCTTCCTCTACTTGCTGGTGTTTATATCAAGTGACACACTCACGCTAGTTTACTCATTTAAAGAAAAAGTTTGGGCTATGCAATGGTTGGCCTCCTGATATTCCTTGTTCAGCCTTATTTTGGGTTGTATAAAATTGGCATGCATGGCCAGGCACAGTTCCTCACGCCTGTAATCTCAGCACTTTGAGAGGCTGAAGCAGGTGGATCACGACGTCAGGAGATTGAGACCATCCTGGCCAACGTGATGAAACCCTGTCTCTACTAAAAATACAAAAATTAGCCAGCTGTAATCCCAATTAGTGCCTGTAATCCCAGCTACTCGGGAGGCTGGGGCAGGAGAATCGCTTGAACTCAGGAGGCAGAGGCTGCAGTGAGCCGAGATCACGCCACTGCACTCCATCCTGGGTGACAGAGCAAGACTCTGTATCGGTAAAGGAAAAAAAAAAAGGAATCTTCAGTCATCAGAATGTATGTTCAGTTAACCATCTACTATGAGGATTGAAAAGTGCCTTAAAGGTCATATAAAGTAGTTTCTAGGATAAATCATATCCACACACTATCCAAGCAGAGCCACTTATGCTGAAATTTTATCTGTAGTTTGTGTCTGACTCCTCTCACAGGTCATTGATTAAATAGGTTTTTTGGAAAACCCACACATTTTATACTTGGGTTATAAATCACATGAAACCATCAGATCTGAAGGTAAAAAGTGCATGTTAGATTTGAGGAAATACAAGACTTATTACACAATGGCTATACTATTTAAATCTCAAAATGTAGGTGTGGAAAACTTGTTTAGATGCAAAAGGCTATATTGGTCAACTCAGGCTGCCATAGACTGGGTGATTTAAACAATAGACATTTATTTCTCACAGTTCTGGAGGCTAGAAATTCAAGATCAGGGTGCCATTATGGTTGGATTCTGGTGAGGGCTGTCTTCCTGGCTTGCAGGTGGCCTGCTTTCTTACAGTGGCCTCACTTGGCAGAGAGAGAGAAAGAGAGATTGGAAATGATTTATGGGCAAGCCCATGATAGGTGTTCAAAATGTACACCGAAGGCATGAATTATGTCAACAAGGTCATTTCACATTTACAATTAAAGACCTACTCATTCTAATTCTTTTGTTTTTGTATTGTCAAAGAGGTTTTGAAATGCTTTTATTTTTGAAGAAGTAATAAGTTCGCATAGGCAAAACAGCTCCATTTGGAATCATTATCTTTTGTTTCTGTAATTGTCACCTGGGTGCTGGGATTTTAACGAAATCGGGGCTTTGCCCTGACTTCCAGTCTGGCTTGGGGGGATGGTTACTAACCTTGTGGATCAGTTCCCACCTGCATGGACCATTAGTTCTGTCAGGGTACCACTTCTCCCCATCTCCTGCCCTCCTACCCTTGGTCTATGTACTACTGAATTCCTTTGCTGACAATGGCATTGAGGGAGATTAATGTATAAGAGAGAGGCTGGGTGCAGTGGCTCACACCTATAATCTCAACACTTTGAGGCCAGTGGATCACCTGAGATCAGGAGTTCAAGTCCAGCCTGTCCAACATGGTGAAACCCTGTCTCTACTAAAAATACAAAAATTAGCCAGGTGTGGTGGTGTGTACTTGTAATCCCAGCTACTGGGCTGAGGCAGGAGAATAACTTGAACCCGGGAGGTGGAAGTTGCAGTGAGCCCAGATCGCTTCATTTCACTCCAGCCTGGGCAACAGAGTGAGACTCTGTCTCAAAAAAACCAAATATATATATATATACACACACATACATATATATACATATATATATACACACACACACATATGTATATATATATGCGAACTTATTACTTCTGCAAAAATAAAAGCATTTCAAAACCTCCTTGACAATACAAAAACAAAAAAACATATATATATATATGTATATATATATATATATATATATATGACAATGTTAGCTGTCCTAAAAAAAATTCTGGGCAATGTCATTTTAGATAATACCATCAATGGATCTGTCATTCTTGAACACAAGTTTAAACTCTTTTCAAAGTTGATTTAAGTGTCATCTTTTGATACCAAAGAGAGGCATATGTCACCTGGCTGCCACATTAAACAAAATGAATTGCACCCTCCAGATATTCATTTAATAAAAACAAGTGCCTGCTTTGTTCACAGCATGAGATAGGTGCTGACAGAATTCAACGATCAGGAAGGTCCATTCTAAAAGAGTGAATAGACTAGCCAGAGGTATAATAAAGTTACATAGAAATGCTAGAACAAATAAAAACTTACGTGTTCCTTTAGAGAGGTACAGGAATGTGTTCTGTGCATACATATGAAAGTTTTATTGTCATCTATATATTTTAAGGCAATTTTTGATTTTACAAAAGAATCTGTCGTAGGATTCCTCTAAATGAAAACCTTCCTGATTGAATTAAAACTGTCAGGAGGCTGGGCAAGGTGGCTCATGCCTATAATCCCAGCACTTTGGGAGGCTGAGACAGGTGGATCATCTGAGGTCAGGGGTTTGAGGTCAGCCTGGCCAACATGGTAAAACCCTGTTTCTACTAAAAATACAAAAATTAGGCGGGCATGGTGGCGGGTGGCTGTAATACCAGTTACTCGGGAGGCTCAGGCAAGAGAGTCACTTAATCCCAGGAGGTGGAGGTTGCAGTGAGCCAAGATTGCGCCACTGCACTCCAGCCTGGGTGACAGAGCGAGATTCTGTCTCAAAAACAAAAACAAAACAAACCTGTCACTTGACCTACCACAAATGAATTTACATGCAGCCCTTTGGCCATGTGTTTACTGGCTAAAAGATGTCACTCCATAACCTCCTTTTGTCTCCAAATTACAATGAGTTTAAGTGATAATTAATGTTAAGCAGCATCTAAAAAAGGCAGAATCCCAAGGTTGGAGGGGTCACTAAACAGAGACTTCCATTTAGAAAAACCAAACAAAACAAATTCCTGTTCTCTATCTGAGAGCAGCTCCTAAACATGCAGACAAGACTTGACCTCATTCTCCTGTGTGTCTTTTTTGAAAAAATTCCTTTGTGCTCAGGGATATTGTGAGAAATAGAATTACATCAGTGAGTTGGTTTCTAATCAGCATGTGAACACCAAGTTCCAGATGGCAACGCAGAGTTTTAATTTCACTATGTGCTGAAATTATTTATTGATCCCTATTAAATAGCCAGCGGCACCATATTCTGGACTAGACTTCAATAATTCTAAATGATTCAATCTGCTTTGTAAATATGGCTGCTGCAACCCGACTGTGACATTTCTGGGATGGCATTTGATTCTGTTTTGCCTCAGTGTATTCACAGGTGGCCAGTTCTTATTTACAGATAGAAACCTTCCACCTCGCTTCCTCCTTAAGATCTGTTAAGATGCGTTGAAGCTTTGAGAGTTCAGACCAGTCTCAATAATAGCAGAGATGCTGGTCTGGCAGCTGATGTCCCACTGGCTGTAGATCCCAATGAACATGAAGCTAAGAGAGTCAGCCCTGAGTATTAGGGAAACAGAGAAAGACAAGCAGGGTGGATGTGTGGTGGAGGAGGAAGGAATGAGGACGGTTCAGAACTTCGGGACAGATCAGGGCAGCCAGCTCACAGCATCAGGCCAGTGCTCAGATCTGTAGCAGTCAGTGCTCAAGGACAGACAGGCAGGCGTCTGGATCCAGGTGGTGGCAAGCTCATTAATTCATTTAAAAAACACTGATTGGGCATTGTCTTAGTCTGATTGGCTCCGCGTGAGTGGCGGTCCTCTGCGACGTCACAAGAGCGCGCCTTCCGTGACGCCACAAGGGCGCGCCCTCCGTGACGCCACAAGGGCGCACCTTCCGTGACGTCATAAGGGCGCGCCTTCGCCGACACCATAGATGTGGGCCTTTGGCGACGTCAAGGCGCGGGTGTTAGGCTACGTCACTGGGGCGCTACGGTGCCTGGAGCTGGGCAGTCTTCTCGTCAGAGTGGGGACTGGTAAGAGCGACCTCCCCGCCAGGTCCTGTGTGTTGCCGGCTGAAGAAGGGTAGGTGAAAAATTCAGACCCAGCACAGTGTTTATGTTGGTCAAAAATAGAAAACTATGTCTGGCGCGGCCGAGGCGGGAGGACCCTTCAGGCCAAGAGCAGCCTAGCAACATGGCGCAACCCCATCTCTGTAGTCCTACCTCAGCCCCCCAGCTACTTGAACCCAAAGGTTCAAGGCTCCAGTGAGCTATGATCCCACCACAGCATTCCAGCCTGCGAGATTGAGGTAAACCCTGTCTAAAAAAATTAAAAAACTATCCAAGTGTGCAACAGGGAGGGACTGCTAAATAAAACATGAGGCTGGCTGGGCCCTACTGTAATCCCAGCACTTTGGGAGGCCGAGGCAGGAGGATGGATGGCTTGGGCTCAGGAGTTCGAGACCAGCCTGGGCAACATGACGAAACCCCGTCTCTACAAAAGATACAAAAATTAGCCGGGCGCGGTGTGCACCTGGCCTAATTTTTGTATTTTTTTCTAGAGATGGGGTTGGGGCGGGGGGGCCTCACTATGTTGCCCGGGCCAGTTTCGAACTCCTGAGTTGAAGCAATCTTCTCACCTTGGCCATCAGAGATGTCGGAATTACAGGCGTGAGGGACAGCGCCCCACCTGGGTTAGGCTACTTAATAACATAAGAAAGTGCTCCGCCAGGCTCAGTGGCTGACACCTGTAATCCCAACACTTTGGGAGGCCGAGGCGGGTGGATCACCTGAGGTCAGGAGTTGGAAACCAGCTTGGCCATGGTGGAACCCAGTCTCTACAAAAAATACAAAAATTAGCTGGCCGTGGTGGCGCATGCCTGTAGTCCCAGCTACTTGGGAGGCTGATAAAGGAGAATTACTTGAACCCGGGAGGCGGAGGTTGCATTGGGCCGAGATCGCACCACTGCACCCCAGCCTGGGCGACACAGCGACTCCAAAGTTTGACACCAGCCTGGGCAATGTAGTGACACCCTGTCTCTACAAAACAAACAAACAAAAACCCAGGCATAACTGTGTCCACCTGTGGCCCTAGCTAGTTAGAAGGCTGAGGCAGGAGGATCACTTGAGGCCAGGAGCTCAAGGCTGCAGTGAGCTATGATAATCCCACTGCTTCCCATCCTGAGCAATAGAATGAAAGCATGTCTCTAGATAGCTAGCTAGCTAGCTAGATAATTGATACGTAGTTTTGTATCAGATTTTTCCCTAGATTTGAGCATGTTTTTCTAAAGTAGCATTCAACACATCAGCATTTTACAGTGTTATTATTTGTTAATATGATTATGTTTTTCTGAAATACAGTGTCGTTTACAAAAGCAGTTTTGTCTTTCAAAGCACATAGATAAGGCCCTCAAGTGAATTTGTCTGATGTTGGCGACCTTGGTACCATTTTGTCCACTTGATTGGAAAAGCCAGTCAATAATCTCAGGTCACTGTTGGCCTTAGAAGAAGAGCCCAAAGGCAACAAGCAAAGGCGCTGGTATCCAGTCGCCTTCTAGAAGCATTTTCACTTTCCCTTAAGGTTTCCCTTGATGAACATAGAAGTACTGTATGTAGAATTGACCCCGTGCTGCCCTGGCAACTTTGTATATTAGCCCAAATTTACATTTCTTACCTTTATGAGAGGCACCCTGGTAGGCTAGTGGAGTTACACACAAAGTCTGATCTCAGCTGCACTGTCCAGAGATGCAACACGGTCCAATCAAATAACATTCTCTGAACCCGTTTCTTTAGCTGTGAAAGAAGAATAACATACCCATCTAAAAAGGCAGCTTATTGTATTCGATTGGTCTTTTATTTTCTATGAAACTGTGTTTAACACAGTAATTATTTTCATTTGTATACTACATTTGTGTTGTGTTTTTGGTTTTAGTTTTGTTTTTGAAATGGAGTCTTTTTTTTAGTGGTTTTTTTGTTTTGTTTTGTTTTGTTTTTGAGATGGAGTCTTTCTGTTGTCACCCAGGCTAGAGTGCAGTGGCGTGATCTCCGCTCACTGCAACCTCCACCTCCCAGGTTCAAGTAATTCTCCTGCCTCAGCCTCCTGAGAAGCTGGGATTACAGGTGCCCACCACCACGCCCAGCTAATTTTTAAAATATATTTTTAGTAGAGATGGGGTTACAACATGTTGCCCAGGCTGGTCTCAAACTACTGACGTCAAGTGATCCACCCGCCTTGGCTTCCCAAAGTGCTGGGATTATAGGCATGAGCCACGGCGCCTGGCTTGCTTTAAAATAAGGGTTTCTTGGCTAGGCATGGTGGCTCACACCTGTAATCCCAGCACTTTGGGAGGCCAAGGTCAGTGGATCACCTGAGGTCAGGAGTTCGAGACCAGCCTGACCAATATGGAGAAACCCTGTCTCAACTGAAAATACAAAATTAGCCAGGCGTGGTGGTGCATGCCTGTAATCCCAGCTACTCAGGAGGCTGAGGAAGGAGAATTGCTTGAACCCAGGGGGCGGAGGTTGCAGTGAGCTGAGATCGCACCATTGCACTCCAGCCTGGGCAATGAGCAAAACTCTTGTCTCAAAAAAAAGATTTCTTAAAATGATATTTTCAGTATTTTATAGATGATGCGTAAGCAGCAATCTTAATAGGATGTTACCTGACACTTTGCAAGACTGGCAGCTGATTTGATCCAGATGTCTCTAATTCTTTTTTCTTTTTCTTTTTCTGTTTTTTTTTTTGACAGAGGCTTGCTCTGTCCCCCATGCTGGAGTGCAGTGGCACAATCTTGGCTCACTGCAACCTCCACCTCCCGGGTTCAAGCGATTCTCCTGCCTCAGGCTCCCGAGTAGCTGGGATTACAGGCGCGCGCCACCATGCCCAGCTAATTTTTTGTATTTTTGGTAGAGACAGCGTTTCACCATGTTGGCCAGGCTGGTCTCAAACTCCTGACCTTAGGTGATCTGCCTGCCTCGGCTTCCCAAAGTGTTAGGATTACAGGCGTCAGCCACTGTGCCTGGCCCAGATGTCTCTAATTCTAACACGAGATGTATTGCAGGATCATAACAGAGTGAGTTGCTGATGTATCCAGAAGGAAATGAGCATGGAACTCTCACGACAGCTGTCCTGAGAAGTGTGTGTGTGCTCTGCTTGAATATCTCACTGCTCATTTATACACAGGCTTTCTGGTGACTGAGTTAACAGTATCTGTTTCATAAATAATGTAGCCCTCTTTCTTTCTTTCTCTCTCTTTTTTTTTTTTTTTTTTTTTTTGAGACAGGGTCTTGCTCTGCTACCCAGGCTGGAGTGCAATGGTGCAGTCTCGGCTCACCGCAACTTCAGCCTCCTGGGTTCAAGCGATTCTCCTGCCTCAGCCTCCCAAGTAGCTGGGATTACAGGCATGTGCCACCACGCCTGGCTAATTTTTTCTTTTTTTTTTTTTTTGAGACGGAGTTTCGCTGTTGTTGCCCAGGCTGGAGTGCAATGGCACAATCTCGGCTCACCACAATCTTTGCCTTTCGGGTTCAAGGGATTCTCCTGCCTCAGCCTCCCGAGTAGCTGGGATTATAGGCATGTGCCACCACACCCGGCTAATGTTGTAGTTTTGGTAGAGACGGGGTTTCTCTATGTTGGTTAGGCTGGTCTCAAACTCTTGACCTCAGGTGATCTACCCGCCTCGGCCTCTCAAAGTGCTGGGATCACAGGCATGAGCCATCACTCCTGGCCTAATTTTTGTATTTTTAGTAGAGAGAGGGTTTCACTCTGTTGGCCAGGCTGGTCTCGAATTCCTGACCTCAAGTTATCTGCCTGCCTCGGCCTCCCAAACTGTTGGAATTACAGGCGTGAACCACCATGCCTGGCCAGCTCTATTTCTTTAAGCCTACATGTTTTGCACTTGTTAAAAGTATTTGAACATACAATTACTCAGCTTCCCTTGTTTACATGTGAATTTTGTATAATCTTAAATATTTTTTCCAATCTAAGCTTTATTTTATCCCGTTTCTTCTATATTTCTATAACTTTAGGCGGCTATCTTCATTGAAAGTTTTTTCTCAAAAGCCTTAAGATAGAACATAGTTCTTGGCAGCAATTTGAAAGTTATTTGAGGAGAAGGGGAGACTTACAATGATGATTCAAATGAAGGAAACTAAAAAGTAATGAAGCAAGGTAGAGGAAAAAGCAGTATTCACTTGAGCACATCCCAAAAGAATAACATTTCAAATGTAACTAGAAAAAAGTATGCTGAAGTTCGCAATACAGAAATAATTATTAATAAGATAGCTTTAAAGCCCTGCTCAGCTTTTGAATGTTGGGAATTGACCCAGAGGTGGCTGTAACCTAAGATGGTTCCTTCAGTAATGACCATTTTTTCTTTTTCAAGATGATGATTATTCCCCACCTTCTAAGAGACAAAGACCAACGAGCCACCACAGCCACCAGTCCCAGAACCCGCCAATGCTGGGGAACGGAAAATGAGGGAGTTCAACTCTGGTAAGTTCTCAGCGAAATCCGTGACCTTTTCCTTTATCTTCTGGACTCTCAATGTGACTGATGAAAGTTACCACATGCTCTGCAGGGGGAAATGGTTTAGCATGTGTTACTACATCTTAATCACATCTTTGTAAAGCCAGGAGCATTTTACAAGGCACGTTACAGACATTGTTTAAACATAGTCTGTATTTACCAAAGTATAGGACGTTGTATCATCTCATATTAATTAGTTAGTTGGCTCAAAATTAGTGCTAATGACTTAGTAATTCAGTGATTTCTGTTAGCTTTAAAACCTTTATTTCAGAACTATTTCACCTCTTGGTTTTCATTTTTGCTGTGTGTCACTGCCTGCCGGCTGCTAATTTATTAACTCCCAGTGAATCATGTGTCCTGTGAAGGGACTGAATATTAGTGGCAATTTATGTTGATGATTTGTATTTTGAATAAATAGTTTGAATACATAGAACATTAAGCTTGTATACATTTTGAAAATAGTATTTTAATATTCTACTGTGTCATAGTTACAATGATTGGATATATATTGAATTTATATGTACTTTAAGTTGTTATATGTTTATGGTCTTTAGCATTCTAACGTGCAATTGTATATCTGTTAAGTCTTTTTTTTTTTTTCAAGATTAGACTGATTTATTGAGGCATCTGTTTGATGCCACATTAAGTGGCCCAGGCTTTGTGTAGGGGTTGAGGTTAAAGCAGGAAGAAGGGTGGTGAGAGGCGGGGTACCAGGATTAGGTTGGAATACCTGGGGGTGCTCTGAGGCTCCCCAAGTTTCCCTGGTCTTGGCCGACTGTGCTGCTGGCCTGGGCATCTGATGGGCCTGCAAGGGTGGTCCAGGGGCTAGGGCAGGGACTTTGGAGTCACGCCGTTGGCTTTGAATCCAGACTCCTACACTTGGTAGCTGTGAACTCTCCATGCCTCAGGGACCTGCAGAACTGAGCTCTGTCTGAGCCAGGTTCCATCCAGGCACTGCGGATCCATCCAGAGGGGCACTGCCTCAGGTTGCTCGCTATTCACTGCCTTCTCAAGCAGACCCTTGTCTCCTTCTAGGCCCTCACAATCCAGTGGAGGAGACGAAACTCATCTGCCTCTGTTCCTCTGGGCACGCCTCATGCCAGGTGCATCTGTGGACAGGGGCCATGCTCCTGGGCTTCCAAAGTTGGACAAAGCTGCCAGGCTCAGGTGGGTACATCACAGCAGCTGCTGCCCTCTGAACACAGTGACGAAAGAACACTCTGGGCCTGGAGCCCTGGTCTGGGGCATTGGGCAAGGCTGTTGCACTTCTCTGATCCCATTTCCCCATCTGGAAAGTGCGCTGATTGTATCTCCCTGTGGGCACTGAGGGCTCAGTGTTAGTTTGAGAGCCAGCATCTGGGGTTTGGGCTGTAATTCCCCGTCAGCCCCATAGCTGCGGGGAACCAGGGACTTTGTTGGGATTACCCTAGGCATCAGTTTAGCTTCCTGCCCCTGGCTTGGGCTCAGCACCTGAAGTAGTCTAGGGGGTAGGTGGTCCTGGTGGGGGCTGGGGCTTTTACCCAGACTGAGGTCACACCCAGAGCCAGAAATCTTGGTGCCTGCTCTGGGCAAAGGTGCCAGCCTGTGCGACAAGAGCGAAACTCTGTCTCCAAAACAAAAACAAAAAAGCTTGCATCATTTCAAGGGGCTCACACCTCCCTAAGGGCCTGGTAATTGGCTGGCTCTGGCCTGCATCTGGCCCCGAGGGTGTAGGTAACACCCCACCTTACCTGGTTTCTTCCTGCCAGGGCCAATCTTCAGACCTCAGGACTTTGCAGCCTATCCCACCTCCCCTCTGGCCAGCCTTGAGCCCTTGTGGGTCCAGCACTTTTTCCAGGCTGTCTCCTGGTTGTCCTTCTGCCTCGAGGCCTGGCTCATGCTGCTCCCCCTCCCACTCTCCAAGACCCACAAGGACCACTCCACACCCAGCTCAGCCCCATCCCCTCAGATAGTCCTTTCTCTTTCCTCAGGTGGCCAGGTGCATATCTTGGTGTGAGGACCTTCACTGTATCTGGGAATGCCTACTGGTTACCTCGGTAACAGAGAACAAGGCATTTACCTGATATGAGTGTCTTGGTTCACTGTCTACATGGCTAGGGAGGGAGTCAATAATAGGCTTTTCACTTGCTGCAAGGGCCAGTTCTCCTGGCCCCATGGCTCTAGGGATGGAGGACGCTGCAGGAGATGCACTGCTCACTTCCCAGCTGAGGACTGTGGGTCATCTCAGGGCGATTTCACAGTCCCCACATGCCCCACCCCCTCAGCTCTGCAAATACCAAGCAGTGCAGCCAGCCTAGGGGATGATGGGCTCGAGAGTGCCCAGGTAGTGACCAGAGTGCCCTTGGCAGGCCCCTCACCTAGCTGCTTCCACAGCTCTGTAGCAAGAGTTCTAACCTTTTTTGACCGTGAAGCCTACTGAGAATAAGAGCTGTGGACTGTTTTCCCAGAAAGGCATGTACATGCTCTCAACACAAAACCTTTATCATGGCCAAGCATAGTGGCTCATGTAATCCCAGAACTTTGGGAGGCGGAGCCAGTCGGATCACCTGAGGTCAGGAGTTCAAGACCAGCCTGCCCAACATGGCGAAACCCTGTCTCTACTAAAAATACAAAAAATTAGCCAGGCGTGGTGGCAGCCACCTGTAATCCCAGCTACTCCGGAGGCTGAGGCAGGAGAATCACTTGAACCTGGGAGGCGCAGGTTGTAGTGTGGTGAGATCACGCCACTGCACTCCAGCCTGGGTGACAGGAGCGAAACTCTGTCTCAAAAAAACAAAACAAAACAAAACAAAACCTTGCATCCTCTCAGGGGGCTCACACCTCCCTAAGGGCCCAGTAATTAAACCCTTTGGGCTTGAGGGTGAGAAACTTTGTCTCAGTTCTTCCCCGAGTGATCAGCTCAGGGGTAAGGAAGGAGAAGCCAGAAAGCAGGACCCATGAGAAGGGCCCCCTCCTGGAGTTTGAGGCCCACTCCCTCCTGCCCCTGCCTCTCCTCTGTCCAGGACTCCTCCCTGCTCTGCCCCACTCCTGGGGCCATAACCATGGGGAGCTGTCGTTTTCTACAGGCCCCTGGGCACAAAGTGGGCAGGCTCACCTGGAGGCGATCAGAGTAGCATGGCAGGAAGTGAGGGGGAAAGCCGCCCTGGAACTGCGCCTCTCTGCCCCCTGACATCACTGGCGTGCACTCCTCCCTCCCCTCACTCAGGCAGTGGCATGAGTTCCATGTGAGCGCTGTCCTGCTGCCTCTTTTTTTTCTTGGGGCTGCCATAACACTTTCCCTTCCCCAGCCCTGCCAACCTGGTGGGACATTGGGCTTCCCTCTCACAGGGTCCTGGGGACAGGCCCATCCTTTATCATACCCACAGAGAGACCCTTTTTTTCTTCAGGACCTGGGGAGCAGCCAGGTTCCATGAGTTAAATGCAGATCTGAACCAAGCTGGGATTGGGGTACACACTCTCCTCTACTGAAAAGTAGCTAGGGATTCCAACTAGGTGAGAAGGAGAGTGGGGCAGAGCCAGACCAGACACGGACTGATCGCCTGGAAAAAGCCTGCCATCAAAGGTCTTGGCAAATGCTGGGTGCAGTGGCTCACTCCTGTAATCCCAGCACTTTGCGGGGCTGAGACAGGTGGACTACTTGAGGCGAGGAGTTCGAGTCCAGCCTGGGCAACATGGCAAAACCCCATCTCTACTAGAAATACAAAAATTAGCTAGGCATGCTACACTCCTGTAATCCCAGCTACTCAGGAGACTGAGGCAGGAGAATCACTTGAACTGGGGAGGCAGAGGTCGAAGTGAGTGCCCCTGCACTCCAGTCTGGGAGACAGAGTGAAACTGGCCTCAAAAAAACAAAGAATATGGCCTTGGCAGAGAGGGACCAGCCCAGCAGTGCCTTCCCTTGGGTTTCTCCTGGGTAGGCCTCTGCTGTGAAGAGGCGCTTCCTTTTGCCTGTCCATGGCCTACAGCAATGGAATGTCTGCTTCTGGGGGTTGGGTGGGAGACTGCTGGCAGAACTGGAAACCTTCAGGTGGGGTTTTTTTGTTTTGTTTTGTTTTCGAGATGGAGTGTCGCTCTGTCACCCAGGCTGGAGTGCAGTGGTGGAATCTCAGTTCACTGCAACCTCCCCTCCCCTGGGTTCAAACAATTCTCCTGTCTCAGCCTCTTGAGTAGCTGAGATTACAGGCATGTGCCACCATGCCCGGCTAGTTTTTGTATTTTTTGTATAGATGGCATTTCACCATGTTGGCTGGGCTGGTCTCGAACTCCTGACCTCAAGTGATCCACCCACCTCGGCCTCCCAAAGTGCTGGGATTACAGGCATGAGCCACTGAGCCCAGCCCCTTCAGGGGGGTTTTGAGGCTTCACTACAATACTAGTTTCGTGTGGCTGCTGCAACAAATTACCACACACTTAGTGACTTAAAACAACCAAAATGTATTCCCTTACAGGTCTGAAGGCCAGAATTCTACAGTAAGTCCTACTGAGTCAAGGTGGGAGCAGGGTTGGTGGCTTCCGAGGCTCTGCGGGAGAATCCGTTTCCTGGCCATAGAGGTGGCCTGCACTCCTCAGCTTGTGCTGCCTGTCTCGAATGACTGGAGTTTCCTGCTTCTGTCACTGCACCTCCCACCCTCTCCATCACCTGCTCTGCTCTTTTAAGGATCCGAGTGAGTACATCAACCCCAAAAGCCAAAGACCCTTAACTTCATTATATCTGCAAAGCCCCTTTTGCCATATAAGGTCATGTTCACCAGTTCCCGGGATTAGGATATGGGCATCTTGGGGGCATCAGCCTGCTACAGCTAGGCTGCAAAACTGTTACACTCTCCTGGTGTTTCAATGATTGGGAGAAAAAGGGTTGGCATTTTTTGCTTGGGGGTCCCTCTTAAACTTGTATCTGTAAGGTTGGAGGTCCCTCTTAATCTTGTGTTTTTGTTTTTGTTTTTTTGAGGTGGAGTCTTGCTCTGTCATCCAGGCTGGCAGTGGCGTGATCTTGGCTCACTGCAATGTCTGCCTCCTGGGTTCAGGTGATTCTCCTGCCTCAGCCTCCTGAGTAGCTGGGACTACAGGCGCCCGCCACCATGCCCTGCTGTTTTGTATTTTTGGTAGGGACGGGGTGGGGGTGGGGCTAGGGAGGGGAGTTTTGGCTATGTTGCCCTGAGCTCAAAGTGATCCGCCTGCCTCTGCTGCCAAAGTGCTGGGATTACAGGCCTGCACCACTGCACCCGGCTGCTGTAAAGTCTTATTTCACACAGCTGAGACATGTTTTAGGAAGTTTGCTAAAAGACCCCTGGAGACCGCCTCATTGTGACCTCCCAGTTATTGTGTTTAATTTGATTGAACTTTTCTGCCCTCCTGCTTTTCAGCTTCTCTAATAGTCTCCCATTAAACCAATTCTAAGAACCGCCAAAAAGGGGAAATTTTTTCTTGAAAGCAGTAAAATGATATGGACTGTTAGAATGTAAAATATATGAAATAAGTCATTATACGTTAGTGCTGCTCTGACACAGGGACGTATTATTGAGAAGCAACTTTTGCTTGATTTTCAGAGAAATGGAATCATCGTATTGCTGATCTACGTAAACAAATTGAAGAATTGTCTGAAAGACAATATGGTATGTCTAAACTGCAAAAGTCCTGTAATCTTATGTTCATGGGCGTTTACACAGTGGAGTTACTGTTCATCATGGGGGTACCGTGGACAAGCCCAGGGCTGCCGGCGAGTCATGCCATCCTTACACGTTTCTCCTTGTAAGGTGCTTTGTAGTGTCTACACACTTTGTTTCTAGATTGCTGCAAAGCTGAGGAAAAGTTGTATTTCTTTAGTTATTAGTTAGCATTTCTTTTAAACTTTCAGTATGGAGATTGGAAATTTATTTACATATTTATTGCAAAGCCCTGGATCTTAGGGATTTCGTTGAATTATTTATTTATTTTTTTTTGAGACGGAGCCTCAGTCTGTCGCCCAGGCTGGAGTGCAGTGGCACGATCTCGGCTCACTGCAACCTCCGCCTCCCGGGTTCAAGCAGTTCTCTGCCTCAGCCTCCCGAGCAGCTAGGATTACAGGCACCAGCCACCACGCCTGGCTGATTTTTGTATTTTTAGTAGAGACGGGGTTTCATGATCTTGGCTAGGCTGGTCTTGAACTGCTGACCTCCTGATCCACTCACCTCAGCCTCCCAAAGTGCTGGGATTACAGGTGTGAGCCGCCACGCCTGGCCAAATATTATTTTTTTAAATGAATTGTTTCTCTTAGTCTGCTTTGTTAAATTTGGAATTCATCTGGGCGCGGTGGCTCACAACTGTAATCCCAGCACTTTGGGAGGCCAAGGCAGGCAGATACCTAGGTCGGGAGTTCGAGACCAGCCTGACCAACATGGAGAAACCCCGTCTATACTAAAAATACAAAATTAGGCGGGTGTGGTGGCTCATGTCTGTAATCCCAGCTATTCGGGAGGCCAAGGCAGGAGAATCGCTTGAACCCAGGAGGCAGAGGTTGCGGTGAGCCAAGGTTGCACCATTGCACTCTAGCCTGGGCAAAAAGAGCAAAACTCCATCTCGAAATAAATAAATAAATAAAATGTTTAGTACTCACCAAGGTGCCCCTGTTGTCTCTACTTTTATCTTGATGCATCACTGAATTGATGTTAGATTTCAAATTCATCATTGCCGTTATACTATTCTATCCTGAAGCCACGTTTATATAGTGATGAAAGAAATTAGCGATTTGTTATTATCCTCTCTCTGTTGGTATACATCAAATGCTCACCTAAAAAGAGCAACAACCAGTGGAAAACACATGATGTTTTTATTTGGGTGACTATTTACTTGTAACCTACTAGCAAACTATAAAATTGTATGATATGCAGAATTTTAACTGAATTGCTTTAAGTGAACATTTAAACATGATAAACAATATTGATGGTATTTATGTTAATATACTTAAAATGAACATTTTTCTTCATCATGAGTAATATAACCTACTCCTCAATGAAAACCTAGCATTAAATTTGCTAATGAATTCAATAACATTTCCATAATATTTTTAGTTACATGCTTAAGGTTCTTTTAGTGTTTCTCCCACTTTTTAATAGCTTATGCCTTTTTCGCCTTTGGTTTTTTTTGGTTCATTTTAAAGCAAAAATCTCACAACATGTGATATCTGGAAACACTGTAACCTAGTGGTAAGACCATAGGTCCTGGGGACACAGGCTGGCCACGTCTCTTCTCCTGTCTGAGCTTTAGTATCCTCTTTTGTGGTCATGAGAACTGAAGATCTGTCCCGAAGATTTGATAAGATAGTAAAGTGCTTCACATAATACCAGACATATAAATACACAGTAAATGCTTCCTCCTTATATTTTTATTGATTGATTGATTGAGACAGAATCTTGCTCTCTTGCCCAGGCTGGAATGCAGTGGCGTGATCATGGTTTCTGCAACCTCTACCTCCTGGGTTCAGGCAATTCTCCTGCCTCAGCCTCCCGAGTAGCTGGGATTACAGGTGCCTGCCACCATGCCCAGCTAATTATTGTGCTTTTAATACAGACGGGGTTTTACCATGTTGGCCAGGCTGGTCTCGAACTCCTGACCTCATGATCTGCCTGCCTCGGCCTCCCAAACTGCTGGGATTACAGGTGTGAGCCACTGTGCCCAGCCTGTCTTTTCTCTTCACACCCGCAGTTTATGATGAAATATTAAATATGTACTAGTGGATATTACTTTGCTGAATATTGCCTAGTGAATATTAAGTATTCTCACCTTTCAGACATGAACTTATGAATTCAACAGGTGAAGATTTACAACTTGATAAATCAGCTTTGTGAGGTACGTCTTCAGTCTTAAGTCAGATTAGAAGATTATGCGAGGTAATTAACACTTAACATTGATTTAATGGTAGCTTCCACATGAAATAGTGTGCCTGTAAGTATTAATTATGTCCTAGGACAGGAGAATTCATGTTGTCAAAATTCTCATACTCTCTAGAACAATAAACTCATTTCCTTTTTATTAGTAAATATTGCATTTATGGGTAGACAAAACTGAAAGAACAATATTTGTTCTACCTTTGAGATGCAAGATTCATCTGGCATAATGCATTGAACAGGTTATTACTGAAGTCTACACCAGTCAACTGAATAAGCATTCATCAGATGTCCGTGATATGCAGGACATAAGTTTTCTTTTAGAGTATGGAACCATGCATATTATCTTTTAATTAGATGATTTAGTTAGATATGTTTTTAAAGAACTAGAAATATAATTGATTTTCTTGTTTTGGCTCTGGAGTGGAGTGGGGATGAAACAGAATGGATTTACACTGTTTAGATTTACTAAAATGGAAAGATTGCAGCAAGATCATATCCCTAGTCTCCCCATAGCAAATGTCACCTGCTAGCTGTTTTTTTCTTTTTTTTTTTTTTTTTTTTTTGAGGTTGAAGTTTTGTTCTGTCACCCACGCTGGAGTGCAGTGGTATGATCTCAGCTCATGGCAAGCTCACCTCCTGGGTTCAAGCAATTCTCCCTGCCTCAGCCTCCTAAGTAGCTGGGATTACAGGCCTCTGCCACCACGCCTGCCTAATTTTTGTATTTGTAGTAGAGTTGGGGTTTCACCATGTTGGCCAGGCTGGCCTTGAACTCCTGACTTCAGGAGATTCACCCGCCTCAGCCTCCCAAAGTGCTGGGATTATGGGTGTGTCACTGCACTTGGATTTAATGGGATATTTCACTACAGACTTTGGTAAACAGAATATTAGCATTTTTGGTGTTCTTTTTATTTTACTCATACTATTTTTCTTTGGACTCAATCACAATAACAGAATTAAAGAT
Organism: Gorilla gorilla gorilla; assembly: GCF_029281585.2. Lineage (NCBI taxonomy): Eukaryota > Metazoa > Chordata > Mammalia > Primates > Hominidae > Gorilla > Gorilla gorilla. The sequence continues at coordinate 12,384,059 of NC_073224.2, forward strand.
CAAAGTGTAAAAGTTAAAGACCAGTACAGATTCAATAATTATTCTACATACTGTGTTTAAATGATATCCCTTTTTCTTTTTGTTCTTATAGCTCGAGCTGTAAAAGCCAAAGGTCTGGTCATGATCCCATAACCTTTTTTCCAGTCTCATGTTGAAGATTTTTATGAAGAAGGCCTTCCCAAAGGAATTTTTTTTTTTTTTTGAGATGGAGTTTTCACTCTTATCGCCCAGGCTGGGGTGCAATGGTGCAACCTTGCTGGTCACTGCAACCTCTGCCTCCTGGGTTCAAGAAATTCTCCTGCCTTAGCCTCCCAAGTCGCTGGGATTACAGGTGCCTACCACCACACCAGGCTAATTTTTGTATTTTTAGTGGAGATGGGGTTTCACCATGTTGGCCGGGCCAGTCTCGAACTCCTGACGTCAAGTGATCTTCCCGCCTCGACTCCTGACATCAAGTGATCTTCCCGCCTTGGCCTCCCAGAGTGCTGAGATTACAGACGTGAACCCATGCCTGGCCAGGAATTTTGCTTTTTAGGAAGGCTTTCTGCTAATGGAATTCCTGGCCTTGAGAGGATGTTACTTTCGAAGGAAAGGATTTTTTTGTTATTAAAAGGTAAGATTCCTGGATTCTTACTGGACTGTTATCTCTGTTATGAGTAATCCATCTTTAGTCATTCACCACTAGGGTTGTATTTAATTAAGTCTGAGTTATTTTATGGTGGTTTTGTTTTGTTTTGTTTTTACTGAATTTTGTTCTCATTGCCGTGGCTTGAGGGCAATGGCGTGATCTCAGGTCACCACATTCTCTGCCTTCCAGGTTCAAGCAATTCTCCTGCCTCAGCCTCCTGAGTAGCTGGATTTACAGGCATGCGCCACCATGTCTGGCTAATTTTTTGTATTTTTAGTAGAGATGGTGTTTCACCATGTTGACCAGGCTGGTCTAGAACTCCTGACCTTGGGTGATCCACCCGCCTCGGCCTCCCAAAGTGCTGGGATTACAGGTATGAGCCACTGTGCCCAGCCTGGGCCTGCTTCTTTCTCTTTTTCTTTTTTTTTCATTAGCAGCTTAAAATTGGTGCCTTATTCAGACACAAGCAAAAGGACATTAGCCCAGCTTTGGAAATAGGTGTGAGCCCATCTATGATTTTCCTAGTTTCTCCTCCCCCTTTGCTTTTTGCTCTCTTGTTCGTATATTAATTGTTTTCACTCTCTGAATCTTTTTTCCCCATTTCTTTGGCAGACATTTTTACTTGTCTTGGAAGAGTAGGTGAAGAGCTGTTTTTAGGACTCTTTGAAAGGGTACAGTATGGGTGACAGTCTTGGGTAATGGTAACATCCAGGGAGCTGGGGTCAGCGTGAGCTGGAATCAGTTCAAATTAGCAAAGCACTGGCACTCAGTGGCAGGAATACAAATGACTGCAAAGTGTTAAACCCATCTGGAAAGGGATACTGACATCATCCTCAGAATCTGTGGGGAGTTCACATAGCCAGTTAAGACCCATTCCTCTTTGACCCTATAAAGATTCTTTAAAGAATAATACCCTTAGTGGTTTTCTAGCCAGCTTGCCTGCTCATTTATCTTTGAGGACGACATGCCTTGTGGAGCTCCACAGGCCCCAGAGGGGTATGGATTCTGCATTTGAAAGTGCTGAAGCTGAGAAGACTGGGTCTTGGTGGACCCCAAGAGGTCTGTTTCTCCTCTACTCATTGTTCCTTTTTTTCCCAGCAGCTGGCATTGCTGTTTAAATGGGTTGTTCTTTGCTGTTTTAAGTTGTTTCATAGTGGTGTGTCAGGATTTGGGTTTTCTTAATACTTTTCAAGCTGGTGACTTGAGTGGTGGTTAGGGAGGAACTGTTTTAGGGCTGTTCTGGAGCTATTGAGGTCAGGTGTCTAGATACTCCCAGCTTGTCTGTTGAGGAGAATGCTGTTCTCATTGTGCTGCCTTTGGTGGTGCTGTGTGTGGCTCTTTAGATGTGGGTGGAGGTGAGCTGGGGGAGTTAATGAGATCTTTTTTAGGTGCTTTTGATAAAGTAGCCTGCACTACAGGATTCACTGTGACTTTTTTCCTTAACCTATGCATTTCTCTCTGCTAGCTTTGCTGTCTTTCTCATGCCTTTGATTTTCCCAGCTCCTCTTAGTTGAATTAACCTAAGTGCTCTGCTATGGTTTAAATGTGTCCCCCAAAGTTTATGTGCTGGAAACTCAATCCTCAATGCAACAGTTGGGATGTGGGGCCTAATAAAATAGCCTTCATGAATGAGTTAATGTTGTTATTGTGGTAATAGATTAGTAATCACAGAGTGGGCTTATTATAAAACAGAGTTCAGCCCCTTTTGCCCTCTTGCTTTCTTGCACTCTCTTTTCCTTCTGCCTTCTGTAGTGGGATGATGCAGCAAGAAGACCCTTACCAGATGCAGGCCCCTCAACCTTGGACTTCCTAACATCGAGAACTGTTAAATAAAATTTATTCCTTTCCTTTCCTTTTCTTCCTCCTTTCCCTTCTCCTCCCTTTTCTTCCCTTCGCCTCCCTCCCTCTCTCTCTCCCTCCCTCCCTCCCTCCTTCCCTCCCTTCCTCCTTCCCTCTTTCTCTCTTTCCCTTCCTTCCTTTCCTTCTTTCCCTTCCTTCCTTTCCTTCCCTCCTTCCCTTTTTCCCTCCTTCCCTCCTTCCTTCCTTTTTTCTTTCCTTCCTTTTTTCCTTTTTATAAATTATGCAGTCTTTGGTATTCTTTTATAGACGCATGAAATGGACAAAGACTCCATTTTCAAGAGCAAGCACTTTTGTAGTTTCTGAGCGAATTATGACTGCAAAGGAAGTTCTATAGGTAGCCTCAGATCCACTACCTAGGAAGCAGGCTACCAAGCAGACCTAGGATCTAGGATTTGATCAAGTGCTGGGCAACATGATACCTCAGCAATTTAGCACCTCCCTATATACCTCTAGTTGGCTCAGCCCATCAGGGCTAAAACTACCCCTCATATCCTAGTGTCTCTTGTAGGCAGAAGCCTTGCCTAAACCCTAAGCTGCTTGGCTGACATTCTGTCTTGTGCTTTTTTTGTAGGGGGTTCAAATATACACAAAAGAAATATGTTGAACCTCCATGCACCCAACCCGCAGATTAAGCAGTTACCTCCATTTTTCCAGATTTGTTTCGTCTGCTTCAGTCTCCCTAAAAATTTATGTTTGTACAGGAAAGACTGAATATATAGCTAATTCTCCACCTTACCTCTCATCTTAAGTCACTTTTCAGAGTAGTAGGTTAGTGACCTAGTAACCTTCCCTCTACTGACCAGTAGTTTTTTTTCTGAATACCATTATGAACTCATAGATTATTGTTTGCATTTGATGTATTTCAGGCCATTGCAGTCTATTGTTTTGGATGCTTCCATTGTCTCATCTAGGTTAATAATTATCTCTTCAAGTTGACTTTCATGTCTTTTTGATGTGATCCTGTTGGACTTTGATGGCTTCCTTGCTTTCTGGCAAAAAAGATGTTCCAGGATCAATATACTGCACCATACATGGAGTCAGCCACTTCTCTAGGGAACCTTGATTCCTTTTAGTAGAGAACACAGTTTGAGGTCTTGGACTGAATGACTTTTGTGAACCTCCTCTCCTGAGACTACAGCCTGCATCCCTACATATAGCCCATTTGGAGCTCTTGCTGGGCACCAACAGATCTCCTAAAACTGCTGTATAGTTCTGCCTCACTCTTACAAAGATTCATCTGTTGAGAGTTTAGTGCTCTACCCCCAGATGTGGTCTTTCTGGTTCTGAAGCTTTTGCCTCAGTCACCCTGAATTTTGCCAGCCCTATGCATGCTATACCTTGGATTGCCAACTTGCCCTCACTGAAGCCAGTTTCTCTGGTTAGAATAGTTGCCCCAACCCATGCCTAATACTCTAGTAAACAAGGTTCTACCTGGGCTTAGGTTAACTTTTGCTCCTTTGGGCCCTGTGTTCTACCAGCATTCCATTTATCTGAAACTCTCCCTCACCTTAAGAACTTATCTGTTCTTTAATGATTTATTGCTGCTTCCTGGGTTGGAAAGAACCCAGTTCAGGAGTTTCTGTTTTAGTTTGAGATCTTATAGGCCTGTCTCATCAGGTTGGTGTCAGCCCAGCTAGGATTAGGCAGAATTGGGTGGGGGCTGTAGTGCATTTTCGGCACAGCATGTACCTGTCTGACTAGTTCTCTGTCTTTTCTTTCCTGTTGCAATTCATGGGTCTTAGCATCTTCTGAATGGTGTTTAGTAGGTCATCCTGTTGATTTCCTGCTAGGGAGTAGCATACTCTGGCTCTGTACCATTGGCCAAGGGACTTAAGGATAGATGAAGGGCTGCAGTTTTGTTAAATGGAACAATATGAAGAGATGGCATTGTAAAAAAAAAAAAAAAAAAAAAGGCTTGGCAGCAGGGCCCATTTGAATGGTTGGTCCTTGGCTCCTTTGTTGATATAGGCAGATCCTTGATGGGAATTTGGAATGATCCCAAATATTGTAGATCACTGGTACATCAAGTCATCCTCAAGGTTGTCTGTGTAACAGTCTTGAATGATATTTTGTCAGTCTTTGGAGATTCTCTGTATAGGGTTTAATCATTTAGTTATTTCAGTTGAGCCTGTTTAGTTTCTTTGCAAGGAGATAAGAAATGTGAAAGAGATGCAGACATTAGGGAAAAAAAGTCAGGAGCCTTGTTTCCCCACCCTCTACTTGGGTTCTGGAACTAGACTCATAGGTGAGTAGTGAGGAGCTGGGCCCAAGCACATTAATCCTAGATCTAGCTCTGCTTTGCGCTCGCTCCAGTTCTTGTATCAAATTCACTTCAAGCCACCCAGAGTAGTATGTAGAGGAGTCATTCAGGACCGTGCTTATACTTCATTGTATCAAATGGGAGATCCAGTAATTTATAGCCTATGGTTTCTGGAGCCTGGAGATGGCTCTGCATAAGATTTGCTGAAGCAAATTTTATTACATTAGAAGAGAACCTAGCTGGCTGCATCCTACACTGGAAGCTTTTAGATGCTAATAAGGAGGTCATGTAAAGGTCACAGAATGACTCTGGAATCCATTCCCCGCCAAGAAAGAATAATGACATTCTATGTTGACCTCATTTCATTTCCCTTTGATTTTGAGTAATAAATTCTCTCCTCATTTCCCAGCTGAACTGTTTGGGAGTCTCTATTCCCTAGAAAGACTCTGGTCACATACCCATCAGATTAAATTAGGTGAAAACTCTTTGGCCTTCATGAATGTTGAAGGATTTCAAAGGGCTAATGGAAATTCTTTTAGAAGTAACTGCAACCCCCACCTTCCAGGTTCAAGCGATTTTCCTGCCTCAGCCTCCCGAGTAGCTGGGATTACAGGTGTCCACCACCATGCCCAACTAATTTTTGTATTTTTAGTAGAGACGGGGTTTCACCATGTTGGCCAGGCTGATCTAGAACTTTTGACCTCAGGTAATCTGCCCGCCTCAGCCTCCCAAAGTGCTGGGATTACAGGCGTGATCTACCGCGCCCAGTTAAACTTCAGTTTTTCATGTTCCATGCATAGGTCAGGGTCTTAGGGAGTGATTCATTCTAGCAGAACTCCCTGGATTTTAAGGCAGATGTTCCATTTATTAATTGACAAAGGAGGCATATTTCTCCCCTGGTAACCCAAAGATTTAGGTCATTTTCCCAGAGACTCCATTTCCACTGTGAGGGTTCTTGGAAAACTAAGCAGAGGATGAGGAAAAGTCTGTGAACAAGCTTGCTGGTCTCTCCCTGTGCTACAAAAGAGCATACCTCTTCTGTAACCAGAAGGCCCTTTTGATTAGTCAAGGCTGGACAGACTGAGATTGTGTGTGTGTGTGTGTGTGTGTGTGTGTGTGTGTGTTTGTGTGTGTCTTGAGACAGGGTCTCACTCTGTCACCCAGGCTGGAGTGCAGTGGTGAGATCAGAGCTCACTGCAGCTTCCACTTCCTGGGCTCAAGCGATGCTCCTATTTCAGCCTCCAGAGTAGCTGGGACTATACGAATGTTTTACTGCACACAGTTCATTTTCTAATTTTTTGTAGAGATGAGGTTTCACTGTGTTGCTCAGGCTGGTCTTGAACTCCTGGCCTCACGGAATCCTCCTGCCTTAGTCTCCCAGTGGGCTGGGATTATAGGTATGAGCCACCTCACCTGACCTGCGACGATCTTTCAACAATGTAATTTCTCTTTTACAGAGCCACCTAAGCTGAAGATTCCCTTGAGAACAAGTACTGTCCTGCAGTTTCATGGCCTTTCTTCCATTTGTGGTTCTTGCGAAGTGGAATTTAAATGACATCTTATCAAGATGGATAAACCCTAGTTTCCCAGTGCTGGAATATAGAAAATGGATGGACAAGTAAATCCCACTCAGCACCCATAGTCCAGGCATGGGGACCTCAACACACCTGAGCCCCAGACATCACCTTTCATTGTGAGTAGCTCTGAGATGACACTTCTGCTGTTCCCAATTCCAGCATTAATTGGATAATTGTTATTTTATGAAGAATTTTCATATGCCACAATCCTGACCATATCTTCAAGTGAACAGAAAAATTCTATTAAAAAGTCAACCTTCTGTCTCACTCTGTTGCCCAGACTGGAGTGCAGTGGTGCAATTATGGCTCACTGCAGCCTCAACCTCCTGGGCTCAAGCAATCCTCCTGCCTCAGCCTCACAAGTAGCTGGGACTACAGGTGCTTGTCACCACACCTCACTAATTTTCCCATTTGTGTTATATGTGGATTCCACAGGACTGACTTCGAAAACTTGAGTATGCATGGATTTTGGTATACACAGAAATGGGAGAGCTGGAACTAATCCCCCCATATACCAAGGGACAAATTGTATCTGTTTTTACAGTTATACAGTAGGAGACATTATGTTCCATGACAATGGTAATTTTTAATGACAGTTTTTAATTGAGTGAAATTACCATAAAAATAATAATAGTAGCAGCTAATATTTACCGAGCTGTTACTAGGTGCCTATAAATAGCATAGATTTTTAAATTCTCCATAATTCTTCCTTATTTCACTTAACCACTCTATCTTAAATTACTCATGCTTGCCTCAGTAGCACACATACTTAAGTTGGAACAATAGAGAGATTGGCATGGCCTCTGTGAAAGAATGACATGCAAATTTGTGAAGCATTCCATATTTTTTTAAAAAAAGAGAAAAAAATTACTCCCAGATTTTCACTGTGTTTGTGCATATGACCTTTTGTTTAGGTTGAATTATATCCAAAGATGAAATTTCCAGAAGTGAGATTACTGTGAGTCACAGGGCATGAGCATTCTTATTACCCTTGATGTAAATTGCAAAGCTTTCAGGCATGGTGGCTGTCAGCCTGTAATTCCAGCACTTTGGGAGGCTGAGGTGGGAGGATTGCTTGAGGCCAGGAGTTGGAGGAGGCAGTATAATGAGTCACTGTCTGTATGATTTAAAAAAAATTTCCAAGCTTTATGCTGGAAGGCTTATATACATTTTAAACACCACTAATACTACAAGAAAATGGCCATTTCACTGCACCTTCGCCCACACAGGCATTACAATTTAACAAGTTATTTTCTGTGTGATAAATGAAAGACCTCATATTATTACTTTGTCGCCCATTCTTTTTTCTTTTTTGAGACGCAGTCTCGCTCTGTCGACCAGGCTGGAGTGCAGTGGTGTGATCTCGGCTCACTGCAACCTGTGCCTCCCAGGTTCAAGCGATTCTCCTGCCTCAGCCTTCTGAGTAGCTGGGATTACAGGCACATGCCACCATGCCCAGCTAATTTTCGTATTTTTAGTAGAAACGTGGTTTCACCATGTTGATCAGGCTGGTCTCGAACTCCTGACCTCGGGATCTACCCGCCTCAGCCTCCCAAAGTGCTTGATTACAGCTGTGAGCCATGCGCCCAGCCTATTTGTCACATATTTTATCTTTCCTTATGTTAGCTTATTAGCTTTATTTCTTTATTGTCCTTTTTTTTTTTTTTGAGATGAAGTCTCGCTCTGTCTCCTAGGCTTCAGTGTAGCGGCACAGTCTCAACTCACTGCAGCCTTGACCTCCTAGGCTCAGGTGATCCTTCCACCTCAGTAGTTGGGACTATAGGCACATGCCACTATGCCTGGCCAATTATTTTTATTTTTTTATTTTTACTAGAGATGAGGTCTTGCTTTGTTTCTTAGGCTGGTCTGGAACTCCTGGCCTCAAGCAATCCCCCCACCACCCCCTCCCAAAGTACTGGTATTATAAGCATGAGCCACCATGCCTGGGGTATCTGTGTCTTTTCCATTTATTTATAGAGTTACTTTGTCTTTTACTAATTCAATGATCTGTTTAATCTTTTATTAAATTATAAAAATAATAAATACTTTTAAATAAGTGAAAAATGTCCTTCACTCTTGAGACCCATAATCTTATCTCAGGAAATAATTGCAATTGAGAAAATGGGCCATATCCTTCAAGATACATACATGGTGATTGAACATCACTTCATATTTTCATATTTCGTGGACATTTGTGCCAATACCTATTGATCTATTTTAATCCTTTTCATGGTTGCATAATATTTTATTATATGGATGTATCACAATTTACCAGTACCAGTCAACTGCTGGAGGCATTTAGGCTCCTTCTAATATTTGCTTTCAGCTCTCTATATAATTAAAAATTAACCCCCTCAGCCAGGTGTGGCAGCTCACACCTGTAATCCCAGCATTTTGGAAGGCTGAGGTGAGAGAACTGCCTGAGTGTAGGAGATCACCACCAACCTGGTCAACATAGTGACACTTTGTCTCTACTAAAAATTAAAAAAAAAAAATGAGCTACACGTTGCAGTACACACCTGTAGTCCCAGCTACTGGGGATGCTAAGACTGGAGGATCACTTGAGTCTAGAAGGTTGAGGCTGCAGTAAGCTATGATCACACCATTGCACTTTAGCTTTGCTAAGAGCAAGACTGCATTTCTTAAAATAAAAATTAGATGGGAATATTGCTCAAGCCCTGGAGGTTGAGGCTGCAGTTAACTGTGATTGCACCACTGCAGTCCAGCCTAGGCGATAGAGCAAGACCCTTTCTCTAAAAATAAAATAAAAATTAACCTTCTATCATATTTCCCAGTAACACCTTCCCTCCTACATTTCTCCTAGAAGCCCTTAAATTTTGTTTTTCACATATCGTTTAAAACTTTTAAGTGCTGATATCTGTCTGTGTCATCCCTCTTTTTTTTTTTTTTTTTTAAATGTCTTTTTGTCACTTCTAGCTGGACCTACTATGAAAGACTTCTGAATCCAGGAAGAGAAACGGACTGGGCAACATGTTATTCAGGTACAAAAAGAGTTGGACTGTAACTCAAAAATGATCAAATAATAGTGCATGCATCAAGTGCAATGGGAAGCTCTTCTGGAGAGGGAGAGAAGCTTCCAGTTAAGGTGACATTGAAGCCAAGTCCTGTAAGATAAGGAAGAGTTGTATGAGAGTGGGGAGGGAAGGGGGAGGTGGAGGGATGGGGATTGGGCTGGGATGGCATGGAGTGAGCTGCCCAGGCAGGGAAACCAGCACTATACAGACCTGAACAATGAAGATGGCACATTTTGTTCAGGGAATGGTGAATTAAGTGTGGCAGAAATGCTTTGTAGAGACAGTAATTTGCTTATATGGAATTTTGCCCAAGAGACCTCATTACAGTTTCTAATTTTTTGATGTTATCGTGCATCACTGCCCTTGTCAGATAGTATCATGATCACAATAACATCAAGTATAATATTTCATTGATTCTCACAAAAACAGGTGGGTGCCACAGTTATCCCCATTATATGCACAAAATGATGAAGACTTGGGGTTAATGAGTGATTTGCCCAAGCTCACCTGAATATTAAGACTGAGTCAAATGTTAGTCTGGTCTGACTTTAATGCTTGCCTTGTTCATGAGCACCATGCATTGCCTCTCCTATGCAGTTAAGCAGGTAGACAGGTGAGAGAAGAGCCCGTGTGATGTCGGGGGAAATTCACCCCTGATATTTCATGTAGGTTCTTTTCTATTTTCCCTGAGTGTCGGCCGGTCTGAGAAATAAAGGGAAAGAGTACAAAAGAGAGAAATTTTAAAGCTGGGTGTCCAGGGGAGACATCACATGTCGGCAGGTTCCGTGATGCCCCCCAAGCTGCAAAACCAACAAGTTTTTATTAGTGATTTTCAAAAGGGGAGGGAGTGTATGAATAGGGTGTGGGTCACAGAGATCACATGCTTCACAAGGTAATAAAATATCACAAGGCAAATGGAGGCAGGGCAAGATCACAGGACCACAGGACTGGGGCGAAATTAAAATTGCTAATGAAGTTTCAGGCATGCATTGTCATTGATAACATCTTATCAGGAGAAAGGGTTTGAGAGCAGACAACCCATCTGACCAAAATTTATTAGGTGGGAATTTCCTTGTCCTGATAAGCCTGGGAGCGCCACGCGAGCCCAGGGCTTATTTCATCCCTTATCTGTGACTGTAAAAGACAGCCGTCCCCAAAGCGGCCATTTCAGAGGCCTCCCCTTAGGGATGCATTCTCTTTCTCAGGGATGTTCTTTGCTGAGAAAAAGAATTCAGCAATATTTCTCCTATTTGCTTTTGAAAGAAGAGAAATATGGCTCTGTTCCACCTGGCCCACAGGCAGCCAGAGTTTAAGGTTATCTCCCTTGTTCCCTGAAATTGCTGTTATCCTGTTCTTTTTTCAAGGTGCCCAGGTTTCATACTGTTTAAACAACTTGTGCAATTAACGCAATTATCACAGGGTCCTGCAGGGACATTCATCCTCAGCTTACGAAGATGACCAGATTAAGAGATTAAAGACAGGCATAGGAAATCACAAGGGTATTGATTGGGGAAGTGATAAGTGTCCATGAAATCTTCACAATTTATGTTCAGAGATTGCAGTAAAGACAGGCCTAAGAAATTATAGAAGTATTAATTTGGGGAACTAATAAATGTCCATGAAATCTTCACAATTTATGTTCTTCTGCCGTGGCTTCAGCCAGTCCCTCCGTTTGGGGTCCCTGACTTCCCGCAACATGTTTCTCTCTACTCACAGACTTCTGACCAAATGTGTGTGCAGAGTTTCTACACCAGTTCTCCAAGTCTCTGGATACCAACCGCGTATCCCACAATTCCATTCTGACACTACCTAGAGTTAGCACAGAACCCACATGTTAGGGGCTCAGTCCCACAAGACCACCGTCACTTCAGATGCCAGTTGGAAGTCCTAGGTTGTCACCTGTATTTTGACCAACCAGTTAGAAATCAGGGTTTCCCATGACGCTCTTCTTGAGTTTAATTATTTACTAGAACAACTCACAGAACTTAGAAAAACAGGTTTTTTTCTTTTCTTTTTAAGAGACGGGGCCTCGCTCTGTTGTCCAGGCTGGTGTGCAGTGGTGCAATCATAGCTCATTGAAGCCTCAACCTCCAGGGCTCAAGTGATTCTCCTGCTGCAGCCTCTCAAGTAGCTGGAATTAGAGGGTTCCCACCACCACATTTGGCTAATTTCTTTTATTTTTTGTATAGATGGGGTCTTCTTATGTTGCCCAGGCTGGTCTCAAATTCCTAGGCTCAAGTGATTCCGCCCACCTCTGCCTCCCAAAGTGCTGGGATTACGGGCATGAGCCAGCGCATCTGGCCACCTTATTTTCTATTACTGGCTCAATGTAATGGCTCCATCTCAGGAACAGCCAATGAAAGAGATGCACAGGACAAGGTAAGTGGGGAGGGGCACAGAGCTTCCATGCCCTCTGTTGGGCACACTACCCTCCCAGGACCCCCTTGTGTTTAGCAACACAGAAGCTCTCCAAACCCTGCTGTTTGGGTTTTTATGGAGGCATGATTGATAAAATCATTGGCCATTGGTAGTTAAGTCAATCTCCAGTTCCTTTTGCCTCCTGGAGTTCAGCAGGTGAGGCTGAAAGTTCCAAGCCTCAAAAAATGTGGTTGGGGCCAGGTGCGGTGGCTCACTCCTGTAATCCTAGCAGTTTGGAAGGCTGAGGCACATGGACCACTTGAGGTCAGGAGTTTGAGACCAGCCTGACCAACATGGTGAAACCCCGTTTCTACTAAAAATAACTACAATTAGCTAGGCGTTGTGGTACATCCCTATAATTCCAGCTACTCGGGAGGCCAAGGCAGGAGAATTGCTTGAACCCGGGAGGTGGAGGTTGTAGTGAGCTGAGATTGTGCCATTGCACTCTAGCCTGGGCTACAAGAGCCAAACTCTGTTTAAAAAAAAAAAAAATGTGGTTGCTTTCTCTGGCAGCTAGCCCTCCTCCTGAAGCAGTCTAGGAGCTTGCAGCCACCCTGTTAGCTCAACAGCATCCCACATGCATTCTTACCATGCTGCAGATCTGAAAGACCTTAGAGGCCCTTGTGTCAGGAACCTGGGACTAAGACTGAATATCAAAACAGAAAATGCTCCTATTACTTCTGTCACAAAGGGCTTTATAAGAGCTTTGGAAGCTCTATGCCAGGAACCAGGGGCAGAGACCAAATGTATATTTCTTTTCTTATATTGGGGACAGAGTCTCACTCTGCCACTGAGGCTAGAGTGCAGTGATGTGATCATAGCTCACTGCAGCCTTGACCTCCTAGGCTAAAGCAATCCTCCCACCTTAGCCTCTCCAGTAGCTGGAACTACAGGCGTGCATCACCATGTCCAGCTGATTTTAATTTTAATTTTGTCAAGGCAGGGTCTTCCTATTTTCCCCAGGCTGATCTTTAACTCTTGGCCTCAAGCAGTCCTTCCTCTTTGGCCTCCCAAAATGTTGGGATTACAGATGGGAGCCCCCATACCCACCAATCACAAGGATCTTTATAAGAGAAGGAGGTAGGAGAGTCAGAATTAGAGAAAGTGATGTGGTAATGGAAGAAGAGGTCAGAGAGGGAGATTTGAAGATGCTGCACTTCTGGCCTTGAATATGGAGTCACGAGGTAAGTCAAGGAATGGGGGTGGCTTCTAGAAGCTGGAAAAGGCAAAGGAGCACATTCTGTCTAGAGCCTCCCCCAGAAGGAATGCAGCCCCTCTGACACCTTGACTTTAGCCTTAATAGACCTAGTTGGGCTTCTGGCCCCCAGAACTGTAAGATGGTAGATTTGTGGTGTTTGATGCCACTAAAGGTAGGGTACTTTGTTGTAGCAACAACAAAAAATGAACATGAAGCTGGGACCTCATGTTACAGTTGCTCACGCCTGTAATCCCAGAACTTTAGGAGGCTGAGGTGGAAGGATTGCTTAAGCCCAGGAGCTTAAGACCAGCCTGGGCAACATAATGAGACCTCATGTCTAAAAAAAATTTTTTTAAAAGGCCAGGCGCAGTGGCTCACGCCTGTAATCCCAGCACTTTGGGAGGCCGAGGAGGGTGGATCACGAGGTCAGAAGTTCAAGACCAGCCTAGCCAAGATGGTGAAACCCCATCTCTACTAAAAATACAAACATTAGCCAGGTGTGGTGGTGGGTGCCTGTAATCCCAGCTACTCGGGAGGCAGAGAATCACTTGAACCCAAAAGGCAGACATTGCAGTGAGCCAAGATCACACCCTTACACTTCAGCCTGGGCGACCGAGACTCCGTCTCAAAAAAAAAAAAAAAAAAAGCTATGTGTTGTGGCATGCAGCTGTAGTCTCAGTTCCTAGGGTGGCTGAGGCGGGAGGATTGTTTAAGCCTGGGAGGTTGAAGTTGCTGTGAGCTGTGATTGCACCAGTGTACTCCAGCCTGGGCAATAAAGCAAGACCTTGTTTCAAAAAGAAAGAAAGAAATGAGCATGGTGGGAATGGGGACAGATGGCAGTGTTAAGTAGAGTGGTCAGGGTTGGCCTCATAAGTGAATATTGAGCAAAAGTTTGAAGCAGGTGATGGAGCTGGCCAAGGTGCTGAGGGAAGAGCATTGTAGGCTGAGTCAACAGGATAAAGGCATTAGGAGGAAACTCTCTGGTGTGTCTGAGGCTGTGGAAGGAGGCCAGTGGAGCAAAGAGATAGAGGGAGCGAAGTCAGCGAGGAGGCCAGGGAGTTGCTGGCCCGGGATCGGTACAGATCGTGTAAGCCCTGGGACACTATTGTTGGGGCTTTGGCTTTTACTCTGACTAAAATGGGAACCACCGAGGGCTTCTGAGCAGAGAGGTGACGTGATCTGTCTCCTGATTTAAAAGCATGACCTGGCTGCCAAGTTGAGAAAGACTATGGGAAGATTTGGGTAGAAGCATGGGGGCCAAGCTGTGGCAACATCCCGCTGGGAGATGATAGTGATCCTGACCGGGTTCACGGTGGTGGTGAGAGATGGTCAGAGCCTGGATACATGTTGAAGTCAGTCAGTAGGATTTCCTGACAGACTGGATGTGAGCTGTGAGAGAAGGCAGTGGTCAAGGTTGAGTTTGATTCTGATTGAATTATTAAGTAATTTTAAAAAACACTACTGCCTTTCCCAACCCTACCAAGTAAAGGATGCTAGATAAAAGAAATCTCAAGTTAGGCCAGGTGCAGTGGCTCACACCTATAGTTCCAACAGTTTGAGAGGCAGAGATGGGAGTATGTTTTAAGGCCATGAGTTTGAGAGCAGCCTGGGCAACACAGCAAGACCTCCTCTCTACAAAAATAAAAAAAATAAATTTAATAAAATAAAATAAATATAGCCAGGCATGATGGTATGTACCTATGGCCCCAGTTACTCGTGTGGCTGAGATGGGCAGATCTCTTGATTCTAGGAGTTTGAGGCCAGCTTGGGCAACATAGCAAGACTTCTCTCTCTACAAAAATGAAAAAAATGCCTGACATGGTGGTACTTGCCTGTATTCCCAGGTATGGGGGCAGCTGAGGCAGGAGCATCTCTTGAGCCCAGTTGGTCAAGGTTGCAGTGAGCTATGATTATACCACTGCACTCCATCCTGGGTGACAGAGTGGGACCCTGTCTCAAAATACAAATACAAATGAAATCTCAAGTCAGACCAGTCCCTTCTAGGCTATGTAGGCCTTGTAACCACATAGCTGCATGATCGGGTTTGTGTGGCTGTGGATGAGGAGACCCCTGTCCAATTGTTGGCTATGTAATCAGTTTATTTTTCAATATAGTAATCAAATATATTTCATCATACTTGATGGTCTCAGATATGTGTGGATTTTGGAATTCCCCTTGGAACAGGTTGTAACATCTTATTGGCTCCATATTTCCATAATTTTTTTAATCTGATCAGTTTTTAATAAGATCAGAATTGATATTAGACTACTTAATCGGTTTTGTTAATGAGAAAATGAAATTGTATTGTTTGCATTTTATCCAAGATGGGTGTCATATTGGCTAAATCTCATCAATACTTGAACAAATGCAAAATTAGAGCTTCTTTATCATGAAACACGATGTAATTCTTGAAGAAGATGCCATTTCTTTTTTTTCTTTTTTTTTTTTTTTTTTAAGATAAGAGTCTTTCTCTTGTCACCCAGGCTGGAGTGCAATGGTGCGATTTTGGCTCACTGCAACCTTCACCTTCTGGGTTCAAGCAATTCTCCTGCCTCAGCCTCCCGAGTAGCTGAGATTACAGGCGTCCGCCACCATACCCAGCTAATTTTTGTATTTTTAGTAGAGATGGGGTTTCACCATGTTGACCAGGCTCCTCTGGAGCTCCTGACCTCAGGCAATCTGCCTGCCTCAGCCTCCCAAAATTCAAGGAGTACAGATGTGAGCAACCACGCCCAGCCTCCATTTCTTTTTTGTAGTCTTTAATAAACAGCTGCTATCATTGCAGACTTGCTATTTAGGCACTTAGGAATTTTTCACTAGAAGGTATGTAAATAAAGACCATGGGCATTTGTAATGAATTTAGCATTCATTCTTTGACTACATGACTGTCCCCAGAGCTGTAACTTTATTGAATTTTTTAGAAGCCATTTAGCTAGCAACTGAGCCTAACCAGCCACTCACCGTCGTTATTCAGTGCTCTTTTATTATTGTCTATTTCTCCTCCAACTTGGCTACACTCACAAAGTGATAAAAACTTGCATTTGTTTTCTTTCCTTTTCAGAGACAGCATCTTGCTCTGTTGCTCAGGCTACAGTACAGTGACATGATCATGGTTCACTGTAGCCTCAAACTCCTGGGCTCAAGCGTTTCTCTCACTTCAGTCTCCCAAGTAGCTGGGACTACAGACATGTGCCACCATGTCCAGCTAATTTTTTATCATAGAGACGGGATCTTGCCACGTTGCTCCGACTGGGCTCAAAACTCCTGACCTCAAGTGATCCTCCTGCCTCAGCCTCCCAAAGTGCTGGGATTACAGGCAGGCATGACCACCTGTGCCCAGCCCCCTATTATTATTATTTTAAATAATAGCTTTATTAAAATATTCACATATCATTCACTTTATTGAAATCTGCAATTCAGTAGGTTTTAGAATATTCACAGAGCTGTGCATCGATCACCACAGTCACTTTTAGAACCTTTCATTACCCTATAGAGAAATCCATACCCCTTAGCCACTACCTCCTACTCTCCCCACCTACCTTCGCCCCCAGCCTTAGGCAACCATTGATTAAATTTTTATGTCACTATAGATTTGCCTAATCTGGACAAATAGAATTGTACAATATGTGATTTTTGTGGCTTTTTTTCCCTCTTAGCACAGTGTTTTCAAAGTTCCTTTATGTCATAGTGTGTATCAATATTTCATTCCTTCTATGGCAGTATTCCATGGTAGAGACACACTGCATTTTGTTATCTGTTCATCAGTTGGTGGATATTTGGGTTGTTTCCATGTGTTCCATGTATTGGTCATTATGAATAATGCTGCTATGAAGATTGTTGTACAAGTTTTTGTGTGGACATATATTTTTATTTTTCTGGGATATATGCCTAGGAGTGAAATTGTTGCATTATAGGATGACTGTACATTTAGCCTTTTGAGAAACTGCCAGACTGTTTTCTAACGTGGCTACACCAGTTGGGTGCAATGGCTCACACCTGTAATCCCAGCTACTCAGGAGGCTCAGCTAGGAGGATGGCTTGAGCCCATGAATTCAAGACCAGCCTGGGCAAGATAGTGAAACCCTGTGTTGATTTTTTAAAAATCCAATTAAAATGACAAGAAAAGAAATACCCAAACAAAATGGTTACACAATTTTATGTTCCCACCAGTAATGTATGTGGGTTCCAATTCCTCCACATCTTCACTGACATTTTTTTTTTTCTAGATAGGGGCTTGCTCTGTCTCTCAGGCCACAGTGCAGTGATGCCATCACAGTTCACTGCAGCCTTGACCTCCCAGGCACAAGTGATTCTCTCATCTCAGCCTCCTGAGTGGCTGAAAATTACAGGTGTACGCCACCATGCCTGGCTAATTTTTATATTTTTTTGTGGTGATGGGATTTTACCATGTTGCCCAGGCTGGTCTCATACTCCTGGCCTCAAGTGATCTGCCCACCTCAGCCTCCCTAAGTTCTGGAATTACAGGCTGCCACCATGCCCGGCCTTCACCAACATTTGCCATTATCTGTTTTTTTTTCTTCCTTTATACCTTAAAGCAGTATAAGAACAAGTGTCTTCAATTATAGGAAACAGTATAATCCCAGGGCATTGGGAGGCTAAGACAGGAAGATGTCTTGATGCCAGGAGTTTTTTTTGTTGTTGTTGTTTTTGTTTTTGTTATTGTTATTGTTGTTGTTGTTTTTGACAGAGTCTCGCACTGTCACCCATGGTGGAGTGCAGTGATGGGGTCCACTGCAACCTCCACCTCCCAGGTTCAAGTGATTCTCCTGCCTCAGCCTCCCGAGTAGGTGAGACTACAGGTACATGCTACTACTGCCCAGCTAATTTTTGTATTTTTGATAGAGTCAGAGTATCACCATGTTGGCCAGGCTGGTCTTGAACTCCAGACTTCGGGTGATTTGCCTGCCTTAGCTTCCCAAAGTGCTGGGATTACAAGCATGAGCCACCATGCCCAGCCTGATGCCAGGAGTTTTAGACTAGCCTGGGCAACCTAGCAAGACCTTGTCTCTACAGAATATTTAAAAATTAGCCAAATGCGGTGATGCCTGTGTATAGTCTCTCTCCCTCTCTCTTTTTTTTTTCTTTCTAACTTTTTGTGACATGGTCTGGCTCTGTCACCCAGGCTGAAGTGCAGTGGTGTGATCATGGGTCACTGCAGCCTGAAACTCGTGGGATCAAGTGATCAATCCTCCCACCTCATCCTACCAAGTAGTAGGGACCACAGGTGTATGCCACCCAGGTCTTGCTATGTTGCCCAGGCTGGTCTTGAGCTCCTGGCCTCAAGCAATCCTCTCACCTTGGCCCCCCACAGTGCAAGGATTACAGGTATGAGCCACCATGCCTGGCCCCTACCCTGCCTATTGAGAACCAAAAGAAGGATCCAAATTCTCCTTAGCTCAACTCGAGCCATTTCCTGATTGCTTCATCAGCAAGGAGCTGGTTATTGGGCTGTCCAGGCCTCCCAAGCAGCACAGAAATGAGGTGAAGGAGTTTTCCTGCTGCTCCACTCTGTAAGGAGTTGGAGGGTGATGTTTACTCATTTGCAGAGAGAGATGCCTTGTAGGCACCTCAGGATGGAGAGGACCCTGATTCCAATGTCCTTTTTTTCTTTAGAAACAGGACCTTGCCCTGTCACTCAGGATGGAGTTCAGTGGTCCTATCATGGCTCATTATAGCCTCAAACTCCCAGGCTCAAGCAATCCTACCATGTCAGCCTTCCCAGTAGCTGGGACTACAGGTAAGCATCATGACACTCAGTGAATTTTGTTTTTATTTTGTTGTAGAGATGGGACCTCAGTATGTTGCCACGGCTGACCTTGAACTCCTGCACTCAAGGGATTTTCCTGCCCTGGCCTCCTAAATTATTGGTATTACAGGCATGAGCCATTGTGCCCACTGTCTCTGGTTCTTAACCTTCTGCCTCCCTCTTCCAGTTTTAAAGAATGCTTGTAATTACATGGGCTCTCCTAGATACTCCAGGATAATCTTGTTTTAAGGTCAGCTGATGAGCAACATTAATTTTATCTGCACTTTTAATTCCCCCTTCCTATGTAATAGTGCTGTGTAACATAGGACATGAGCAATTGGTGGCGGTGGGGGTTATTACTTTGGCCACCACAGTAACTATTTTATGCCAGGTACTCAGCTAAGCACTGGTGAATTAAGCATGAATAACACACACTCCCTAATCTCCATCCATTCATGGGAGGAGCACCTCACCTGCCATGCTCCTGAGAATCTCGGGAGTCAGAGAAGTCTTCTATGAGGAGGTGATGCCAAAGCGGACAAGTGACAGAGGAGTCGAAGCTAGCTAGGAAGAGAGTAGAGGTTTAAGGGGAAGCATATTATAAGCAGAGGATATTACCCACTTCAGAGACTCCCACAGGAGAAAGAGTGTGCGTTGAAGGGGCAGATGAGGCTCAGTTGGACTCCATAGCAGATGAAATGGAGAGGGGCAAGCAGTGAGGCTGCCTTGCAAGGCAGGGCAGAGCAGGGGCTGTTAAGGAGTTTGGACTTAATCCCTGAGGCAAGGAGAAGTGATGTAAATGGGGGAGTAACGTGATGAGATTCGTGGGTTAGAGACATGGCTCAGGCTGCTGTAGAGAAGGCACCAGGGAGAGCAGATGGCTCAGTGGGTGTGCAGGAGACCTCTCACTGAGTTTAGGGAGAGGTTTTTAAAACAGAAGAAGTTTGAGTAATTTAAATGATGATGGGAAGGAGCTAAAAGTGGGGGATAGGTTAAAGATACAGGAAAGTGGGAGGAAGAACCGACAAGTGAGGTTCCAGAGAGGGCAGGAGAAGAGGAGATTCCCATAGGGGGATTAACACTTTCTTTTCCTTTTTCTTTCTAAGACAGGGTCTCACTCTGTCACCCAGGCTGGAGTGCAGTGGCACAATCTTGACTCACTGTAGTGTAGACTTCCCAGGCTCAAGGGATTTCTCCCACCCCAGACTCCCAAGTAGCTGGAACTACGGGTGTGCACCACCACCACACCTGGCTAATGTTTCTTTTTTTGGTAGACACAGAGTCTCACTATTTAGCACTGATTGGTCTCCAACTCGTGGCCTCAAGCGATCCTCCTGCCTAGGCTTCCCAAATTGCTGGGATTACAGGCATGAGCCACAATGCCTGGCCTCTGCTAGTTCCGTATTCTCTAGAGTTGTCTTTACTTTGTGCTAGTGTGTCCCTCATTGTGCTGATCCTCTGTAAAAATTAATACCTTTTTTTTTCGAGATGGAGTTTCACTCTTGTTGCCCAGGCTGGAGTGCAATGGCGCTATCTCGGCTCAGCACAACCTCCACCTGCCGGGTTCAAGCGATTCTCCTGCCTCAGCCTCCCGAGTAGTTGGGATTACAGGCATGTGCCACCATGCCCAGCTAATTTTGTATTTTTAGTAGAGATGGGGTTTCTCCATGCTGGTCAGGCTGGTCTCGAACTCCTGACCTCAGGTGATCTGTCTGCCTTGGCCTCCCAAAGTGCTGGGATTACAGGCATGAGCCATTGTGCCTGGCCAAAATTAATACTTTTTATATTAAATTTACATATATATACGTTTTTTCTTTTTGATACCAGGTCTCACACTGTCACCCAGGCTAGAGTACAGTGTCACAACCTCTGCTCACTGCAGCCTCCACCTGCCAGGCTCAAGCAATTCTCCTGCCTCAGCCTCCCGAGTAGCTGGGATTACAGGTAAGTGCCACCACACCCAGCTGATTTTTGTGTTTTTTGTAGAGACGAGGTTTCGCCATGTTTCCCAGACTGTTCTCAAACTCCTGAGCTCAAAGCAGTCCACCCACCTTGGCCTCCCAAAGTGCTGGGATTACAGGTGTGAGCCGTCTTGCTCATTCTAGTTTAAACTTTTGAGTGGTTTGTGTCTCCTGATTGGACTCCTACAAATACAGAATTGATGCTAGGAAGGGTACCAGGAGATAGACGCACACAGATGGGATTTGGGAATAGGTTTGGTTATCCAAGGAGCAGTGCTGAGCTCCTTGCTAATGGGATATGGGATGCTGGTGATTTCCAGGAAGTGACCTCACAATGACTCAAGCTACCACATACTGTTGATTGTGAAATGCCAGTTGAAGCATATGTCCTGCGAGCTTAGGGGTGCTACAAGTTGACCACTGCAGCAGTAAAGATGACTCTGAAGAATGGCATGGGATGGGTCCTTTCGAATGCACTTGAGCAGCGGTCTCCAACCACAGGACCACAGAGCTGGAGGTGAGCAGCAGGTGAGTGAAGGGAAACTTCATCTGTATTTCTAGCCCCTCCCATCGCTTGCATGACCACCTGAGCTCCATGTCCTGTCAGATCAGCAGCAGCATTAGATTCTCATAGGAGCACAAACTCTGTTGTGAAGTGTGCATGCGAGGGATCTAGGTTGTGTACTCCTTATGAGAATCTAATGCCTGATATTCTGTTACTGTCTCCCATCACCCCAGATGGACAGTCTAGTTGCAGGAAAACAAGCTCAGAGATCCCACTGAGTCTATGTTATAGTGAGTTGTAGAATCATTTCATTATATATTACTATGTAGTAATAATAGAAATAAAGTGCACAATATATGTAATGCACTTGAATCATCCTGAAATTATTCCCTCACTCCCAGTCTGTGGAAAAATTGTCTTCCACACATTCACTCTGTTTTTTGGTAGAGGCAGGGTCTTAATATATTGCCCAGGCTGATCTCAAACTCCTGGCCTCAAGTAATATACCTCTCTCAGCCTCCCAAAGTGCTGAGATTACAGGCATAAGCCACCACCCTCAACCAAGACTTTCTTAAACCAAATAAAAATTAAGTGAGATTACTTGAGCCCAGGTGGTCAAGGCTGCAGTGAGCCTGATTGCACCACGACTCCAGCCTAGGTGACAGAATGAGACTGTCTCAAAAAATAAAATAAAATAAAATACAAATTAACCCTTTATGACATTCCCAGTAACTTTCCCTCCTAAGTGTTCCCCACAAGTCTTTGAATTCTGTTTAATTTTCACATAACATTTAAGACATGTAAGAACTTATGTCTGTCTGTGTCATCGCTTTATGTCAAAAGATGTCTTTTTGTCACTTCCAGCTGGATCTACCATGAAAGACTTCTGAATCCAGGAAGAGAGACTGACTGGGCAACATGTTATTCAGGTACAAAAAGATTTGCACTGTAACTTAAAAATGATCAAATAATAGTGCATGCATCAGCAATGGGAAGCTCTTCTGGAGAGTGAGAGAAGCTTCCAGTTAAGGTGACATTGAAGCCAAGTCCTGAAAGATGAGAAAGAGTTGTATGAGAGTGGGGAGGGAAGGGGGAGGTGGAGGGATGGGGAATGGGCCGGGATGGGATAGCGCAAACTGCCCGGAAGGGAAACCAGCACCGTACAGACCTGAACAACGAAGATGGCGTATTTTGTTCAGGGAATGGTGAATTAAGTGTGGCAGGAATGCTTTGTAGACACAGTAATTTGCTTGTGTGGAATTTTGCCTGAGAGACCTCATTGCAGTTTCTGATTTTTTGATGTCTTCATCCATCACTGTCCTTGTCAAATAGTTTGGAACAGGTATAATGATCACAATAACCCCAAGCATAATATTTCGTTAATTCTCACAGAATCACATGTAGGTGCCACAGTTATCCCCATTTTATGAATGGAGTGATGAAGCCTTAGGAATAATGAATGATTTGCGCAGGCTCACCTGGATATTAAGACTGAGTCAAATGTTGGGTCTGGTCTGACTTTAATGTTTGCTTTGTTCATGAGCACCACATATTGCCTCTCCTATGCAGTTAAGCAGGTAGGTGACAGAAAAGCCCATGTTTGTCTCTACTCACACACTTCCGACTGAATGTATGTATGGAGTTTCTACACCAAATTCTTCAGTGCTCTGGATATTAACTGGGTATCCCATGACTTTATTCTGACACTACCTGGAGTTAGCACAGACCCCACAAGTTAGGGGCTCAGTCCCACGAGGCCATCCTCACTTCAGATGCCAATGGCAGGTCCTAAGTTGTCACCATACTTTTGACCAACCTGTTACCAATTGGGGGTTCCCATAACTGTCTTCTTGGGTTTAATAATTTGCTAGAACAGTTTACGGAACTCAGAAAAAGAGTTTATTTTCTTTTTTTCTGAGAGAGAGGGTCTTATTTTGTTGCCCAGGCTGGTGTGCAATGGTGCAGTCATAGCTCATTGCAGCCTTGATTGTCTGGGTTCCAGTGGTTCTCCCACCTCAGCTTCCCTAGTAGCTGAGACTACATGCCTGCACCACCACATCTGGCTAGTTTCTTTTATTTTTTGTATAGATGGGGTCTTGTTGTGTTGGCCAGGCTGGCCACAAATTCCTGGTCTCAAGTGATCCTCCCACCTCAGCCTCTGAAAGTGCTGGGATTACAGATGAGAGCCACCACATCTGGCCAGTTCATTTCTTATTACTGGTTCATTGTGAAGGATACATCTCAGAAACAGTCAATGAAAGAGACGTGCATGCTGGATGCAGTGGCTCATGCCTGTAATCTCAGCACTTTGGGAGGCCAAGGCGGGAGGATCGCTTAAACTCAGGAGTTTGAGACCAGCCTGGGCAACATGGTGAAAACCTGTCTCTATAAAAAATTAAAAAATAATAATAATAACTGGTGTGGTGTTGTGCACCTAGAGTTCCAACTACTAGGGAAGCTGAGATGAGAGGATACCTTGAGCTGGGGACTGGGGAGGCTTAGGTTACAGTAAGCTGAGATTGTGCCACTGCACTCCAGCTTGGACAAAAGAGCCTGATCCTGTCTCAAAAAAAAGAAAGATACCCAGGGCAAGTTAAGTTCAGAGGGGCACAGAGCTCCCGTGCCCTCTGTTGAACATGCGACCCTCCCAGCATCTCCTGTGTCCAGCAACCCTGAAAGCTCTGCAGACCCCTTTCAGGGTGTTTATGGAGGCTTTATTATGCAAGCATGATTGATAAAATCTTTGGCTGTTGGTGATTAAGTCAGTCTCCAGCCCCTCTTCCCCCTGGAGTTCAGTGCATGAGGCTGAAAGTTCCAAGCCTCTTACCATGCGGTTGCATGGTAATCAGCCCTCCTCTTGAAGAAATTTAGGAGCTTGCAGTCACCCAGTCATCTCAACAACATCCCCAAATGCGTTCTTACCATGCTGGAGATCCCAAAGTTCTTAGAGGCTCTTGTGTTAGAAACCTGGGACCAAGACCAAATATTAAAACAAAAGATGTTCCTGTCACATCTATTACTGAGGTCTTTGTAAGAGCTTTAGAAGCTCTGTGCCAGGAACCAGGGACAGAGATTAAATATATATTTCTTTTCTTTTTTTTGAGACAGAATCTCCCTGTGTCATCCAGGCTGGAGTGCAGTGATGTGATCATAGCTCACTATAGCTTTGGCCTTCTGAGATCAAGCAATCCTCCCATCTCAACCTCCCAAGTAGCTAGGACTACACATGCATGTCACCCATGCCCAGCTCATTTTTGTAGAGTCAGAGTTTCACCATGGTGGCCAGGTTGGCCGTGTTGGCCAGATGGGGTCTTCTTTTGTTGCCCAGGCTGGCCACAAATTCCTGGGCTCGAGTGATCCTCCCACCTCGTCCTTGTAGAGATGAGATTGAGTTATGTCGTCCAGGCTGATCTCAAACTCCTGGGCTAAATCGATTGTCTCACCTCAGCCTCTCAAGGAGCTGGGACTACAGGCGCATACCACCATGTCGGGCTAATATTTATTTTTATTTTTTTCTAGAGTTGGGATGTCTCACTGTGTTTTTCATGCTAGTTTCAAACTTCAGGCCTCAAGTGTTCCTCCTGCCTTGACCTCCCAAAGTGTTGGGATTCTGGGTGGGAGCCACCATGCCCAGCAATCACAAGGGTCTTTATAAAAAAAAGAGAGTAGGAGATTCAGAATTGGAGCAGGAGATGTGGTGATGAAAGCAGAGGTAAGAGAGGGAGATTTGAAGATGCTTCACCTCTGGCTTTGAAGATGGAGTCAGGGGCCATGTTCCAAGGAATGGGTGGCTTCTAGAAGCTGGAAAAGCCAAGGGAACATATTAGAGTCTCCAGAAGGAATGCAGCCCTGCTGACACCTTGACTTTAGCCTTAATAGACCTAGTTTGGGTTTCTGGCCCCTAGAACTGTAAGATGGTAGATTTGTGGTGCTTTAAGCCACTAAATGTAGGAAACTGCAAACTATGTTGCAGCAGCAAGAAGAAATGAACATGAAGCTAGGCATGATGGCTCATGCCGGTAATCCCAGCACTTTAGGAATTTAGGCAGGAGGATCACTTGAGGCCAGGAGTTCAAGACCAGTCTGGGCAACATAGTAAGACCTTGTCTCTACAAAAAATGAAAAAATTGGCCAGGCGTGGTGGCTCACGCCTGTAATTCCAGCACTTTGGGAGGCCGAAGCGGGCAGATTACCTGAGGTCAGGAGTTCGAGACCAGCCTGGCCAACATTGTGAAACCCCGGCTCTACTAAAAATACAAAAATTAGCTGGGCGTGGTGGCACGCACCTGTAATCCCAGCTACTTGGAAGGCTGAGGCAGGAGAATCACTTGAATCTGGGAGGTGGAGGTTGCAGTGAGCCGGGATCGCACCGTTACACTACAGCCTGGGCAAGAAGAGTGAAACTCTGTCTCAAAATAAAATAAAATACTAAAAAATTTAGCCAGGCATGGTGGCATGAACCTGGAGTCCCACCTACTCGGGAGGCTGAGGTGGGAGGATCGCTTGAGCCTGGAAATTTGAGGTTGCAGTGAGCTGTGATTTCGCCACTGCACTCCAGCCTTGGTGACGGTGAGATCTTGAAAAAAAGAAAGAAGAAAGTAAAGAAAGAAGAAATGAGCATGGTGGGCATGGGGACAGATGGCAATGTTAAGTAGAATGGTCAGGGGTGGCCTCCTAAGTGAAAATTGAGTAAAGACTTGAAGGAGGGGAAGGAGGTGGCCAAGGTGCTGAGGGAAGAGGATTGTAGGCAGAAACGATAGAATAAAGTGTCTGAGGTGTGTCTGAGGCTCTGGAAGGAGGCCCATGGAGCAGATGGAGAGAGGAAGAGAATTAGGGGAGGGAGCCAGGGAGTTGCTGGGTGGGGGATCAGTAGAGATCACATAAGCCCTGGGAAGTTATTTCTGGGGCTTTGGCTTTTACTCTGACTCAGATGGAAACTGCGGGAGGGTTCTGAGCAGAGAGGCGACATGATCTGTCTCCCGATTTAAAAGCATTCTCTGGCTGCTGAGTTGAGAAAGACTGTGGGAAGATGTGATAGAAGCATGGGGGCCAAGCTTTGGCAACATCCAGGCGGGATATGATGGTGGTCCTGACCAGGGTCATGGTGGTGTTGAGAGATGGTCAGAGGGGAGAAGTAGGGGAGGAGGCCAGGGAGTTGCTGGGTGGGGATCTTTAGTACATGTCGAAGACAGTCAACAGGATTTCCTGACAGACTGGATATGGGGTGTGAGAGAAGGCAGGGGTCAAGGTTGAGTTTGATTGTTACAGAAATTATTAAGTAATTTTGAAAAACACTACTGCCTTTCCCAATCCTACCAAGTATGGGATGCTAGATTAAAGAAATCTCTTCAGGCTCATTGCAGTGGCTCATGCCTGTAGTCCCAGCTGTTTGGTAAGCAGAGGTGCAAGTATCTTTTAAGGGCAGGTGTTCAAGACCAGCCTGGACAACACAGCAAGACCTGCTCTTTACAAAAATATTTTTCAAAATTAAATAAATGTAGCTAGGCATGGTGATGTGTACTTGTAGTTTCAGCTACTCAGGAGGCTGAAGTGGGCAGATCTCTTGAGGTCAGGAGTTTGAGGCCAGCTTGGGCAACATAGCAAGACCCCTCACTCTACAAAAAAATTAAAAAAATAACCAGGCATGGTGACACTCAACTGTACTACCAGCTACTGGGGAGCTGAGGCAGGAAGATGGCTTGAGCCCAGGAGGTCGAGGCTGCAGTGAACTGTAAGTGCACAGCTGCACTCCAGTCTGGGTGACAGAGCAGGACCTGTCTCACAATACAAATAAAAATACAAGTAAAATAATATCTCAAGTCAGAGCCTTTTGGCTCTGCAGCCCTTGCAACCCCTCAGCCGTGCAGTAGGGTTTGCGTCCCTGGGAATGAGGAGACCCCTGCCCGGTGTTGTTGTCTGATTAATCAGTGTTTTAAAACATATATTAATTGGGGTGGGCGCGGTGGCTCACACCTGTAATCCCAGCAATTAGGGAGACCCAGGCGGGTGGATCACCTGAGGTCAAGAGTTCAAGACCAGCCTTGCCAACATGGTGAAACTCCTTCTGTACTAAGAAAATACAATAATTAGCTGGACATGGTAGTGGGCGCCTGTAATCCCAGCTACTTGGGAGGCTGAGGTAGGAGAATGGCTTGAACCTGCGGGGCGGAGGTTGCAGTGAGCTGAGATTGTGCCACTTCACTCCAGCATGGGCAAAAGAACAAGACTTTGTCTCAAAGAAAAAAAAAAAGTATTATATCAACATGTAATGGTTTTATTATTAATATGTAATGAATATTAAATATTTTAAAAATCATGTATTATATCAATATGTAATGGCTTTAATATGTGATGAATAATATTTAAAAAATTGTGTCTTATTTTCTAGTTTTAATATAATTATCTGCAGAAAGAAATAGTCTTAGAGATCTTCAATAAAGTTAAAAAATGTAAAGGGATGTTAGACCCCAAAAGATTGAGAATTTCTAGTTTAGAAATATTCAGAGTAAGCCACATACAACTTGCTACTTGAACTATTTTTTTTCTTTGCTTTTTATTTTAGGAGACGGGGTCTCACCCTGTCACCCAGGCTTGAGTACAGTAGTGCTATCACAGCTCACTGCAGCCTTGAACTCCTGGGCTAAGGATCCTCCTACCTGAGCCTCCTGAGTAGCTAGGACTGTAGGTATACATGACGATACTTGGCTAATTTTTAACTTGTTTTGTAGACATGGGGTCTCACTTTGTTGGCCAGGCTGGTGTCAAACTAATGGCCTCAAGTGACCCTTCCACCCCTGCCTCCCATCCTAGAGGTATGTGCCACCACAAGGAGCACTTGTTCAGTTTTCTAAAGAAAAAATTTCTAAAGTAAGGCTGTGGGATGATGGCAGGAAGATAAAAGAAAAACGAAGAATAAGTTAAAATGACTTATTCACACATATTCTTTTGACAGCAAGAAGAACTTTTAGTATATACATTCCTTACAAACAAACAAACAGCAGATAAACAATGTTGTATAGGAACTTCAACACACACTGTACAATATTCCCACTTTGCTGACATAAGTTATGGAAATTTCATGGTTTACTTGAGTGTCGTTACCAGTGTTTTGCTTCTCTGATGATTTTTATCAACTTCCTCATCTGTTAACTTCTCTCCAAGGTATGTCATGTCATGACATACTGCCGCTGCATGAACATGGCCAGTGTCTTCCTATTAAACATGTAGAATGCTTTCCTAATTTCTCTTTTTACTCTCTGTCTTTGTGTTCTGCATTTTCCTTACTTTTATTGTCAGAAACTCCAGAAAGTCAGTCGTACTAATTTATCACGATTTGCTTTATTAATTTATACTTTGCTTATATGGAATTTTGCCAACAGACCTGATTACAATTTCTAACCTGTTTTATTTTGTTTTTTTTTCGGAGACAGGGTCTCCCTCTGTTGTCCAAGGCTGGAGGGTAGTAGTGCTATCGCAGCTGACTGCAGCTTCAACCTTCCAGGCTGAAGCGATCCTCCCATCTCAACCTCCCACGTAGCTGAGACTACAGGTGCTTGCCACTATGCCCAACTAATATTTGGAATTTTCGTATACGTGGATTCCAGAGGGGTGACAGCGAAACGTGAGTAAGCATGGATTTTGGTATATGCAGAGATGGGGGGCTGGAACTAATTCTGTATACTGAGGGACGGCGACTGTATATGTTTTTACAATTACGCTGTAGGATACATACTGTTGCATATCTTTGAAAATAATAATTTTTAATTGAGTGGAATAATAATAATAATATTGCTAAAAGTAGCAGCTGGCCAGGTGTGGTGGCTCACACTGGTAATGGCAACACTTTGGGAGGCTGAGGCAGGAGGATGGCTTGAGGCCAAGAGTTTGCGATAGGCCTTGGAAACAAAGGGGGAGTCACCATCCCTACAGAAAAATACATGAATTAGCCTAGTGTGGTGGCATGTTCCTGTAGTCCCAGCTACTTGGGAGGCTGAGGTGGGAGGATCACTCGAGCCCAGGGAGGCTGAGACTGCAGTGAGTCATGATCAGGCCTCTGCACTCCAGCCTGGGTGACAGAGTGAGACCCTGTCTGAAAACAACAAAAAAGTAGCAGCTAACATCAACTGATCTTTTACCAGGTGCCTATTGATACCATAGTTTAATTTCTTAGAACTGTTTCTTATTTCACTTACCAACTGTGTCTTCAGTTACTCCCAGATTTTTACTGTGTTTATACAGATGACCTTTTGTTTAGATTGAATTGTCTCCCCAGAAGTAAGATTACTGTGAGTCATGGTGAATGGACATTCTCATTACCCTTGATGTAAATTGACAGGGTTTTGGGTGCCTCCCAGCTATAATCTTAGCACTTTGGGAGGCTAAGAGAGGAGGATTGCTTGAGGCCAAGAGTTGGAGGAGGCAGTATGGCAGTATGGTGAGACCCTGTCTCCATTATTTTAAAAAATTGACAGGCTTTACCCGGGAAGGCTTATACACAATTTAAACACCCCTCATAGTATAAGAAAGTGCCCATTTCACTGCACCTTTGCCAGCACAGGGTATTATAATTTAGTAAGTCATTTTTTGTTTGATTATTTTAAATAGACAAAAGACCTCATGTTACTTTACTTGTCACATTTCAACATCTTTCCTCAGCTTATTAGCTCTATCTCTTTTCTGTCTGTAAACGGTTGTTGTTGTTTTGTTCTTTGAGACAGGGTCTTGCTCTGTCACCAGGCTGGACTGTAGTGGCATAATGATGCCTCGCTGCAGCCTTGACCTCCCAGGCTCAAACTTCAGCATTCCGAGTAGCTGGGACTACAAGTGTGCACCACCACTCCCAGCTAACTTTTTTCTTCTTTTGGATAGAGACAGGGTCTCACTGTGTTGTCCAGACCGGTCTCTAGCTCCGGGCCTTAAGCAATCCTCCTGCATTAGCTTCTCAAATTGCTGGAATTTCAGGCATGAGCCACCATGCCTGTCCTGGGCTAGTCCTGTATTCTGTAGAGTTCTCTTTACTTTGTGCTAGCCAGTCTCTCATTATGCTGTTCACCTGTTATAATGAATAATTCTCCGTATTAAATTTTACCACTTTAAACTTTTGAGTGGTTTATGGTTCCTGATTGGACTCTGACTAATATGTTAGGAAGGGTCCCAGGAGATAAACCCACACCGATGGGATTTGGGCATAGGTTTGGTTTCCCAGGGGGCAGTGCTGAGCTCTTTGCCAGTGGGAAATGGGGTGCTGGTGATTTCCAGGAAGTGACCTCACAATGACTCAAGCTACCACTTACTGTTGATTGTGACGAAATGCCAGCTGAGGCACATGCCTTGGGAGCTAAGTGGTTGCTGCCCTTGACCACTGTGAAGACTGGTGTGGGAAGGGTCGCTTTGGATGCACTTGAGCAGGGGTCCCCAACCCCTGAGCCATGGAGCCGTAGGGAGCCACACAGCAGGAGGTGAGTGGTGTCGAGTGAGGGAGTGAGGGAAGCTTCGTCTGTATTTACAGCCACTCCCCTTTGCTCACATTCCTGCCTGAGCTCCACCTTCTCAGATGAGCAGCAGCATTAGATTCTCATAGGAGAACGCACCCTGTTGTGAACCGTGCATGTGAGGGATCTAGGTTGCGCTGTCCTTATGAGAATCTAATACCTATTGATCTGTCACTTTCTCCCATCACGCTCAGGTGGGACCATCCAGTTTCAGGAAAACAAGCTTAACACGCCCACTGATTCTACATTATGGTGAGTTCTGTAATTATTTTATTATATATTACAGTGTAATAATGGAAATGAAGTGCCTAATAAATGTAAATGTGCTTAAATCTTTTGGCCCAGCTCCTACCTCCCGGCAGCCTCTCCAGGCCCAGAACTTTCTCCAGTCAGCCTCTACAGACCAAGCTCATGACTCACAATGGCCTATTTAGGCCCATACCCTACCTCACGGCAGTCTCCGCAGATGAGCCTACTGCCTCACAACAGCCTCCACAGGCACAGCTCCATCATTACAATGGCCTCTTTAGACCCAGCTCCTGCTTCCCAGCCTTCTCTCCAGGCCCTGAACGTTCTCCGTAAGTTGAGGTAGCTGGGACCGTAGGTATACATGATGATACTTGGCTAATTTTTAAATTGTTTTGCAGACATGGGGTCTCACTTTGTTGGCCAGGCTGGTGTCAAACTAATGGCCTCAAGTGACCCTTCCACCCCTGCCTACCATCCTAGAGGTATGTGCCACCACAAGGAGCACTTGTTCAATTTTCTAAAGAAAAAATGTCTAAAGTAAGGCTGTGGGATGATGGCAGGAAGATAAAAGAAAAACAGAAGAATAAGTTAAAATGACTTATTCACACATATTCTTTTGACAGCAAGAAGAACTTTTAGTATATACATTCCTTACAAACAAACAAACGGCAGATAAACAATGTTGTATAGGAACTTCAACACACACTGTACAATATTCCCACTTTGCTGACATAAGTTATGGAAATTTCGTGGTTTACTTGAGTGTCACTACCGGTATTTTGCTTCTCTGATGATTTTTATCAACTTCCTCATCTGTTAACTTCTCTCCAAAGTATGTGATGTCACGACATACTGCCGCTGCACGAACACGGCCAGTGTCTTCCTATTAAACATGTAGAATGCTTTCCTAATTTCTCTTTTTACTCTCTGTCTTTGTGTTCTGCATTTTCCTTACTTTTATTGTCAGAAACTCCAGAAAGTCAATCGTACTAATTTATCACGATTTGCTTTCTTAACTTATACTTTGCTTATGTGGAATTTTGCCCAACAGACCTCATTACAATTTCTAACCTGTTTTATTTTGTTTTTTTTTTCGGAGACAGGGTCTCCCTCTGTTGTCCAAGGCTGGAGGGTAGTAGTGCTATCGCAGCTGACTGCAGCCTCAACCTTCCAGGCTGAAGCGATCCTCCCATCTCAACCTCCCACATGGCTGAGACTACAGGTGCTTGCCACTATGCCCAACTAATATTTGGAATTTTCGTATACGTGGATTCCAGAGGGGTGACAGCGAAACGTGAGTAAGCATGGATTTTGGTATATGCAGAGATGGGGGGCTGGAACTAATTCTGTATACTGAGGGACGGCGACTGTATATGTTTTTACAATTACGCTGTAGGATACATACTGTTGCATATCCTTGAAAATAATAATTTTTAATTGAGTGGAATAATAATAATAATATTGCTAAAAGTAGCAGCTGGCCAGGTGTGGTGGCTCACACTGGTAATGGCAACACTTTGGGAGGCTGAGGCAGGAGGATGGCTTGAGGCCAAGAGTTTGCGATAGGCCTTGGAAACAAAGGGGGAGTCACCATCCCTACAGAAAAATACATGAATTAGCCTAGTGTGGTGGCACGTTCCTGTAGTCCCAGCTACTTGGGAGGCTGAGGTGGGAGGATCACTCGAGCCCAGGGAGGCTGAGACTGCAGTGAGTCATGATCAGGCCTCTGCACTCCAGCCTGGGTGACAGAGTGAGACCCTGTCTGAAAACAACAAAAAAGTAGCAGCTAACATCAACTGATCTTTTACCAGGTGCCTATTGATACCATAGTTTAATTTCTTAGAACTGTTTCTTATTTCACTTACCAACTGTGTCTTCAGTTACTCCCAGATTTTTACTGTGTTTATACAGATGACCTTTTGTTTAGATTGAATTGTCTCCCCAGAAGTAAGATTACTGTGAGTCATGGTGAATGGACATTCTCATTACCCTTGATGTAAATTGACAGGGTTTTGGGTGCCTCCCAGCTATAATCTTAGCACTTTGGGAGGCTAAGAGAGGAGGATTGCTTGAGGCCAAGAGTTGGAGGAGGCAGTATGGCAGTATGGTGAGACCCTGTCTCCATTATTTTAAAAAATTGACAGGCTTTACCCGGGAAGGCTTATACACAATTTAAACACCCCTCATAGTATAAGAAAGTGCCCATTTCACTGCACCTTTGCCAGCACAGGGTATTATAATTTAGTAAGTCATTTTTTGTTTGATTATTTTAAATAGACAAAAGACCTCATGTTACTTTACTTGTCACATTTCAACATCTTTCCTCAGCTTATTAGCTCTATCTCTTTTCTGTCTGTAAACGGTTGTTGTTGTTTTGTTCTTTGAGACAGGGTCTTGCTCTGTCACCAGGCTGGACTGTAGTGGCATAATGATGCCTCGCTGCAGCCTTGACCTCCCAGGCTCAAACTTCAGCATTCCGAGTAGCTGGGACTACAAGTGTGCACCACCACTCCCAGCTAACTTTTTTCTTCTTTTGGATAGAGACAGGGTCTCACTGTGTTGTCCAGACCGGTCTCTAGCTCCGGGCCTTAAGCAATCCTCCTGCATTAGCTTCTCAAATTGCTGGAATTTCAGGCATGAGCCACCATGCCTGTCCTGGGCTAGTCCTGTATTCTGTAGAGTTCTCTTTACTTTGTGCTAGCCAGTCTCTCATTATGCTGTTCACCTGTTATAATGAATAATTCTCCGTATTAAATTTTACCACTTTAAACTTTTGAGTGGTTTATGGTTCCTGATTGGACTCTGACTAATATGTTAGGAAGGGTCCCAGGAGATAAACCCACACCGATGGGATTTGGGCATAGGTTTGGTTTCCCAGGGGGCAGTGCTGAGCTCTTTGCCAGTGGGAAATGGGGTGCTGGTGATTTCCAGGAAGTGACCTCACAATGACTCAAGCTACCACTTACTGTTGATTGTGACGAAATGCCAGCTGAGGCACATGC
This sequence comes from Gorilla gorilla gorilla, assembly GCF_029281585.2. Lineage (NCBI taxonomy): Eukaryota > Metazoa > Chordata > Mammalia > Primates > Hominidae > Gorilla > Gorilla gorilla. The sequence continues at coordinate 12,418,010 of NC_073224.2, forward strand.
CTTGGGAGCTAAGTGGTTGCTGCCCTTGACCACTATGAAGACTGGTGTGGGAAGGGTCGCTTTGGATGCACTTGAGCAGGGGTCCCCAACCCCTGAGCCATGGAGCCGTAGGGAGCCACACAGCAGGAGGTGAGTGGTGTCGAGTGAGGGAGTGAGGGAAGCTTCGTCTGTATTTACAGCCACTCCCCTTTGCTCACATTCCTGCCTGAGCTCCACCTTCTCAGATGAGCAGCAGCATTAGATTCTCATAGGAGAACGCACCCTGTTGTGAACCGTGCATGTGAGGGATCTAGGTTGCGCTGTCCTTATGAGAATCTAATACCTATTGATCTGTCACTTTCTCCCATCACGCTCAGGTGGGACCATCCAGTTTCAGGAAAACAAGCTTAACACGCCCACTGATTCTACATTATGGTGAGTTCTGTAATTATTTTATTATATATTACAGTGTAATAATGGAAATGAAGTGCCTAATAAATGTAAATGTGCTTAAATCTTTTGGCCCAGCTCCTACCTCCCGGCAGCCTCTCCAGGCCCAGAACTTTCTCCAGTCAGCCTCTACAGACCAAGCTCATGACTCACAATGGCCTATTTAGGCCCATACCTTACCTCACGGCAGTCTCCGCAGATGAGCCTACTGCCTCACAACAGCCTCCACAGGCACAGCTCCATCATTACAATGGCCTCTTTAGACCCAGCTCCTGCTTCCCAGCCTTCTCTCCAGGCCCTGAACGTTCTCCGTAAGTTGAGGTAGCTGGGACTGTAGGTATACATGATGATACTTGGCTAATTTTTAAATTGTTTTGCAGACATGGGGTCTCACTTTGTTGGCCAGGCTGGTGTCAAACTAATGGCCTCAAGTGACCCTTCCACCCCTGCCTACCATCCTAGAGGTATGTGCCACCACAAGGAGCACTTGTTCAATTTTCTAAAGAAAAAATGTCTAAAGTAAGGCTGTGGGATGATGGCAGGAAGATAAAAGAAAAACAGAAGAATAAGTTAAAATGACTTATTCACACATATTCTTTTGACAGCAAGAAGAACTTTTAGTGTATACATTCCTTACAAACAAACGGCAGATAAACAATGTTGTATAGGAACTTCAACACACACTGTACAATATTCCCACTTTGCTGACATAAGTTATGGAAATTTCGTGGTTTACTTGAGTGTCACTACCGGTATTTTGCTTCTCTGATGATTTTTATCAACTTCCTCATCTGTTAACTTCTCTCCAAAGTATGTGATGTCACGACATACTGCCGCTGCACGAACACGGCCAGTGTCTTCCTATTAAACATGTAGAATGCTTTCCTAATTTCTCTTTTTACTCTCTGTCTTTGTGTTCTGCATTTTCCTTACTTTTATTGTCAGAAACTCCAGAAAGTCAATCGTACTAATTTATCACGATTTGCTTTCTTAACTTATACTTTGCTTATGTGGAATTTTGCCCAACAGACCTCATTACAATTTCTAACCTGTTTTATTTTGTTTTTTTTTTCGGAGACAGGGTCTCCCTCTGTTGTCCAAGGCTGGAGGGTAGTAGTGCTATCGCAGCTGACTGCAGCCTCAACCTTCCAGGCTGAAGCGATCCTCCCATCTCAACCTCCCACATGGCTGAGACTACAGGTGCTTGCCACTATGCCCAACTAATATTTGGAATTTTCGTATACGTGGATTCCAGAGGGGTGACAGCGAAACGTGAGTAAGCATGGATTTTGGTATATGCAGAGATGGGGGGCTGGAACTAATTCTGTATACTGAGGGACGGCGACTGTATATGTTTTTACAATTACGCTGTAGGATACATACTGTTGCATATCCTTGAAAATAATAATTTTTAATTGAGTGGAATAATAATAATAATATTGCTAAAAGTAGCAGCTGGCCAGGTGTGGTGGCTCACACTGGTAATGGCAACACTTTGGGAGGCTGAGACAGGAGGATGGCTTGAGGCCAAGAGTTTGCGATAGGCCTTGGAAACAAAGGGGGAGTCACCATCCCTACAGAAAAATACATGAATTAGCCTAGTGTGGTGGCACGTTCCTGTAGTCCCAGCTACTTGGGAGGCTGAGGTGGGAGGATCACTCGAGCTCAGGAAGGCTGAGACTGCAGTGAGTCATGATCAGGCCTCTGCACTCCAGCTTGGGTGACAGAGTGAGACCCTGTCTGAAAACAACAAAAAAGTAGCAGCTAACATCAACTGACCTTTTATACCAGGTGCCTATTGATACCATAGTTTAATTTCTTAGAACTGTTTCTTATTTCACTTACCAACTCTGTCTTCAGTTACTCCCAGATTTTTACTGTGTTTATACAGATGACCTTTTGTTTAGATTGAATTGTCTCCCCAGAAGTAAGATTACTGTGAGTCATGGTGAATGGACATTCTCATTACCCTTGATGTAAATTGACAGGGTTTTGGGTGCCTCCCAGCTATAATCTTAGCACTTTGGGAGGCTAAGAGAGGAGGATTGTTTGAGGCCAAGAGTTGGAGGAGGCAGTATGGCAGTATGGTGAGACCCTGTCTCCATTATTTTAAAAAATTGACAGGCTTTACCCGGGAAGGCTTATACACAATTTAAACACCCCTCATAGTATAAGAAAGTGCCCATTTCACTGCACCTTTGCCAGCACAGGGTATTATAATTTAGTAAGTCATTTTTTGTTTGATTATTTTAAATAGATAAAAGACCTCATATTACTTTACTTGTCACGTTTCAACATCTTTCCTCAGCTTATTAGCTCTATCTCTTTTCTGTCTGTAAACGGTTGTTGTTGTTTTGTTCTTTGAGACAGGGTCTTGCTCTGTCACCAGGCTGGACTGTAGTGGCATAATGATGCCTCGCTGTAGCCTTGACCTCCCAGGCTCAAACTTCAGCATTCCGAGTAGCTGGGACTACAAATGTGCACCACCACTCCCAGCTAACTTTTTTCTTTTTTTTGGATAGAGACAGGGTCTCACTGTGTTGTCCAGACCGGTCTCTAGCTCCGGGCCTTAAGCAATCCTCCTGCATTAGCTTCTCAAATTGCTGGAATTTCAGGCATGAGCCACCATGCCTGTCCTGGGCTAGTCCTGTATTCTGTAGAGTTCTCTTTACTTTGTGCTAACCAATCTCTCATTATGCTGTTCACCTGTTATAATGAATAATTCTCCGTATTAAATTTTTCCACTTTAAACTTTTGAGTGGTTTATGGTTCCTGATTGGACTCTGACTAATATGTTAGGAAGGGTCCCAGGAGATAAACCCACACCGATGGGATTTGGGCATAGGTTTGGTTTCCCAGGGGGCAGTGCTGAGCTCTTTGCCAGTGGGAAATGGGGTGCTGGTGATTTCCAGGAAGTGACCTCACAATGACTCAAGCTACCACTTACTGTTGATTGTGACGAAATGCCAGCTGAGGCACATGCCTTGGGAGCTAAGTGGTTGCTGCCCTTGACCACTATGAAGACTGGTGTGGGAAGGGTCGCTTTGGATGCACTTGAGCAGGGGTCCCCAACCCCTGAGCCATGGAGCCGTAGGGAGCCACACAGCAGGAGGTGAGTGGTGTCGAGTGAGGGAGTGAGGGAAGCTTCGTCTGTATTTACAGCCACTCCCCTTTGCTCACATTCCTGCCTGAGCTCCACCTTCTCAGATGAGCAGCAGCATTAGATTCTCATAGGAGAACGCACCCTGTTGTGAACCGTGCATGTGAGGGATCTAGGTTGCGCTGTCCTTATGAGAATCTAATACCTATTGATCTGTCACTTTCTCCCATCACGCTCAGGTGGGACCATCCAGTTTCAGGAAAACAAGCTTAACACGCCCACTGATTCTACATTATGGTGAGTTCTATAATTATTTTATTATATATTGGATATATGTGTGTTTATTATATATGTTAATATATTAAATATATTAATATGTTAAATATATTATATGTTGTAATAATGGAAATAAAGTGCCTAATAAATGTAAACGTGCTTACATGTTTTGGCCCAGCTCCTACCTCCCGGCAGCCTCTCCAGGCCCAGAACTTTCTCCAGTCAGCCTCTACAGACCAAGCTCTACAGACGGTGGCCTCTCCAGTATGAGCTCCTGCCCTCCAATGGCACCTGCAGGCCCCAAATGGTCTCCGGTCGGTGGGCTCCTCCACGCCAAGCTTGGGCCTCCCGGCGACCTCTGCAGGCCCAAGTTGTCCTGAAGTCGGCATCTCCCGGCTCTGCCTCCCAGCAAGTAAGCAAGCTCTTTTGGCTCAACTCCTGCCCAGCTCCCAACCGCCTTTGTAGGCCCCGAACTTTCTCCAGCCAAGTTCTTCGGGCCTAATTCCTGCCGCCCGGTGGCCTGTACGGGCCCAGCAATGGTTGGAGAACGGCCTCTGCAGGTCCTGCTCTTGCCTCCCAGGGGCCTCTCCAGGCCCAGCTCTTGACCCCACGGCGGCCTCCCGGGACCAAGTCCCTGCCTGCCTCCCAGCAGCCCGTGTGCAGCCCAGCTCCTCCCTCACGGTGGCCTGTTGATGCCCATGCCTCTGGTACCCTGCCCAGAGGCATGAGCCCCTGCCACACACTGGCTCCTCCCACGCTGAGAGAGGTCAGCGTGAGCCCTTGCCTCACACCGGCCCCTCCCACGCTGAGAGATGTCAGCGTGAGCCCTTGCCTCACACCGGCCCCTCCCACGCTGAGAGAGGTCAGCGTGAGCCCTTGCCTCACACCGGCCCCTCCCACGCTGAGAGAGGTCAGCGTGAGCCCCTTGCCTCACACCGGCCCCTCCCACGCTGAGAGAGGTCAGCGTGAGCCCTTGCCTCACACCGGCCCCTCCCACGCTGAGAGAGGTCGGCCTTAGCCCCTTGCCTCACACCGGCCCCTCCCACGCTGACAGAGGTCGGCCTGAGCCCCTTGCCTCACACCGGCCCCTCCCACGCTGACAGAGGTCGGCCTGAGCCCCTTGCCTCACACCGGCCCCTTCCACGCTGACAGAGGTCGGCCTGAGCCCCTTGCCTCACACCGGCCCCTCCCTCGCTGACAGAGGTCGGCCTGAGCCCCTTGCCTCACACTGGCCCCTCCCTCGCTGACAGAGGTCAGCGTGAGCCCCTTGCCTCACACCGGTCCCTCCCATGCTGACAGAGGTCAGGCTGAGCCCCTAGCCTCACACCGGCCCCTCCCACTCTGACAGAGGTCAGCCTGAGGCCCTAGCCTCACACCGGCCCCTCCCAGGCTGACAGAGGTCAGCCTGAGCCCCTAGCCTCACACCAGCCCCTCCCACGCTGACAGAGGTCAGCCTGAGCCCCTAGCCTCACACCGGCCCCTCCCTCGCTGACAGAGGTCAGCGGGAGCCCCTAGCCTCACACCGGCCCCTCCCTCGCTGACAGAGGTCAGCGGGAGCCCCTAGCCTCACACCGGCCCCTCCCACGCTGACAGAGGTCAGCCTGAGCCCCTAGCCTCACACCGGCCCCTCCCACTCTGACAGAGGTCAGCCTGAGGCCCTAGCCTCACACCGGCCCCTCCCAGGCTGACAGAGGTCCGCGGGAGCCCCTAGCCTCACACCGGCCCCTCCCAGGCTGACAGAGGTCAGCGGGAGCCCCTTGCCTCACACCGGCCCCTCTCACGCTGACAGAGGTCAGCATGAGCCCCTTGCCTCACACCGGCCCCTCCCACGCTGAGAGATGTCAGCGTGAGCCCTTGCCTCACACTGGCCCCTCCCACGCTGAGAGAGGTCAGCGTGAGCCCCTTGCCTCACACCGGCCCCTCCCACACTGACAGAGGTCCATGGAAGCCCCTTGCCTCACACTGGCCCCTCCCACGCTGAGAGAGGTCAGCGTGAGCCCTTGCCTCACACTGGCCCCTCCCACGCTGAGAGAGGTCGGCGTGAGTCCCTTGCCTCACATCGGCCCCTCCCACGTTGAGAGAGGTCGGCGTGAGCCCTTGCCTCACACCGGCCCCTCCCACGCTGAGAGAGGTCGGCGTGAGCCCCTTGCCTCACACCGGCCCCTCCCACGCTGAGAGAGGTCGGCGTGAGCCCTTGCCTCACACCGGCCCCTCCCACGCTGAGAGAGGTCAGCGTGACCCCCTGCCTCAACAGGCCACCGTGAGGGAGGAGCAGGGTTGCATGCGGGCTGCTGGGAGGCAGGCAGGGACTTGTTCCTGGGAGGTCACTGTAGGGCGAGAGCTGGGCCTGGAGACACCCCTGGGAGGCAACAGCGGGGCCTACAGACTCTGTTCTCCAGCCGGAGCTGGGACTGTTCAGGTACTCGGAGGCGGGATGTGGGTCTGAAGAGCTTGGTTGCAGAAACTTAGGGGTCTACAAACGCAGGCGGGAGCTGAGCCAAAAAAGCTTGTTTGCTGGGAGGTGGGAGATGCAGCCAGAAGAAACAGCTGTGCCTGCAGAGGCCGCCATGTGGGAGGCGGAGGCCGGGCCTCCTCAAATCGGCCTCTCCAGACCCACTTGCAGCCTCCCGGCATCCTCTCCGGGCCCAGCTCTTCCTCCCGGCTGCGTCTCCAGGCCTGACTCTGGCCTCCCAACAGCGTCTTTGGACTCAGCTCCTGCCCAGCTCCCAGCAGGCCCAAGTCGTCCTCAAGTCGGCCTGGAATTGGGCCTGGAAGAGCAGCAAGTCGGCCTCCCCGGGCCCATCTCCGTCCTCTCGGCGGCCTCTCCAGGTGCAAAACTTCCTCGAGTCAGCCTCTCCAGGCCCAGCTCCTCCTGCCTCCCAGTGGCCTCTTTCAGCCCAGACCAGCTCATGGCTCTTGGCGGCCTTCCCAGGCCCCGCTTTTGACTTTTGGTGGCCTCTTCAGGCCCAGAACTTGACCTCCAGTGGGCCTTTGCAGGCCCAGCCTCCTGCCTCTCAAAGGCCTGCATGAGCCTGGACTCACAGCGGACTCTCCATGCCCAGCTAGCTCTTGCCTCATTGCGGCCTCCCGAGTCCAAAGCTCCTGCCTCTCGGCCGCTTCGGCAGGCCCAGCTCCCGCCTGCCAGTGGCCTCTTTAGGCCCAGCTCATTCCTCACAACGGCCTTCCCAGGCCCCGTTTTTCCCTTCCTGCAGCCTCTTGGCCTCTAATTTGTTTATCTTTTGTGTATAAATCCCAAAATATTGAATTTTGGAATATTTCCACCATTATGTAAATATTTTGGTAGGTGATTTATTTGGGGTGAGTTTCTGCAGCAAGCCCGCATTTTTTATTTTATTTTCCTTATTATTTGGTGTTAAACAGGTTTAATGACGGTCATGGCAACTTTTTGGCACAATGAAAAATATCGCCCATGATCAACGTGTTCTGTTCTGGGGAAGGGGGCAAAGGCAGGGTGAATCACTTTCTTAAAAAGTATAGCTCAAGTTGGGAGTGCAGAGGGAGTGGGGAGAAAACCCTCCCGCTGCCTGTGTCGACGTGCAGGAGCCGCCACCCCCATACTCACCTGAGTCCAGCCCCCCTCTGCCCCCCGGGTGGCTCAGCCCAGCTCCTGCCTAGGAAAGCCTTAGTGTTGGGAGGGACCCTGATGAATGAGGAGCCTGGTAGCTCCAGGTCGCCCACACTTTCAGGTCTCTTGCCCCAGAAGGTGGCAGGATCCATTGGGAGGAAACAGGTCGCCTTGGAAGGCGTCCGTGGGTCCCCAGGGGTAGGGGCCATAGGGGGCCCGCTCTGCTGCCTTGACCACACTCCTGGGCTTTGAAGGCTCCTGGGCCCAGTAAGAAGGAGGTGGGTGCCAAGGTTGAGGAGGAAGCATCCGAGTATGTGTAGGGGGAGGACAGGGTGGGACCATAGACTTTGCCAAAAGCTGCAGGTGGATCGGGGGACCCTGGGGGCTCAGGATCCAGCAAGGGGCGGCAGGAGTAAAGGAGGAAGGAGTGACAGGTGCAAATACCTTCCCACCAAAGCCCTTGTTGCCCTCTGGCTCCTCCCCAGAGTTGTCCCCACTCTCGGTCACCCACTCCTTGAACTTGAGATCAGTGTCAGTGGTGCTAAAGCCATCATCAGCAATGACATCATCACCCCCTCCTCCTCATGGATGACCGTGTGCTCCTCGTCACTCGCTGTGTCCTCACTGGCCATGTGCTGGGAATGAGCATCTCAAGTGGGCAGCAGCAGGGCTGCCCACTGGTCACCTCCCTCACCAGGGGCTGCAAAGTGGCCTGGAGCTCCATACTGAGTAGAAGGCTTTGGGCCAGAGTATGATGCAGTGCCAGACACCACCTGTGTCAGTTCCTGTAGTGCCTGACGGTCTATTTCCCTGCCGTCCAGGCTGTGTACCCCCCTGTGGGAGAAGGCTTGGGCCAGGCTGAGCCAGGTTCCCTGACTGTGTGCAGCCATTCTGCCACACAGAAGCTGCTCCTTGGTATCCGAGCTCTGGAGTGTTTGGGCTGCAACTGACAGGAGTTCAGAGGACACACCAGGGGCAGTGGCAGTGCCCGTCTCTGATATGCTCCGCTCCGACGAGCCCTTGTTACACTCCTGCTAGCCCCTGGCTTGTGGGCTTGGCCTCTGAGCTGGACTTCTTTTGGTCCTTGTTGCAAGTGGGCCACCTTCACCTGGAAGGCCAGGTCGTGGTATTTCTGCGTCTCATTGGGCCCCAGGGTGTACCACCACTCGCTCAGCATCTGGCTGACGGTCCGGATATCCTGGTTGGAGTGACCCTGGTGCGCCCTGCCAGGGCCTGGTGCCGCTTGCTGAAGATCATGACCGCCACTCATGGGCCACCGGATGTGGTCCTTGTCCCATTTGTTGGGGCTGCATCCATCCTTCTCAGAAGATGAGTCCTGTTCCTTGCGCAGGGCACTGAGGGACTGGGCCTGACATCATCTGAGTGGTAGAGGCAAGTGGGTGTCAGGAGACATGAGGGAGAGGAAAGCATCATCATGGTCATTCTCTGTCTCACTGTCCAGCAGGGACTCCCCTGAGGGGCCCAGGGCTCCTCCTCCATGGTGGGAGTTGAGCTTTTACCAGGTTCCACCACCCCCAAAGTGTGTGGGGTTGCGGGCCCTGGGCTTTCAGGGCAGGTGGCTCCAGGGGGCCGCCCAGAGTCAACACTCCCTGTCCCACGTGGTGGATGCTCATGAGCAACAGCTGCCAACTTGGCAGGTTGTTTTCTCTGGTTGGAGGCCACTGAGTGACTGGCAGGTTGCTGGGCCTCGTGTGGCTGCAGGGAGGGGTGAGGAAGGGGATGGAGTACCAGGGGAACACGGCCACAGAGTGACCTTCCACATTCCTCCACACGAACATGCTGATGCCACGGGAGGCCTCACTGAACGCAGGCCTGGGGGCCGAGTACTTGGTCCGGGCAGGGGGTTCCTGGCAGGGGCTCACACCTCGCCCCCTCCTCAGCCAAGGTGGCTTGGGCCCAGAGAAGGGGGTGTTGGAGAGGAGCAGAAGGCCAGGCGTCAAGTTTTGTTTTTTTTTTTTTGTTTTTTTTTGTTTTTGAAATGTAGTTTGACTCTTGTCACCCAGGCTGGAGTGCAGTGGCACGATCTCAGTGGCCTTCATACCTGGCTAATTTTTTGTATTTTTACTGGAGGTGGGGTTTTGCCATGTTGGCCAGGCTGGTCTTGACCTCCCGACCTCAGGTGATCCATCCACCTCAGCCTCCCAAAATGGGATTACAGGCATGAGCCACTGCTCCCAACTTCATTCATTTTTACTTGAAAAACTCCATTAAGCATTTTTTTAAGGTAGACCTAGTGGTCCTGAATGCCCTCAGCTTTGTTTGTCGAGGAAGCACGTTATTTCTTTTTTCTTTCTGAAGGACAGCTTTGTCAGACATAGTATTAGTTGCTGGCAGTTTTTTTCTTTCAGCACTTTGAATGTATTATTCGATTCTGTCCTGACCTGCAAAGTTTCTTTAACTTTTGACTATTTGATTATATTGTGACTTGGTGAGTATCTATTTGGTTTGAACCTCTTTAGGAATCTTTAAGCTTCATGGATTTAGATGTCTAAATCTTTCCCATGATTTAGGCAGTTTTCAGCCATTCTTTAAATAAGCTTTCTTCTCCTTTCTCTACTTTCCTTCTCAAACTCCCATAACCTGACAATGGTTTGCCTAATGGTGTCTTGTTGGCTTTCTTTTCTCTGTCTTTTTTTCTTTTTTTTTTGAGACAGAGTCATGCTCTGTCACCCAGGCTGGAGTGCAATGTGTGGTCTCGGCTCACTAGGGTTAGGGTTAGGGTTTTAGGGTTGTTAGGGTTAGGGTTTTAGGGTTGTTAGGGTTAGGGTTTTAGGGTTGTTGGGGTTAGGGTTAGGGTTTTAGGGTTAGGGTTAGGGTTTTAGGGTTGTTAGGGTTAGGGTTAGGGTTTTAGGGTTGTTAGGGTTAGGGTTTTAGGGTTGTTAGGTTTAGGGTTAGGGTTTTAGGGTTGTTAGGGTTAGGGTTTTAGGGTTGTTAGGGTTAGGGTTAGGGTTTAGGGTTAGGGTTTAGGGTTCGGGTTCAGGTTAGGTTTAGGGTTAGGGTTAGGGTTCAGGTTTAGGGTTAAGGTTATTGGTTAGGGTTAGGGTTAGGGGTTACGGTTTAGGGTTAAGGTTAGGGTTATTGGTTAGGGTTCGGGTTCGGGTTCAGGTTCTGGTTTGGTTTGGGGTTTGGGTTCGGGTTAGGGTTACGGTTAGGGTTAGGGGTTAGGGTTAGGGGTTAGGGGTTAGGGGTTAGGGTTAGGGTTATTGGTTAGGGTTAGGGTTCGGGTTCGGGTTGGGGTTTGGGTTAGGGTTAGGGTTTGGTGTTAGCATTAGGGGTTAGGGGTTAGGGTTAGTGTCGGGGTTAGGAGTTAGGGGTTAGGGTTAGGGTTTTGGGTTAGGTTCAGGGTTAGGGTTCAGGTTAGGGTTAAGGCGTTAGGGTTTGGGTTAGATTACAATTTCTAACCTGTTTGATTTTGTTTTTTTTCTGAGACTGGGTCTCCCTCTGTTGTCCAAGGCTGGAATGTAGTATTACTATCGCAGCTGACTGCAGCCTCAACCTTCCAGGCTGAAGTGATCCTCCCACCTCAACCTCCCACATGGCTGAGACTACAGGTGCTTGCCACTATGCCCAACTAATATTTGGAATTTTCGTATACTTGGATTCCAGAGGGGTGACAGCGAAACGTGAGTAAGCATGGATTTTGGTATATGCAGAGATGGGGGGCTGGAACTAATTCTGTATACTGAGGGACGGCGACTGTATGTGTTTTTACAATTACGCTGTTGGATACATTCTGTTGCATATCCTTGAAAATAATAATTTTTAATTGAGTGGAATAATAATAATAATATTGCTAAAAGTAGCAGCTGGCCAGGTGTGGTGGCTCACACTGGTAATGGCAACACTTTGGGAGGCTGAGACAGGAGGATGGCTTGAGGCCAAGAGTTTGTGATAGGCCTTGGAAACAAAGGGAGTCACCATCCCTACAGAAAAATACATGAATTAGCCTAGTGTGGTGGCATGTTCCTGTAGTCCCAGCTACTTGGGAGGCTGAGGTGGGAGGATCACTTGATCCCAGGGAGGCTGAGGCTGCAGTGAGTCATGATCAGGCCTCTGCACTCCAGCCTGGGTGACAGAGTGAGACCCTGTCTGAAAACAACAAAAAAGTAGCAGCTAACATCAACTGACCTTTTATACCAGGTGCCTATTGATATCATAGTTTAATTTCTTAGAACTGTTTCTTATTTCACTTACCAACTCTGTCTTCAGTTACTCTCAGATCTTTACTGTGTTTGTGCAGATGACCTTTTGTTTAGATTGAATTGTCTCCCCAGAAGTAAGATTACTGTGAGACATGGTGAATGGACATTCTCATTACCCTTGATGTAAATTGACAGGGTTTTGGGTGCCTCCCAGCTATAATCTTAGCACTTTGGGAGGCTGAGAGAGGAGGATTGCTTGAGGCCAAGAGTTGGAGGAGGCAGTATGGCAGTATGGTGAGACCCTGTCTCCATTATTTTAAAAAATTGACAGGCTTTACCCGGGAAGGCTTATACACAGTTTAAACACCCCTCATAGTATAAGAAAGTGCCCATTTCACTGCACCTTTGCCAGCACAGGGTATTATAATTTAGTAAGTCATTTTTTGTTTGATTTTTTTAAATAGACAAATGACCTCATATTACTTTACTTGTCACATTTCAACATCTTTCCTCAGCTTATTAGCTCTATCTCTTTTCTGTCTGTAAACGGTTGTTGTTGTTTTGTTCTTTGAGACAGGGTCTTGCTCTGTCACCAGGCTGGACTGTAGTGGCATAATGATGCCTCGCTGCAGCCTTGACCTCCCAGGCTCAAACTTCAGCATTCCGAGTAGCTGGGACTACAAGTGTGCACCACCACTCCCAGCTAACTTTTTTCTTCTTTTGGATAGAGACAGGGTCTCACTGTGTTGTCCAGACCGGTCTCTAGCTCCGGGCCTTAAGCAATCCTCCTGCATTAGCTTCTCAAATTGCTGGAATTTCAGGCATGAGCCACCATGCCTGTCCTGGGCTAGTCCTGTATTCTGTAGAGTTCTCTTTACTTTGTGCTAGCCAGTCTCTCATTATGCTGTTCACCTGTTATAATGAATAATTCTCCGTATTAAATTTTACCACTTTAAACTTTTGAGTGGTTTATGGTTCCTGATTGGACTCTGACTAATATGTTAGGAAGGGTCCCAGGAGATAAACCCACACCGATGGGATTTGGGCATAGGTTTGGTTTCCCAGGGGGCAGTGCTGAGCTCTTTGCCAGTGGGAAATGGGGTGCTGGTGATTTCCAGGAAGTGACCTCACAATGACTCAAGCTACCACTTACTGTTGATTGTGACGAAATGCCAGCTGAGGCACATGCCTTGGGAGCTAAGTGGTTGCTGCCCTTGACCACTATGAAGACTGGTGTGGGAAGGGTCGCTTTGGATGCACTTGAGCAGGGGTCCCCAACCCCTGAGCCATGGAGCCGTAGGGAGCCACACAGCAGGAGGTGAGTGGTGTCGAGTGAGGGAGTGAGGGAAGCTTCGTCTGTATTTACAGCCACTCCCCTTTGCTCACATTCCTGCCTGAGCTCCACCTTCTCAGATGAGCAGCAGCATTAGATTCTCATAGGAGAACGCACCCTGTTGTGAACCGTGCATGTGAGGGATCTAGGTTGCGCTGTCCTTATGAGAATCTAATACCTATTGATCTGTCACTTTCTCCCATCACGCTCAGGTGGGACCATCCAGTTTCAGGAAAACAAGCTTAACACGCCCACTGATTCTACATTATGGTGAGTTCTGTAATTATTTTATTATATATTACAGTGTAATAATGGAAATGAAGTGCCTAATAAATGTAAATGTGCTTAAATCTTTTGGCCCAGCTCCTACCTCCCGGCAGCCTCTCCAGGCCCAGAACTTTCTCCAGTCAGCCTCTACAGACCAAGCTCATGACTCACAATGGCCTATTTAGGCCCATACCTTACCTCACGGCAGTCTCCGCAGATGAGCCTACTGCCTCACAACAGCCTCCACAGGCACAGCTCCATCATTACAATGGCCTCTTTAGACCCAGCTCCTGCTTCCCAGCCTTCTCTCCAGGCCCTGAACGTTCTCCGTAAGTTGAGGTAGCTGGGACTGTAGGTATACATGATGATACTTGGCTAATTTTTAAATTGTTTTGCAGACATGGGGTCTCACTTTGTTGGCCAGGCTGGTGTCAAACTAATGGCCTCAAGTGACCCTTCCACCCCTGCCTACCATCCTAGAGGTATGTGCCACCACAAGGAGCACTTGTTCAATTTTCTAAAGAAAAAATGTCTAAAGTAAGGCTGTGGGATGATGGCAGGAAGATAAAAGAAAAACAGAAGAATAAGTTAAAATGACTTATTCACACATATTCTTTTGACAGCAAGAAGAACTTTTAGTGTATACATTCCTTACAAACAAACGGCAGATAAACAATGTTGTATAGGAACTTCAACACACACTGTACAATATTCCCACTTTGCTGACATAAGTTATGGAAATTTCGTGGTTTACTTGAGTGTCACTACCGGTATTTTGCTTCTCTGATGATTTTTATCAACTTCCTCATCTGTTAACTTCTCTCCAAAGTATGTGATGTCACGACATACTGCCGCTGCACGAACACGGCCAGTGTCTTCCTATTAAACATGTAGAATGCTTTCCTAATTTCTCTTTTTACTCTCTGTCTTTGTGTTCTGCATTTTCCTTACTTTTATTGTCAGAAACTCCAGAAAGTCAATCGTACTAATTTATCACGATTTGCTTTCTTAACTTATACTTTGCTTATGTGGAATTTTGCCCAACAGACCTCATTACAATTTCTAACCTGTTTTATTTTGTTTTTTTTTTCGGAGACAGGGTCTCCCTCTGTTGTCCAAGGCTGGAGGGTAGTAGTGCTATCGCAGCTGACTGCAGCCTCAACCTTCCAGGCTGAAGCGATCCTCCCATCTCAACCTCCCACATGGCTGAGACTACAGGTGCTTGCCACTATGCCCAACTAATATTTGGAATTTTCGTATACGTGGATTCCAGAGGGGTGACAGCGAAACGTGAGTAAGCATGGATTTTGGTATATGCAGAGATGGGGGGCTGGAACTAATTCTGTATACTGAGGGACGGCGACTGTATATGTTTTTACAATTACGCTGTAGGATACATACTGTTGCATATCCTTGAAAATAATAATTTTTAATTGAGTGGAATAATAATAATAATATTGCTAAAAGTAGCAGCTGGCCAGGTGTGGTGGCTCACACTGGTAATGGCAACACTTTGGGAGGCTGAGACAGGAGGATGGCTTGAGGCCAAGAGTTTGCGATAGGCCTTGGAAACAAAGGGGGAGTCACCATCCCTACAGAAAAATACATGAATTAGCCTAGTGTGGTGGCACGTTCCTGTAGTCCCAGCTACTTGGGAGGCTGAGGTGGGAGGATCACTCGAGCTCAGGAAGGCTGAGACTGCAGTGAGTCATGATCAGGCCTCTGCACTCCAGCTTGGGTGACAGAGTGAGACCCTGTCTGAAAACAACAAAAAAGTAGCAGCTAACATCAACTGACCTTTTATACCAGGTGCCTATTGATACCATAGTTTAATTTCTTAGAACTGTTTCTTATTTCACTTACCAACTCTGTCTTCAGTTACTCCCAGATTTTTACTGTGTTTATACAGATGACCTTTTGTTTAGATTGAATTGTCTCCCCAGAAGTAAGATTACTGTGAGTCATGGTGAATGGACATTCTCATTACCCTTGATGTAAATTGACAGGGTTTTGGGTGCCTCCCAGCTATAATCTTAGCACTTTGGGAGGCTAAGAGAGGAGGATTGTTTGAGGCCAAGAGTTGGAGGAGGCAGTATGGCAGTATGGTGAGACCCTGTCTCCATTATTTTAAAAAATTGACAGGCTTTACCCGGGAAGGCTTATACACAATTTAAACACCCCTCATAGTATAAGAAAGTGCCCATTTCACTGCACCTTTGCCAGCACAGGGTATTATAATTTAGTAAGTCATTTTTTGTTTGATTATTTTAAATAGATAAAAGACCTCATATTACTTTACTTGTCACGTTTCAACATCTTTCCTCAGCTTATTAGCTCTATCTCTTTTCTGTCTGTAAACGGTTGTTGTTGTTTTGTTCTTTGAGACAGGGTCTTGCTCTGTCACCAGGCTGGACTGTAGTGGCATAATGATGCCTCGCTGTAGCCTTGACCTCCCAGGCTCAAACTTCAGCATTCCGAGTAGCTGGGACTACAAATGTGCACCACCACTCCCAGCTAACTTTTTTCTTTTTTTTGGATAGAGACAGGGTCTCACTGTGTTGTCCAGACCGGTCTCTAGCTCCGGGCCTTAAGCAATCCTCCTGCATTAGCTTCTCAAATTGCTGGAATTTCAGGCATGAGCCACCATGCCTGTCCTGGGCTAGTCCTGTATTCTGTAGAGTTCTCTTTACTTTGTGCTAACCAATCTCTCATTATGCTGTTCACCTGTTATAATGAATAATTCTCCGTATTAAATTTTTCCACTTTAAACTTTTGAGTGGTTTATGGTTCCTGATTGGACTCTGACTAATATGTTAGGAAGGGTCCCAGGAGATAAACCCACACCGATGGGATTTGGGCATAGGTTTGGTTTCCCAGGGGGCAGTGCTGAGCTCTTTGCCAGTGGGAAATGGGGTGCTGGTGATTTCCAGGAAGTGACCTCACAATGACTCAAGCTACCACTTACTGTTGATTGTGACGAAATGCCAGCTGAGGCACATGCCTTGGGAGCTAAGTGGTTGCTGCCCTTGACCACTATGAAGACTGGTGTGGGAAGGGTCGCTTTGGATGCACTTGAGCAGGGGTCCCCAACCCCTGAGCCATGGAGCCGTAGGGAGCCACACAGCAGGAGGTGAGTGGTGTCGAGTGAGGGAGTGAGGGAAGCTTCGTCTGTATTTACAGCCACTCCCCTTTGCTCACATTCCTGCCTGAGCTCCACCTTCTCAGATGAGCAGCAGCATTAGATTCTCATAGGAGAACGCACCCTGTTGTGAACCGTGCATGTGAGGGATCTAGGTTGCGCTGTCCTTATGAGAATCTAATACCTATTGATCTGTCACTTTCTCCCATCACGCTCAGGTGGGACCATCCAGTTTCAGGAAAACAAGCTTAACACGCCCACTGATTCTACATTATGGTGAGTTCTATAATTATTTTATTATATATTGGATATATGTGTGTTTATTATATATGTTAATATATTAAATATATTAATATGTTAAATATATTATATGTTGTAATAATGGAAATAAAGTGCCTAATAAATGTAAACGTGCTTACATGTTTTGGCCCAGCTCCTACCTCCCGGCAGCCTCTCCAGGCCCAGAACTTTCTCCAGTCAGCCTCTACAGACCAAGCTCTACAGACGGTGGCCTCTCCAGTATGAGCTCCTGCCCTCCAATGGCACCTGCAGGCCCCAAATGGTCTCCGGTCGGTGGGCTCCTCCACGCCAAGCTTGGGCCTCCCGGCGACCTCTGCAGGCCCAAGTTGTCCTGAAGTCGGCATCTCCCGGCTCTGCCTCCCAGCAAGTAAGCAAGCTCTTTTGGCTCAACTCCTGCCCAGCTCCCAACCGCCTTTGTAGGCCCCGAACTTTCTCCAGCCAAGTTCTTCGGGCCTAATTCCTGCCGCCCGGTGGCCTGTACGGGCCCAGCAATGGTTGGAGAACGGCCTCTGCAGGTCCTGCTCTTGCCTCCCAGGGGCCTCTCCAGGCCCAGCTCTTGACCCCACGGCGGCCTCCCGGGACCAAGTCCCTGCCTGCCTCCCAGCAGCCCGTGTGCAGCCCAGCTCCTCCCTCACGGTGGCCTGTTGATGCCCATGCCTCTGGTACCCTGCCCAGAGGCATGAGCCCCTGCCACACACTGGCTCCTCCCACGCTGAGAGAGGTCAGCGTGAGCCCTTGCCTCACACCGGCCCCTCCCACGCTGAGAGATGTCAGCGTGAGCCCTTGCCTCACACCGGCCCCTCCCACGCTGAGAGAGGTCAGCGTGAGCCCTTGCCTCACACCGGCCCCTCCCACGCTGAGAGAGGTCAGCGTGAGCCCCTTGCCTCACACCGGCCCCTCCCACGCTGAGAGAGGTCAGCGTGAGCCCTTGCCTCACACCGGCCCCTCCCACGCTGAGAGAGGTCGGCCTTAGCCCCTTGCCTCACACCGGCCCCTCCCACGCTGACAGAGGTCGGCCTGAGCCCCTTGCCTCACACCGGCCCCTCCCACGCTGACAGAGGTCGGCCTGAGCCCCTTGCCTCACACCGGCCCCTTCCACGCTGACAGAGGTCGGCCTGAGCCCCTTGCCTCACACCGGCCCCTCCCTCGCTGACAGAGGTCGGCCTGAGCCCCTTGCCTCACACTGGCCCCTCCCTCGCTGACAGAGGTCAGCGTGAGCCCCTTGCCTCACACCGGTCCCTCCCATGCTGACAGAGGTCAGGCTGAGCCCCTAGCCTCACACCGGCCCCTCCCACTCTGACAGAGGTCAGCCTGAGGCCCTAGCCTCACACCGGCCCCTCCCAGGCTGACAGAGGTCAGCCTGAGCCCCTAGCCTCACACCAGCCCCTCCCACGCTGACAGAGGTCAGCCTGAGCCCCTAGCCTCACACCGGCCCCTCCCTCGCTGACAGAGGTCAGCGGGAGCCCCTAGCCTCACACCGGCCCCTCCCTCGCTGACAGAGGTCAGCGGGAGCCCCTAGCCTCACACCGGCCCCTCCCACGCTGACAGAGGTCAGCCTGAGCCCCTAGCCTCACACCGGCCCCTCCCACTCTGACAGAGGTCAGCCTGAGGCCCTAGCCTCACACCGGCCCCTCCCAGGCTGACAGAGGTCCGCGGGAGCCCCTAGCCTCACACCGGCCCCTCCCAGGCTGACAGAGGTCAGCGGGAGCCCCTTGCCTCACACCGGCCCCTCTCACGCTGACAGAGGTCAGCATGAGCCCCTTGCCTCACACCGGCCCCTCCCACGCTGAGAGATGTCAGCGTGAGCCCTTGCCTCACACTGGCCCCTCCCACGCTGAGAGAGGTCAGCGTGAGCCCCTTGCCTCACACCGGCCCCTCCCACACTGACAGAGGTCCATGGAAGCCCCTTGCCTCACACTGGCCCCTCCCACGCTGAGAGAGGTCAGCGTGAGCCCTTGCCTCACACTGGCCCCTCCCACGCTGAGAGAGGTCGGCGTGAGTCCCTTGCCTCACATCGGCCCCTCCCACGTTGAGAGAGGTCGGCGTGAGCCCTTGCCTCACACCGGCCCCTCCCTCGCTGACAGAGGTCAGCGGGAGCCCCTAGCCTCACACCGGCCCCTCCCACGCTGACAGAGGTCAGCCTGAGCCCCTAGCCTCACACCGGCCCCTCCCACTCTGACAGAGGTCAGCCTGAGGCCCTAGCCTCACACCGGCCCCTCCCAGGCTGACAGAGGTCCGCGGGAGCCCCTAGCCTCACACCGGCCCCTCCCAGGCTGACAGAGGTCAGCGGGAGCCCCTTGCCTCACACCGGCCCCTCTCACGCTGACAGAGGTCAGCATGAGCCCCTTGCCTCACACCGGCCCCTCCCACGCTGAGAGATGTCAGCGTGAGCCCTTGCCTCACACTGGCCCCTCCCACGCTGAGAGAGGTCAGCGTGAGCCCCTTGCCTCACACCGGCCCCTCCCACACTGACAGAGGTCCATGGAAGCCCCTTGCCTCACACTGGCCCCTCCCACGCTGAGAGAGGTCAGCGTGAGCCCTTGCCTCACACTGGCCCCTCCCACGCTGAGAGAGGTCGGCGTGAGTCCCTTGCCTCACATCGGCCCCTCCCACGTTGAGAGAGGTCGGCGTGAGCCCTTGCCTCACACCGGCCCCTCCCACGCTGAGAGAGGTCGGCGTGAGCCCCTTGCCTCACACCGGCCCCTCCCACGCTGAGAGAGGTCGGCATGAGCCCTTGCCTCACACCGGCCCCTCCCACGCTGAGAGAGGTCAGCGTGACCCCCTGCCTCAACAGGCCACCGTGAGGGAGGAGCAGGGTTGCATGCGGGCTGCTGGGAGGCAGGCAGGGACTTGTTCCTGGGAGGTCACTGTAGGGCGAGAGCTGGGCCTGGAGACACCCCTGGGAGGCAACAGCGGGGCCTACAGACTCTGTTCTCCAGCCGGAGCTGGGACTGTTCAGGTACTCGGAGGCGGGATGTGGGTCTGAAGAGCTTGGTTGCAGAAACTTAGGGGTCTACAAACGCAGGCGGGAGCTGAGCCAAAAAAGCTTGTTTGCTGGGAGGTGGGAGATGCAGCCAGAAGAAACAGCTGTGCCTGCAGAGGCCGCCATGTGGGAGGCGGAGGCCGGGCCTCCTCAAATCGGCCTCTCCAGACCCACTTGCAGCCTCCCGGCATCCTCTCCGGGCCCAGCTCTTCCTCCCGGCTGCGTCTCCAGGCCTGACTCTGGCCTCCCAACAGCGTCTTTGGACTCAGCTCCTGCCCAGCTCCCAGCAGGCCCAAGTCGTCCTCAAGTCGGCCTGGAATTGGGCCTGGAAGAGCAGCAAGTCGGCCTCCCCGGGCCCATCTCCGTCCTCTCGGCGGCCTCTCCAGGTGCAAAACTTCCTCGAGTCAGCCTCTCCAGGCCCAGCTCCTCCTGCCTCCCAGTGGCCTCTTTCAGCCCAGACCAGCTCATGGCTCTTGGCGGCCTTCCCAGGCCCCGCTTTTGACTTTTGGTGGCCTCTTCAGGCCCAGAACTTGACCTCCAGTGGGCCTTTGCAGGCCCAGCCTCCTGCCTCTCAAAGGCCTGCATGAGCCTGGACTCACAGCGGACTCTCCATGCCCAGCTAGCTCTTGCCTCATTGCGGCCTCCCGAGTCCAAAGCTCCTGCCTCTCGGCCGCTTCGGCAGGCCCAGCTCCCGCCTGCCAGTGGCCTCTTTAGGCCCAGCTCATTCCTCACAACGGCCTTCCCAGGCCCCGTTTTTCCCTTCCTGCAGCCTCTTGGCCTCTAATTTGTTTATCTTTTGTGTATAAATCCCAAAATATTGAATTTTGGAATATTTCCACCATTATGTAAATATTTTGGTAGGTGATTTATTTGGGGTGAGTTTCTGCAGCAAGCCCGCATTTTTTATTTTATTTTCCTTATTATTTGGTGTTAAACAGGTTTAATGACGGTCATGGCAACTTTTTGGCACAATGAAAAATATCGCCCATGATCAACGTGTTCTGTTCTGGGGAAGGGGGCAAAGGCAGGGTGAATCACTTTCTTAAAAAGTATAGCTCAAGTTGGGAGTGCAGAGGGAGTGGGGAGAAAACCCTCCCGCTGCCTGTGTCGACGTGCAGGAGCCGCCACCCCCATACTCACCTGAGTCCAGCCCCCCTCTGCCCCCCGGGTGGCTCAGCCCAGCTCCTGCCTAGGAAAGCCTTAGTGTTGGGAGGGACCCTGATGAATGAGGAGCCTGGTAGCTCCAGGTCGCCCACACTTTCAGGTCTCTTGCCCCAGAAGGTGGCAGGATCCATTGGGAGGAAACAGGTCGCCTTGGAAGGCGTCCGTGGGTCCCCAGGGGTAGGGGCCATAGGGGGCCCGCTCTGCTGCCTTGACCACACTCCTGGGCTTTGAAGGCTCCTGGGCCCAGTAAGAAGGAGGTGGGTGCCAAGGTTGAGGAGGAAGCATCCGAGTATGTGTAGGGGGAGGACAGGGTGGGACCATAGACTTTGCCAAAAGCTGCAGGTGGATCGGGGGACCCTGGGGGCTCAGGATCCAGCAAGGGGCGGCAGGAGTAAAGGAGGAAGGAGTGACAGGTGCAAATACCTTCCCACCAAAGCCCTTGTTGCCCTCTGGCTCCTCCCCAGAGTTGTCCCCACTCTCGGTCACCCACTCCTTGAACTTGAGATCAGTGTCAGTGGTGCTAAAGCCATCATCAGCAATGACATCATCACCCCCTCCTCCTCATGGATGACCGTGTGCTCCTCGTCACTCGCTGTGTCCTCACTGGCCATGTGCTGGGAATGAGCATCTCAAGTGGGCAGCAGCAGGGCTGCCCACTGGTCACCTCCCTCACCAGGGGCTGCAAAGTGGCCTGGAGCTCCATACTGAGTAGAAGGCTTTGGGCCAGAGTATGATGCAGTGCCAGACACCACCTGTGTCAGTTCCTGTAGTGCCTGACGGTCTATTTCCCTGCCGTCCAGGCTGTGTACCCCCCTGTGGGAGAAGGCTTGGGCCAGGCTGAGCCAGGTTCCCTGACTGTGTGCAGCCATTCTGCCACACAGAAGCTGCTCCTTGGTATCCGAGCTCTGGAGTGTTTGGGCTGCAACTGACAGGAGTTCAGAGGACACACCAGGGGCAGTGGCAGTGCCCGTCTCTGATATGCTCCGCTCCGACGAGCCCTTGTTACACTCCTGCTAGCCCCTGGCTTGTGGGCTTGGCCTCTGAGCTGGACTTCTTTTGGTCCTTGTTGCAAGTGGGCCACCTTCACCTGGAAGGCCAGGTCGTGGTATTTCTGCGTCTCATTGGGCCCCAGGGTGTACCACCACTCGCTCAGCATCTGGCTGACGGTCCGGATATCCTGGTTGGAGTGACCCTGGTGCGCCCTGCCAGGGCCTGGTGCCGCTTGCTGAAGATCATGACCGCCACTCATGGGCCACCGGATGTGGTCCTTGTCCCATTTGTTGGGGCTGCATCCATCCTTCTCAGAAGATGAGTCCTGTTCCTTGCGCAGGGCACTGAGGGACTGGGCCTGACATCATCTGAGTGGTAGAGGCAAGTGGGTGTCAGGAGACATGAGGGAGAGGAAAGCATCATCATGGTCATTCTCTGTCTCACTGTCCAGCAGGGACTCCCCTGAGGGGCCCAGGGCTCCTCCTCCATGGTGGGAGTTGAGCTTTTACCAGGTTCCACCACCCCCAAAGTGTGTGGGGTTGCGGGCCCTGGGCTTTCAGGGCAGGTGGCTCCAGGGGGCCGCCCAGAGTCAACACTCCCTGTCCCACGTGGTGGATGCTCATGAGCAACAGCTGCCAACTTGGCAGGTTGTTTTCTCTGGTTGGAGGCCACTGAGTGACTGGCAGGTTGCTGGGCCTCGTGTGGCTGCAGGGAGGGGTGAGGAAGGGGATGGAGTACCAGGGGAACACGGCCACAGAGTGACCTTCCACATTCCTCCACACGAACATGCTGATGCCACGGGAGGCCTCACTGAACGCAGGCCTGGGGGCCGAGTACTTGGTCCGGGCAGGGGGTTCCTGGCAGGGGCTCACACCTCGCCCCCTCCTCAGCCAAGGTGGCTTGGGCCCAGAGAAGGGGGTGTTGGAGAGGAGCAGAAGGCCAGGCGTCAAGTTTTGTTTTTTTTTTTTTGTTTTTTTTTGTTTTTGAAATGTAGTTTGACTCTTGTCACCCAGGCTGGAGTGCAGTGGCACGATCTCAGTGGCCTTCATACCTGGCTAATTTTTTGTATTTTTACTGGAGGTGGGGTTTTGCCATGTTGGCCAGGCTGGTCTTGACCTCCCGACCTCAGGTGATCCATCCACCTCAGCCTCCCAAAATGGGATTACAGGCATGAGCCACTGCTCCCAACTTCATTCATTTTTACTTGAAAAACTCCATTAAGCATTTTTTTAAGGTAGACCTAGTGGTCCTGAATGCCCTCAGCTTTGTTTGTCGAGGAAGCACGTTATTTCTTTTTTCTTTCTGAAGGACAGCTTTGTCAGACATAGTATTAGTTGCTGGCAGTTTTTTTCTTTCAGCACTTTGAATGTATTATTCGATTCTGTCCTGACCTGCAAAGTTTCTTTAACTTTTGACTATTTGATTATATTGTGACTTGGTGAGTATCTATTTGGTTTGAACCTCTTTAGGAATCTTTAAGCTTCATGGATTTAGATGTCTAAATCTTTCCCATGATTTAGGCAGTTTTCAGCCATTCTTTAAATAAGCTTTCTTCTCCTTTCTCTACTTTCCTTCTCAAACTCCCATAACCTGACAATGGTTTGCCTAATGGTGTCTTGTTGGCTTTCTTTTCTCTGTCTTTTTTTCTTTTTTTTTTGAGACAGAGTCATGCTCTGTCACCCAGGCTGGAGTGCAATGTGTGGTCTCGGCTCACTAGGGTTAGGGTTAGGGTTTTAGGGTTGTTAGGGTTAGGGTTTTAGGGTTGTTAGGGTTAGGGTTTTAGGGTTGTTGGGGTTAGGGTTAGGGTTTTAGGGTTAGGGTTAGGGTTTTAGGGTTGTTAGGGTTAGGGTTAGGGTTTTAGGGTTGTTAGGGTTAGGGTTTTAGGGTTGTTAGGTTTAGGGTTAGGGTTTTAGGGTTGTTAGGGTTAGGGTTTTAGGGTTGTTAGGGTTAGGGTTAGGGTTTAGGGTTAGGGTTTAGGGTTCGGGTTCAGGTTAGGTTTAGGGTTAGGGTTAGGGTTCAGGTTTAGGGTTAAGGTTATTGGTTAGGGTTAGGGTTAGGGGTTACGGTTTAGGGTTAAGGTTAGGGTTATTGGTTAGGGTTCGGGTTCGGGTTCAGGTTCTGGTTTGGTTTGGGGTTTGGGTTCGGGTTAGGGTTACGGTTAGGGTTAGGGGTTAGGGTTAGGGGTTAGGGGTTAGGGGTTAGGGTTAGGGTTATTGGTTAGGGTTAGGGTTCGGGTTCGGGTTGGGGTTTGGGTTAGGGTTAGGGTTTGGTGTTAGCATTAGGGGTTAGGGGTTAGGGTTAGTGTCGGGGTTAGGAGTTAGGGGTTAGGGTTAGGGTTTTGGGTTAGGTTCAGGGTTAGGGTTCAGGTTAGGGTTAAGGCGTTAGGGTTTGGGTTAGATTACAATTTCTAACCTGTTTGATTTTGTTTTTTTTCTGAGACTGGGTCTCCCTCTGTTGTCCAAGGCTGGAATGTAGTATTACTATCGCAGCTGACTGCAGCCTCAACCTTCCAGGCTGAAGTGATCCTCCCACCTCAACCTCCCACATGGCTGAGACTACAGGTGCTTGCCACTATGCCCAACTAATATTTGGAATTTTCGTATACTTGGATTCCAGAGGGGTGACAGCAAAACGTGAGTAAGCATGGATTTTGGTATATGCAGAGATGGGGGGCTGGAACTAATTCTGTATACTGAGGGACGGCGACTGTATGTGTTTTTACAATTACGCTGTTGGATACATTCTGTTGCATATCCTTGAAAATAATAATTTTTAATTGAGTGGAATAATAATAATAATATTGCTAAAAGTAGCAGCTGGCCAGGTGTGGTGGCTCACACTGGTAATGGCAACACTTTGGGAGGCTGAGACAGGAGGATGGCTTGAGGCCAAGAGTTTGTGATAGGCCTTGGAAACAAAGGGAGTCACCATCCCTACAGAAAAATACATGAATTAGCCTAGTGTGGTGGCATGTTCCTGTAGTCCCAGCTACTTGGGAGGCTGAGGTGGGAGGATCACTTGATCCCAGGGAGGCTGAGGCTGCAGTGAGTCATGATCAGGCCTCTGCACTCCAGCCTGGGTGACAGAGTGAGACCCTGTCTGAAAACAACAAAAAAGTAGCAGCTAACATCAACTGACCTTTTATACCAGGTGCCTATTGATATCATAGTTTAATTTCTTAGAACTGTTTCTTATTTCACTTACCAACTCTGTCTTCAGTTACTCTCAGATCTTTACTGTGTTTGTGCAGATGACCTTTTGTTTAGATTGAATTGTCTCCCCAGAAGTAAGATTACTGTGAGACATGGTGAATGGACATTCTCATTACCCTTGATGTAAATTGACAGGGTTTTGGGTGCCTCCCAGCTATAATCTTAGCACTTTGGGAGGCTGAGAGAGGAGGATTGCTTGAGGCCAAGAGTTGGAGGAGGCAGTATGGCAGTATGGTGAGACCCTGTCTCCATTATTTTAAAAAATTGACAGGCTTTACCCGGGAAGGCTTATACACAGTTTAAACACCCCTCATAGTATAAGAAAGTGCCCATTTCACTGCACCTTTGCCAGCACAGGGTATTATAATTTAGTAAGTCATTTTTTGTTTGATTTTTTTAAATAGACAAATGACCTCATATTACTTTACTTGTCACATTTCAACATCTTTCCTCAGGTTATTGGCTCTATCTCTTTTCTGTCTGTAAACGGTTGTTTTTGTTTTGTTCTTTGAGACAGGGTCTTGCTCTGTCACCAGGCTGGACTGTAGTGGCATAATGATGCCTCGCTGCAGCCTTGACCTCCCAGGCTCAAACTTCAGCATTCCGAACAGCTGGGACTACAATTGTGCACCACCACTCCGAGCTAACTTTTTTCTTCTTTTGGATAGAGACAGGTTCTCACTGTGTTGTCCAGACCGGTCTCTAGCTCCTGGCCTTAAGCAATCCTCCTGCATTAGCTTCTCAAATTGCTGGAATTTCAGGCATGAGCCACCATGCCTGTCCTGGGCTAGTCCTGTATTCTGTAGAGTTCTCTTTACTTTGTGCTAACCAATCTCTCATTATGCTGTTCACCTGTTATAATGAATAATTCTCCGTATTAAATTTTACCACTTTAAACTTTTGAGTGGTTTATGG
The DNA here is from genome assembly GCF_029281585.2 of Gorilla gorilla gorilla. NCBI lineage: Eukaryota > Metazoa > Chordata > Mammalia > Primates > Hominidae > Gorilla > Gorilla gorilla. Next base: position 12,443,867 of record NC_073224.2, read on the forward strand.
TTCCTGATTGGACTCTGACTAATATGTTAGGAAGGGTCCCAGGAGGTTAACCCACACCAATGGGATTTGGGCATAGGTTTGGTTTCCCAGGGGGTAGTGCTGAGCTCTTTGCCAGTGGGAAATGGGATGCTGGTGATTTCCAGTAGGTGACCTCACAGTGACTCCAGCTACCTCTTACTGTTGATTGTGATGAAATGCCAGCTGAGGCATGTGCCTTGGGAGCTAAGTGGTTGCTGCCCTTGACCACTATGAAGACTGGTGTGGGAAGGGTCGCTTTGGATGCACTTGAGCAGGGGTCCCCAACCCCTGAGCCATGGAGCCGTAGGGAGCCACACAGCAGGAGGTGAGTGGTGTCGAGTGAGGGAATGAGGGAAGCTTCGTCTGTATTTACAGCCACTCCCTTTTGCTCACATTCCCGCCTGAGCTCTACCTTCTCAGATGAGCAGCAGCATTAGATTCTCATAGGAGAACGCACCCTGTTGTGAACCGGGCATGTGAGGGATCTAGGTTGCGCTGTCCTTATGAGAATCTAATACCTATTGATCTGTCACTTTCTCCCATCACGCTCAGGTGGGACCATCCAGTTTCAGGAAAACAAGCTTAACACGCCCACTGATTCTACATTATGGTGAGTTCTATAATTATTTTATTATATATTGGATATTTAGTATATGTATGTATTACATATATTAATATATTAAATATATTAATATATTAAATATATTATGTGTTGTAATAATGGAAATAAAGTGACTAATAAATGTAAATGTGCTTATGTCTTTTGGCCCAGCTCCTACGTCCCGGCAGCCTCTCCAGGCCCAGAACTTTCTCCAGTCAGCCTCTACAGACCAAGCTCTACAGACGGCGGCCTCTCCAGTATGAGCTCCTGCCCTCCAATGGCACCTGCAGGCCCCAAATGGTCTCCGGTCGGTGGGCTCCTCCACGCCAAGCTTGGGCCTCCCGGCGACCTCTGCAGGCCCAAGTTGTCCTGAAGTTGGCATCTCCCGGCTCTGCCTCCCAGCAAGTAAGCAAGCTCTTTTGGCTCAACTCTTGCCCAGCTCCCAACCGCCTTTGTAGGCCCCGAACTTTCTCCAGCCAAGTTCTTCGGGCCTAATTTCTGCCACCCGGTGGCCTGTACGGGCCCAGCAATGGTTGGAGAACGGCCTCTGCAGGTCCTGCTCTTGCCTCCCAGGGGCCTCTCCAGGCCCAGCTCTTGCCCCCACGGCAGCCTCCCGGGACCAAGTCCCTGCCTGCCTCCCAGCAGCCCGTGTGCAGCCCAGCTCCTCCCTCACGGTGGCCTGTTGATGCCCATGCCTCTGGTACCCTGCCCAGAGGCATGAGCCCCTGCCACACACTGGTTCCTCCCACGCTGAGAGAGGTCAGCGTGAGCCCTTGCCTCACACCGGCCCCTCCCACGCTGAGAGATGTCAGCGTGAGCCCTTGCCTCGCACCGGCCCCTCCCACGCTGAGAGAGGTCAGCGGGAGCCCCTTGCCTCACACCGGCCCCTCCCACGCTGAGAGAGGTCAGCGTGAGCCCCTTGCCTCACACCGGCCCCTCCCACGCTGATAGAGGTCGGCGTGAGCCCCTTGCCTCACACCGGCCCCTCCCACGCTGAGAGAGGTCGGCGTGAGCCCTTGCCTCACACCGGCCCCTCCCACGCTGAGAGAGGTCAGCGTGAGCCCCTGCCTCAACAGGCCACAGTGAGGGAGGAGCAGCATTGCACGCGGGCTGCTGGGAGGCAGGCAGGGACTTGGGCCTGGGAGGTCACGGTGGGGCGAGAGCTGGGCCTGGAGACACCCCTGGGAGGCAACAGCGGGGCCCACAGACTCTGTTCTCCAGCCGGAGCTGTGACTGTTCAGGTACTGGGAGGCGGGATGTCGGTCTGAGGAGCTTGCTTGCAGAAACTTCGGGGTCTATAAACGCAGGCGGGAGCTGAGCCAAAAAAGCTTGTTTGCTGGGAAGCGGGAGATGCAACCAGGAGGACCAGCTGTGCCTGCAGAGGCCACCATGCGGGAGGCAGAGGCCGGGCCTCCTCAAGTCGGCCTCTCCAGACCCACTTGCAGCCTCCCGGCATCCTCTCCGGGCCCAGCTCTTCCTCCCGGCTGCATCTCCAGGCCTGACTCTGGCCTCCCAACAACGTCTTTGGACTCAGCTCCTGCCCAGCTCCCAGCGGCCCTGGTAGGCCCACCACTTCCCGTAGCCAAGCTCCCCAGTCCCAGCTCAGGCCTCACGGTGGCCCCTCCAGGCTCAGCTCCTGCCCTCCGATGGCATGTGCAGGCCCCCAACGGCCTCCGGTCGGTGGGCTCCTCTAGGCCCAGCTTGGGCCTCCCGGCGGCCTCTGCAGGCCCAAATCGTCCCGAAGTCGGCCTGGAATTGGGCCTGGAAGAGCAGCAAGTCGGCCTCCCTGGGCCCAGCTCCGTCCTCTCGGCGGCCTCTCCAGGTGCAAAACTTCCTCGAGTCAGCCTCTCCAGGCCCAGCTCCTCCTGCCTCCCAGTGGCCTCTTTCAGCCCAGACCAGCTCATGGCTCTCGGCGGCCTTCCCGGGCCCCGCTTTTGACTTTTGGCGGCCTCTTGAGGCCCAGAACTTGACCTCCAGTGGGCCTTTGCAGGCCCGGCCTCCTGCCTCTCAAAGGCCTGCACGGGCCCAGCGGACTCACAGCGGACTCTCCACACCCAGCTAGCTCTCGCCTCATTGCGGCCTCCCGAGTCCAAAGCTCCTGCCTCTCGGCCGCTTCGGCAGGCCCAGCTCCCGCCTGCCAGTGGCCTCTTTAGGCCCAGCTCATTCCTCACAATGGCCTTCCCAGGCCCCGTTTTTCCCTTCCTGCAGCCTCTTGGCCTCTAATTTGTTTATCTTTTGTGTATAAATCCCAAAATATTGAATTTTGGAATATTTCCACCATTATGTAAATATTTTGGTAGGTGATTTATTTGGGGTGAGTTTCTGCAGCAAGCCCGCATTTTTTATTTTATTTTCCTTATTATTTGGTGTTAAACAGGTTTAATGACGGTCATGGCAACTTTTTGGCACAATGAAAAATATCGCCCATGACCAACGTGTTCTGTTCTGGGGAAGGGGGCAAAGGCAGGGTGAATCACTTTCTTAAAAAGTATAGCTCAAGTTGGGAGTGCAGAGGGAATGGGGAGAAAACCCTCCCGCTGCCTGTGTCGACGTGCAGGAGCCCCCACCCCCATACTCACCTGAGTTCAGCCCCTCTGGGGAAAGAAGGGGTGCATGAACTCCCCCTAGTCCACAGGCCCCTCCCTGTGGCCCAAGGCCCTGTTCACACTCCATCTTGTAGCCCCAACAGGAGCTATTTTCCGAAAAGTGAAAAGCTCTGAAGGTCCCACAATTCATGGTATGTACAGGGGCTCGAAGGAGGGAAACTGCCCAGCTTTCCCCCGGCACAGCTGCAGGGGTAGGGGGTATAGATAAGAGGAGCAGGCCTTGGCCAGGCGTGGTGGCTCATGCTTGTAATCCCAGCACTTTGGGAGGTGGAGGCAGGCAGATCACGATGTCAGGAGATCGAAATCAGCCTGGCCAAGATGAAGCCCCATCTGTACTAAAAATACAAAAATTAGCCGGACGTGGTAGCATGCACCTGTAATCCTAGCTACCCGGAAGGCTGAGGCAGGAGAATGGCGTGAACCCGGCAGGAAGAGGTTGCAGTGAGCCAAGATCGCACCACTGCACTCCAGCCTGGGTGACAGAGCAAGACTCTGTCTCAAAAAAAAAGAAAAAAAAGAGGCAGGCCTTATTCCGTCCCAAACTGAAAGGATTAAATGGCTTTACCTGGCAGAAGATAACCATCCTGCCCTCCATTGCTACCCCCACATACTGTCCATGTTCTCAGGGGGTACTGTGAGTCCTGGGATCTTCTTTGGGGTCGCCCACCTGCCTGTTGTAGTTATGGAGACCCCCAGGTGTTGAGGCAGGGCTGGGGTGTCCCCTTCCAGCCAGGCTGTCAAGGCCCCAACTCTGGGGCAGAGGCAGTGGCAGGGCAGCCAGGTTTGCACCAGAGCCTGAGCAGGGTGAGGTGGGGTTAGGCAGGGCTGGGAGTCAGGGCAGGGGCAGCAGCAGTGGACCCGCTATGCACACATCATCTTCTCCAAGGTTTGTGTGCAGAACCTCCTGCCCATGCTGCCCCAGCAGCTTCAGGTGGCACCTGCCCCAGTCCAGCCTCTGGGACCGATGCAGCAGCTCCCAGTGGCCCTGCACCCACCACCAGCATCCGTTTCACCTGCAGTTGAAGATCCGTGAGGTGCCCAGAAGATCATGCAGTCATCAGTCCCACGGAGCAGCCCGCGAGGCTGAGGCTCCTCCCACTGGACTGCACCCCAACTGGCACCACGGCTGCCCCTGCCCCTACTCTCAGCCTCACGTGACTCTCGGGCAGAGGCAGTGGTGGGGCAGCCAGGGCAGCGTCAAGAGTCTGAGCCAGGTGAGGTCCGGTCAGGACCCCCACAGGGCTGGGAGTCAGGGCAGGGGCAGAACAAACCTTGGAGGGGAAGATGTGTGCCTAGTGGGCCTGGAGGGCGGCTGTGGCCTAGTGGATGGGAAGAAGCAGTGGGCCTGGAAGAGCTGCATGATCAGGGCCGGTACTGGTCCAGGGCGTGTGCAGTGAAGAGGACAGCGCCTTCTCGGTCTCCGGTTCCCTGAGCCTGTCCTCGGCTTCTCCACCTGTACAGGCAAAGGGGAAGCTGTCCCCATCAGACATGGCACACTTGGGGGTGTTGGGCTTTGGGCTGCAGCTGGAGCATCTTCTCATCTTGCATTTGGGTGTGGTGGGGTCCTCCAGTATGAGATCCATGTCCGTGGTGTTCCCTCTGCCCCGACCCTGAAAGCCCAGTCAGTTTCTCTTCAGGCTCTGCCCCCCGGGTGGCTCAGCCCAGCTCCTGCCTAGGAAAGCCTTAGTGTTGGGAGGGACCCTGGTGACTGAGGAGCCTGGTAGCTCCAGGTCGCCCACACTTTCAGGTCTCTTGCACCAGAAGTTGGCAGGATCCATTGGGAGGAAACAGGTCACCTTGGAAGGTGTCCCTGGGTCCCCATCCCCAGGGGTAGGGGCCATACGGGGCCCGCTCTGCTGCCTTGACCATACTCCTGGGCTTTGAAGGCTCCTGGGCCCAGTAAGAAGGAGGTGGGTGCCAAGGTTGAGGAGGAAGCATCCGAGTATGTGTAGGAGGAGGACAGGGTGGGACCATAGACTTTGCCAAAAGCTGCAGGTGGATCGGGGGACCCTGGGGGCTCAGGATCCAGCAAGGGGCGGCAGGAGTAAAGGAGGAAGGAATGACAGGTGCAAATACCTTCCCACCAAAGCCCTTGTTGCCCTCTGGCTCCTCCCCAGAGTTGTCCCCACTCTCAGTCGGTCACCCACTCCTTGAACTGGAGATCAGTGTCAGTGGTGCTAAAGCCATCATCAGCAATGACATCATCACCCCCTCCTCCTCATGGATGACCGTGTGCTCCTCGTCACTCGCTATGTCCTCACTGGCCATGTGCTGGGAATGAGCAACTCAGGTGGGCAGCAGCAGGGCTGCCCACTGGTCACCTCCTTCACCAGGGGCTGCAAAGTGGCCTGGAGCTCCATACTGAGTAGAAGGCTTTGGGCCAGAGTATGATGCAGTGCCAGACATCACCTGTGTCAGTTCCTGTAGTGCCTGACGGTCTATTTCCCTGCCGTCCAGGCTGTGTACCCCTCTGTGGGAGAAGGCTTGGGCCAGGCTGAGCCAGGTTCCCTGACTGTGTGCAGCCATTCTGCCCCACAGAAGCTGCTCCTTGGTATCCGAGCTCTGGAGTGTTTGGGCTGCAACTGACAGGAGTTCAGAGGACACCCCAGGAGCAGTGGCAGTGCCCGTCTCTGATATGCTCTGCTCCGACGAGCCCTTGTTACACTCCTGCTAGCCCCTGGCTTGTGGGCTTGGCCTCTGAGCTGGACTTCTTTTGGTCCTTGTTGCAAGTGGGCCACCTTCACCTGGAAGGCCAGGTCGTGGTATTTCTGCATCTCATTGGGCCCCAGGGCGTACCACCGCTCGCTCAGCGTCTGGCTGACGGTCCGGATATCCTGGTTGGAGTGACCCTGGTGCGCCCTGCCAGGGCCTGGTGCCGCTTGCTGAAGATCATGACCGCCACTCATGGGCCACCGGATGTGGTCCTTGTCCCATTTGTTGGGGCTGCATCCATCCTTCTCAGAAGATGAGTCCTGTTCCTTGCGCAGGGCACTGAGGGACTGGGCCTGACATCATCTGAGTGGTAGAGGCAAGTGGGTGTCAGGAGACATGATGGAGAGGAAAGCATCATCATGGTCATTCTCTGTCTCACTGTCCAGCAGGGACTCCCCTGAGGGGCCCAGGGCTCCTCCTCCATGGTGGGAGTTGAGCTTTTACCAGGTTCCACCACCCCCAAAGTGTGTGGGGTTGCGGGCCCTGGGCTTTCAGGGCAGGTGGCTCCAGGGGGCCGCCCAGGGTCAACACTCCCTGTCCCACGTGGTGGATGCTCATGAGCAACAGCTGCCAACTTGGCAGGTTGTTTTCTCTGGTTGGAGGCCACTGAGTGACTGGCAGGTTGCTGGGCCTCGTGTGGCTGCAGGGAGGGGTGAGGAAGGGGATGGAGTACCAGGGGAACACGGCCACAGAGTGACCTTCCACATTCCTCCACACGAACATGCTGATGCCACGGGAGGCCTCACTGAACGCAGGCCTGGGGGCCGAGTACTTGGTCCGGGCAGGGGGTTCCTGGCAGGGGCTCACACCTCGCCCCCTCCTCAGCCAAGGTGGCTTGGGCCCAGAGAAGGGGGTGTTGGAGAGGAGCAGAAGGCCAGGCGTCAAGTTTTGTTTTTTTTTGTTGTTTTTTTTTGTTTTTGAAATGTAGTTTGACTCTTGTCACCCAGGCTGGAGTGCAGTGGCACGATCTCAGTGGCCTTCATACCTGGCTAATTTTTTGTATTTTTACTGGAGGTGGGGTTTTGCCATGTTGGCCAGGCTGGTCTTGACCTCCCGACCTCAGGTGATCCATCCACCTCAGCCTCCCAAAATGGGATTACAGGCATGAGCCACTGCTCCCAACTTCATTCATTTTTACTTGAAAAACTCCATTAAGCATTTTTTTAAGGTAGACCTAGTGGTCCTGAATGCCCTCAGCTTTGTTTGTCGAGGAAACACGTTATTTCTTTTTTCTTTCTGAAGGACAGCTTTGTCAGACATAGTATTAGTTGCTGGCAGTTTTTTTCTTTCAGCACTTTGAATGTATTATTCGATTCTGTCCTGACCTGCAAAGTTTCTTTAACTTTTGACTATTTGATTATATTGTGACTTGGTGAGTATCTATTTGGTTTGAACCTCTTTAGGAATCTTTAAGCTTCATGGATTTAGATGTCTAAATCTTTCCCATGATTTAGGCAGTTTTCAGCCGTTCTTTAAATAAGCTTTCTTCTCCTTTCTCTACTTTCCTTCTCAAACTCCCATAACCTGACAGTGGTTTGCCTAATGGTGTCTTGCTGGCTTTCTTTTCTCTGTCTCTTTTTTTCTTTTTTTTTTTTTTTGAGACAGAGTCATGCTCTGTCACCCAGGCTGGAGTGCAATGTGTGGTCTCGGCTCACATTGCACTGCAACCTCCGCCTCCTGGGTTCAAGCGATTCTCCTGCCTCAGCCTCCCAAGTAGCTGGGACTACAGGTGTGTGCCACCACACCTGGCTAATTTTTGTATTTTTTGTAGAGTTGGGGTTTTGTCATGTTGGCCAGGCTGGTCTTGAACTCCTGACCTCTTAATCTGCCTGCCTCAGCCTCCCAAAGTGTTGGGATTACAGGCTTGAGCCACCTCGCCCAGCCTTCTTTTCTCTTTTTTATTCTTTTTTTCTTTGTCCTCTGACTGGATAATTTCAGAAGATCTATATTCAAGTTTACAGATTCTCTCTCCTGTTGAAGTTTACTGTTGTGTTATATCACCTAGTCTGGTCTTGAACTCCTGGGCTCAAGCGATCCTCCCACCTTGGCCTCCCAAAGTGCTGAGTTTAAAAGCATGAGCCACTGCATCCAGTCAGTCCCAGCACTTTGGGAAGCTGAGGTGGGAGGATCACTTGAGCTCAGGAGTTTGAGACCAGCCTGGGCAACATACTGAGAACTTGTCTCTATATTAAAAAAAAAAAATCTTTGGGAGGCCAAAGCGGGAGGATCACCTGAGGTCAGGAGTTCGAGACCAGCCTGGCCAACATGGCAAAACCCCATCTCTACTAAAAATACAAAAATTAGCCAGGTGTGGTGGCACACGCTTGTAGTGGTGGTGCATGCCTATAGTCCCAGCTACTCAAGAGGCTGAGGCAGGAGAATCACTTGAACTGGGAGATGGAGGCTGCAGTGAGCTGAGATCACACCAGTGCACTCCAGCCTGGGCAACAGAGTGAGATTCCATCTTATAAAAGGAAAAAAGAAAGAAAAGAAAAATTCCATATCTGAGTGTTTACTCCTGAGTTTTTGAGATTGTTATTAAGATCGTGCTCTACTGTGATGATTTGCGTTTGTTTGATAATCAGAGAAAAGCATATTCTTTTAGGCGTTCAGCCACACTGCTTTGGTGTCACAACTGCACATTGGTTTCACAGCTGCAGGACAAGTTCGAGCATCTTAAAATGATTCAACAGGAGGAGATAAGGAAGCTCGAGGAAGAGAAAAAACAACTGGAAGGAGAAATCATAGATTTTTATAAAATGAAAGCTGCCTCTGAAGCACTGCAGACTCAGCTGAGCACTGATACAAAGAAAGACAAACATCGTAAGAAGCAATAGTTTCTCTTACTATTCTGAGAGCCTTATCATTCTACATCCCATCTTCCTGTGAGATTGTCTTTGTAGCATTTAACTCTAATTGCGGTTCTCATTTTAAAAATTGGCTTGCTTATTGTATATTTTCCCCAACTAAAGCGTGAACTCCTAGCAGGGCATGGTGGCTCATGCCTGTAATCTCAGCACTGTGGGAGGCCGAGGTGGGTCGACTACCTGAGGTTAGGAGTTCGAGACCAGCCTGACCAACATGATGAAATGCTGTTTCTACTAAAAATACAAAAATTAGCTAGGCGTGGTGGCTGGGACCTGTAATCCCAGCTACTTGGGAGGCTGAGGCAGGAGAATCACTTGAACCCTGGAGGTGGAGGTTGCAGTGAGCAGAGATCTCACCATTACACTCCAGCCTGGGTGACAAGAGCAAAACTCCATCTCAAAAAAAAAAAAAAAAAAAAAGGTGAACTTGAAGGCAGGTCCTGTGTCCATCTTTTCAGATTCTGTATCCCAGCACTTAGAACATAGACAAACACGAAGATGACAATCAATATTTGCCAAAATGAAAAAACAAAAGAAACATGTAACATTATGTAAAAGAAGCTGGTTAGGTGGAGAAATTTCTTTACCATAGTCTTGCTTGTGGATCCAGTAGTGACTTTTACATTTTATATCTAAATAGAAGCTGGAGGCTTTGTTGGGGACTCATAGGCATAAAATATTATTTATTATAGAGTTAAATGCTACAAAGGCAAATCTAATTAATAGGCCTATTTTCCTTTTTAAATTCTACTCATAATTTCTTCATAGTTTTTATGATAAAAGGTTGGATTTTGATTAGAACTCCCATGCTTTTGTGTCAGAATTAAAACTGGTATTAGAATAAATAATTCAAAAGCTAGAGAAAGAGTACAATGAGAAGCCATGAGTTGCATTTGAATTATAATATTATGTCTTACAGATTTGGGATATATGCTAAAGTTACCAAAGTTGTAGAAAATAAGGCCGGGCATTGTGGCTCACATCTGTAATTCCAGCACTTTGGGAGGCCGAGGTGGGTGGATCGTTTGAGGTCAGGAGTTCGAGACCAGCCTGGCCAACATGGTGAAACCCCGTCTGTACTAATAGTACAAAAATTAGCCAGGCGTGATGGTGTGCACCTGTAGTCCTTGCTACTCAGAATGCTGAGGCAGGAGAATCGCTTGTACCCAGGAGGCAGAGGTTGCAGTGAGCAGAGATTATGCCACTGCACTCCAGCCTGGGTGACAGAGTGCTATGAGTCACCACACCTGGTATGAGCCACCGTGCCTGGCCCACAATGACTTTTACACATGTTGTTAAATCATCTTACAGATTTTATAATTTGGGGGAAGAAAAGTTTTACTAAATGGTCTTTTAATGGAAACTCTACAAGAACCAGAATCTTTGCTTTGTTCACTTATGTATCCATTCCTAGGCCTAGAAAAATGTCTGACACATAGCGGCAATTATTCATTGAATAAATGGACCCAGCGATAGTACATTAGCTATGCTATATGCATACATTAAAGATGTAAATTATCAACTTTCAAAAGATAATTAATGTAACTTCTTACTGCTTCTGAACATGTTTGTGAGTTATATTGCTGAGGGACCTTTATCTTCTCATTCTTTCATCTTAACCCAGTGTTATAAAATTGAAATCACCAATATTATTCCATATCTAAAATTAATATCTACCTTGTAAAAAATATCACTCTGCTGCATTTGAGAATAGACTTTTTAGGTAATAATGATGCAATCCATAGGGTTTTTGGGGGGCACAGAGGGATTCATGCTAACAGAACATTTTATTTTCTATTTTCCCAGAGCTGTAAAACATGAAATTACGGTAGTATAAGGCATATTTTTACTCTTTTTATAATTTTTTCTAAAAAAAATTAGTGTTTGTTCCCTATATAACTTTTAACTTTATAGGTAAATATTTGTCTCTTTCAGCTCCAGTTTTATGTGAAATAGAGTTTTCAGATTTATGTAGCATGGAAAGTTTTAATACATCAGAGTTACTGATTTTTGTCAATCATTTTCTCAATTATTTCTTTTTTATCTTTAGTTGATTTTTTTGTAGTGACACATTTTGTTTCTAGTCTCATTTCCTTTTGTTTATATTCTATGTATATTTCATTTTTGGTTACTATGAGAATTACATATAACATCCTAGGGTTATAACATTTTAATTTGAATTTATTTCAACTTAAGTTCAATCACATACCAAAATTCTACTGCTATATATATAGCTCTACTCTTTTTATGTTATTGATGTAACAAATTATATCTTTATTCATTGTATACCAGCTAACAGATTTACAATTACATTTTATGCATTTGCCTTTTAAATTATGTAGAAAATAAAAAGCAGAGTTACAAACCAAAATTACAATAGGACTGTTTTTATGTTTGTTTATGTATTTACCTTTACCAGAGAGCTTTGTATATTCATACAGCTTGCTTATTTACTTATATAGTTATTGCCTAGAGTTCATTTATTTCAACCTGAAGGACTTAACACTTCTTGAATGGCAAATTCAGGGATAAATGGATTTTTTTCAGTTTTAAAAAAAAATCCGGAAATGTCTTAATTTCTCCTTCATCTTTGAAGGATAAGTTTTCCAGCTATAGATTTCTCAATTGACAGGTTTCTTCATTATTTTAAATATATAATCCACTGCCTACTGGCCTTCAAGATTTCTGCTGAGAAATCAGCTGCTAATGTTATCTGGATCCCTATCTGTGAGAGTTGCTCTTCTCTCTGAGTTTTCAACATTCTCCCATTATCTTTTTTTTGTTTGTTTTTGAGACAAATAATTGTACATATTCATGGGATATAGAGTGATATTTTGATACATGTATACAATGACCAATGATCAAATAAGGATAATTAGCATATCTGTCACCTCAAATATTTGTCATTTATTTGTATTGTGAACAGTCAACATTCTTTCTTCTAGTTTTTTAAATTTATAAACATTTGAATTTTATTACAGAAATTTAAATTTTTTGATTCTGAAAAAGTCATATATGTATGCAACATCTTTTTTATCATTTATTTATATATTTATGCATCTTTCCTTTTGTTTTGACAGAGATTTTCTATTTTATCATTATTTCAAAATAACTCTTGCCTGTATTTATTTATCAATTATATGTCCCTTGTTTTTTCGTAGTATATTAATTTATTTACTTATCTTCTAAAAATCCTCCATATAATCTGTTTATTTTGTTTCCTTTCTATAATTTCTTCAATGATTAGTTCTGTTCTATTTTCCATTAAAATATTTAAATCTTGTATGAATTTTTGTCAGATTAGAAATTTAGGGCGTTTCTTAATTTCTCTATACTCTAGCTTTTGACTTTTTTTTTCTGACCTAAGAGGTATTTAGAGCACATTTTAGATTTTTTATTTTGACTAATCATTTAAAATGTATACTAATCTTCAATTTAAATAAAAACTGGTCTATAGTGACAAAAATTACAAATGAGTCTAACTAATAATTATCAGCTATGTTTATATGTATAGGCATGCACAGATTTTGGTAAATATGTACATAGTATATTGGTGAGCTTATTTTTGTCATTCTTAACTCATTGTGTAGTCTAAACGTTGGGGAAAAAATATAATACAATAATCAGATGGTGTGAATAAGAAAATTGTTCTAATGTTTGTAAACCAAGCAACTGTTTTAACTGCTCCCCTCTTCCTGATTGACTTCTAAAAGGGATTAATCCATATTGGGTCCTATCATATATGTCACGGTATAACATCTCCAGCTATAAAATGGAAATTTGAGAATAACTTTGCTGCTACTCAGATACATTTTATTTCAAAAACATACACTAAGGTGTTGCTGTTGGATCTTTCCAAAAACATATTCACACAGAACTTTCAATCACACTGAGCCATATTTGAACAATCTTTCAAGGTCAGCTCTGGCATAAGCTAACATTATACCATTTAACTCAGAAATTTCTTTAGTATTTGATTAATGGGTTTATGTTTGATATGTAATGTAATTTTCTAATGCTAAATCAAGTGGTAATTTTGTTAGTCAACTTGATTTAGTGGCTTGGGAAGAAAGCCTTTAATGTTCCCCTAATTTTTCTTACCTTTGACATGATCCTTCACATGTCTTATTTTGCTTAGTGATTTTTTTTTTTTTTTGAGACAGGGTCTTACTCTACCACCCAGGCTTGAGTGCAGTGGTGCGATCACAGCTCATTGCAGTCTTGACCTCCCAGACTCAAGCTATTCTTCCACCTCAGCCTCCCAAGTAGCTGGTACTACAGGCACATGCCACCAAACTTGGCTAATTTTTGTATTTTTTGTAGAGACAGAGTTTTGCCAAATTCTCAGGCTGGTCTGGAATTTCTGGGCTCAAGTAATCCTGCCTTGGCCTCCCAACATGCTGATATTACAGACATAAGCCACAGTACCTGGCCAGTTTTCTTTTTAAAAAAATCTATTGGTTATTGATTTGAAGCCTTCCTTTTCATAGCTGTGCTCCTTAATTGGGAGCAAACATGAATGGACCACAACTTAGCCAATTTTCTATATACGATCTTTGCCATCCTAATTTAAAGGAATATTAATTCTTTCTTTTCCTCTTTCATTCCACAAACCTGTATTGACTACATCTAAGTTCTAAATGGTGCACTGGATATTGAAAAAGTTGATGATGAGCAAGAACAAAATTCCTCCTTTCAGGAGACTTACAGTTCAATATGGGAAATATCATTTGTTAAAATATAAAAGTGCAATTGTGTTACATGCTGTACGAAGTACATGTTGACATGTGAGCATATAATAAATGGGCTGGAGGCCAGAGGATTGCCAAAGAGAATGGGCCTCCTGCTGAGATGAAAAGTTGAGCAGGGATTAGTTGGTGAAAGTGGAGGGACGATCCTTTCTAGGCAGGAGGAAGAACATGTACAGAATCTTTGAGGTGTGATGCAACAAAGTCTATATAAAAAGCTGAAGAAAGGTCTAATGTGGCTTAAATACAGAAGCTAGTAGGAGAGGAATTGAAAAGAGGCTGGAGAAGTAGAAAGTGTCTGCATTCTGCAGGAACTTATATTGTATAAAAAGAATTTCTCTTTATTCTAAGTGCAATGTGAAGCCAATGAAGTGCTTTAAACAGGTGATGTGATTTGATCGAACTTATTACTTCACTTAACAAATATTCATTACATGCCCACTGTTTGTCAGATATTGCTGTAGCCCCTGGTGATACAGTAGGGAATAAAACAGGCAAAAATCCCTGTCCTCTTGCAGCTTATAATGGACTGCAATGTTTAATATGTCAGAGGAGGTCCACGGAGGAGTGACTTCTAAGCAAGAATCTGAAAAAAATGAGGATATCTAAGGAGGGAACAAATGGTTCAAAAGCCCTATAATTGCAAGCAGGCATGATGAAGCAATTGCAGTTGTCCTACTCTCAACACCGTGGAACTCAAAGGAGATGGAAAGATTCCTTCTCTCCCTCATATATTTTCTCCCTTTCTGTCTATATATGTAGAATATGAGACATTTCCCTAATCATTATGTGTAATTAGAATTACATATATATATATGTGTGTAATATATATGTAATTGTAATTACACATAATGATTAGGGAAATGTCTCATATTCTTCTACTCAGAAATAAGCAATATAGCAATTACTGTTTTTTACATTTTACAGTTACAGTTTCAGAGAAAGTTTGATATTTATCTAAAATTTTTCAATGTATGAACTTTTTCATTTGACAAACCATAATTGTATGTATTCTTGGGATACAGAGTGATATTTCTTTACATGTATAGAATGTGTAGTGATCAAATCAGGGTAATTTCCACTAATTTAAAATGCCACCTTTATGTTATTGTAATTTATATATATACTATATATATACACAGACACATATATATATACATGTCCACATACAGTGTGTGTGTGCACATGTATACACATGCATATGTGTATATAATGCCCAGTATAAGCAATGTGCACAAATAAAGTTAGCTAACAGAGATAGTATAGAGTGAGAGGAGAGGCAGATTAATCTTTGAGGAAAAGCACAATTTTATGGCTGAATGGAGAAAGCTGAGGTGGTTTCTAAGATGGAGAATAAGATGAAAAATGTAAGTACGTTGTTTGACTGAATTCAAGAAAGAAGGGTAAAAGAGAAGAAAGTAGTGGTCTTATCATTACATGCCACAGAGAGGTAAAGATAAAAACAACATATTGTTTTGGGTTTAGTAATTTAAGGGTTACCAAATTCCATTTTGGAGGAGGAACAGATTCCATGTCCACTAGAATGGAATGAACAAGAAATGGAGGAGGAAAATAGGTAGTTTTTCAAAAGTTTTCAAAAATATGAAAAGAAGAAATGAAATGGTACTTGGAAGAGATTGTCGAAATGGGAGAGACTATGGTGGCTTGTTTAGAAGCAGTTGAGATAGATCCAATTGAGATAGAGATATTGACTATATAAACAAAAGAATGACAATAGTGTAATGGATAACTTGACTTTGGCAAATATTGTGAATTTTTGTGAAAGTACAACCAAAAGGCAATGTCACTCCAATAATCACCAGAGTAATCAATTTGCTTATTGCTGTCCCTTTAAATATAGTTCTCTGGTATCAACTAACATATTTTTAACTAATGATGCTTCTCAAAGAAATGGGAAAAGACCTTTTTCTTTCTTTCAGTCTTCAATGATTCACTGCTTCATCTCGCTCCACCAAAGATAAATGAAATCTACATCTCTTATACATTAACAATGCATGACAATTTATAAATAGCTAAATTTTTGGAGCTAACTTTAAGTACCTGAATGGAATTTAATAAACCCACTAATCTCCTTCTCACTTCTCAGTTATTTATCAAGTTTATGTCAAGGGACAAGGAAAAATTATCCAAACATTGTTTAAAACAATCATCATTAATTAGTAACACTTATCCGGGGGGGGGGGGTTTAACCTTTCCCCCACTCAAGGATTATTCTAATGTCAGAGTAGAATAAAAAATAAGTGCAGCGATGCTGACTCTTCCAAGCTTAACATTTCTCACATGTCAATTAGCTTTGTACTCGGAGGAGGGCGTGAAGGGCTGCTTGCGGTAGTTGTGTACCAGCAGCACAATGGCCGCAGACAAGGAAAACAGTTTCTAGGAATTCCTCGTATATAATTTTATATTTTTGACAAGATTAATGACCCATGCTCCCTTCCTCTCCATTTCTTTTTTGGAATTCTGTGTTGGTATGTAGTTACTATATTTTATTAAAGGAAATTAGCCTTATCTCATTATATTTTATTAAAGAAAATTATTATATTATTCCTTTATATTTTTATTAAAGGAATTTATTATTGTTATTATTAAAGGAAATTAGCCTTATCTCTTATTATATTTTTTATGACCTTCAAAGTAGTGTCTCTGCTTAAAAGTGTACCCTGGCTGGGTGTGGTGGCTCACGCCTGTAATTCCAGCACTTTGGGAGGCCGAGGCGGGTGGATCACGAGGTCAGGAGATTGAGACCATCCTGGCTAATGCGGTGAAACCCCGTATATACTAAAAATACAAAAAATTAGCAGGGCATAGTGGTGGGCACCTGTAGTCCCAGCTACTCAGGAGGCTGAGGCAGGAGAATGGCGTGAACCCGGGAGACGGAGCTTGCGGTGAGCTGAGATCGCACCGCTGCACTCCAGCCTGGGCGACAGAGCAAGACTCCGTCTCAAAAAAAAAAAAAAAAAAGTGTACCTTGAAGCACACATCAAGCAACATGTAGAGTTCATAAATTCTGGCCAAATGGTCATACGTCAAACCTAATCAGAACTAAGGCTCTTTACTTGCACTGACAAATATGAACGCTGGGGAATTTGGAAATATCTAATATATAATATTATATATATAATATATATATAATATATAATAACTTTGCATGTGATTTTCCTCTTAATTATTTTTCTAGCTGATCCATATGAATTCCTCTTATTAAGAAAAATAAAGCATCCAGGATTCAATGAAGAACTGACTATCACCTTGTTAATCATTCAGAAACATTTTTGATATAGATGCTGAAACAATTACTTGCTAGGAGCAAACTTGAAGGTATGGATAAGGCCCTGAGTCATCTTCCTGAGCTGAATGATAGTTAAGCTGAATGTACGTATAAAATATGATTTTCTAACCACTTGCTCGCCAACAAGGAAAACTTAAGTAGAGCAGAACCTGAATAGACAAGACATTTCTTTCTTTTGGTAGAAAATGATTTACCATCACTGTCTAGTTAATTGTAGACTAGGTAATTTTAACTTTGTGATTTATTGCCGGAGACATTTTCTTCTGTACTGTAAAGTGTGTGTAAAAAAAAAATAGTGATTTTGGAGGATTAGGGGACTTTGATAAATTGCCTGCAATTCTGGCAGTATGAACTGCATATTAATTTCTCTCTTTCAAGAACATTTTTATTTATTAATTCCTTACAAAAACTCCCTAAGCTTTGGAACAGCTCTCAGTTGCCTGTATTCTTTTTTTTCTTATTATGGTACTCTTCTAGAGATTTGGCTTGCATCTATGAATAAGCCAGGACATCTTCAGAAATTGTCTGATTAAAAACACCACCAATGGAGTTTCATTAAATTTGTATTGCTCTGACTAGTGAAACACACACATCTATGTTGCTTAGGATATTTTACTGCAGTTTGAATTGTAATAATAGCTCTGTTTAAGATCCGTCAGTCACTTGAATCTTCTCTAAGGCTTTGTATGTTAGAAGTTAATTTGCTTTCTTACAAGGCCACATTCTATCTTGTAACTAAACAACTGAATTTTATGTCTTAGCATAGATGGTTTATTACTTTCTGGCTTTTCTTTAGTAAGATCCTATAAAAACACTAGTATTTTTCTCTGAGTTTAAAATTCAACACATGCCTACTGATATGGTTAGGCTTTGTATCCCCACCTGAATCTCATCTTGAATTGTAATCCGCATAGCCCCCATAATCCCCACAGGTCAAGGGAGAGACCAGGTGGAGGTAATTGAATCATGGGGGCAGTTTCCCCTGTGCTGTTCTTGTGATAGTGAGTTCTCACGAGATTTGATGGTTTTATAAGAGATTCTTTCCCCTTTGCTCGGCACTTCTTCATGCTGCCTTGTGAAGATGCTGCCTTGTGAAGATGCTGCCTTGCGAAGAAGCTGCCTTGCTTCCCCTTTGTCTTCCGCCATGATTGTAGATTTCCTGAGGCCTCCCAAGCTGTACTGAACTGTGAGCCAATTAAACTTCTTTCCTTTATAAATTACCCAGTCTTGGGCAGTTCTTTATAGCAGTATGAAAACAGACAAATACACCTACTATGTAAAACTTAAAATACAAAAAAACAAAACATTATCTCACTAACATAGGAGCTAACATTTTGGTGTACTTTGTTTAGTGTTTTATATTAAAAATATGTACATATATAATTAAGAACATGTATGTACAATCGTGCATACATCATGTCCATACATCTACTTAAGAAAATAGCTATGTAATATACCATTACTCAACTAGATTATAATTTTTTCTCCATTTCTTTATTGTATGTTATTTATGATTTTCTACTTTTTTGTTTTCTCATTTTTATTGCATAATATTTAATTATGCAAAAAATACATTAAATACATAGAAAATATATAATGTAGCTATAAGAATAAAGAACGATGGTAAAACAAATGCTAATACCCACTACCTGACTTAAAGAATATGATACTATTATTTTCCAATTGAAATCCCCTCAACTACTCAGAATTACTGCTATCCCTTTTATCCTTTCATTAATTTTCTTCTAGTTTTCTCACATGTGAATCTATTTCTAAATACATTTCTTTATTTTGCAAGTTTTTGGACTTCATATAAATGTAACCATATTGTATATATTCTTCTTCAGCTTCTTACTTTTTCACTAAACAATATGTTTTGCTGATACTAACATTCATATGTACAGTAATAGTTGATTTATTTTAATGGCTATATATTATTCCATTGTTAGAATACACCAGGATTTATTTTTACCTATTTTTTTTGCTGGAAAATTGGGTGTATTTTTAATTTTTTGATATAACAAACAATGTTGTAATCATTTTGTATTTACTTCCTAGTCCACTCCTGTAAGTTTCTCTTGAGTACATACTAGCAATGAAGATGCTGAGTCACTGCATATCCATACTCACAACTTTATTCTATAATGTAATATTCTATAAAGTAGCTGTATCAGTTTATACTTTAACCAGTAATGGACGAGATTTTCTGTTACTTCCCATCTTTGTTAATTATTACTTTTAGACTCTAACTTTTATTAGGCTCATGGATGTAAAAAGCATCTCAGGGTGGTTTTAATTTGCATTTATCTGCTCATCTATGAAGATGAGCTTCTTTTCATATAATTATGAGTCATTATTTTTGTTTTGCCTTCTTTTGTTTATGCATTTTGCTTGTTCTATGTCTTATTTTTCCTGTTGATTTTTTGGAGTTCATATATATATTCTAAATGTATATTTATTCACTCATATATATGTTGCAAGTATTACAGTTTATGATTTGTCACCTTATGATATCATCCAAATAGAGAAGCTTTATATTTTGATGTAGTCATATGTTCATTTTTCCTCCTTAATGTTTGTTTTTCTTGGTTCTATGACCTACCAAAAGTAACAAAAATTCTCATTTATTTTTAATCTAAATGTTTTAAGTATTTTCCTGGAATTCACCTTGAATTGATTTCTATTGGAGATAGGTATCCAATCTAATTTGCCTCATATGGATAACCACTTGTTCTATTACTGCTGTAACAAATTTCTACAAACTAAGTGACCTAAAATAACACAAACTTATCATCTTACAGTGTGCACAAGTCAGAAATCAGGCATGAATTTTAGTGAACTAAAATCAAGTTGTCGACAGGCATGTTTCTTTATGGCGGCTAGGGTAGAATCCATATCCTGGCCTTTTCTATCTTCTAGAGAACATCAGCATTCCTTTTCTCATTGCCTCTCCTCTCTCTTTTTAAAGCTGGCAATGTCACATTTCTCTGACCATTCTTTCATTGTCACATCTCTCTCTGGACTCAGCTGAGAAAGGTTCTCCATTTTTAAGAACTCATGTGATTAGACTGGGCCCATCTGGATAACCCAGGAAGATCTCTCCATCTCGGTTTGCATCCTTAATCACATCTGATAAGCCTTTATTGCATTCAGTGTAACATATTCACAGGTTCCAGGGTTAGGCATGGGCATCTTTGAGGGCCATTATTCTCCCAACCACATTATTTGCCTAGAATCTTTCATTACATTGTCCATCTATTTACTTACTGATTTCTAATGACATCCAAATCAGTTACAACATTTTATGTAAGCATTGTTTTTATTTTTATGTTATTCCACTAGTCTATTTTTCTACTCATGAATTATGGTACATGAGTTTATTTTTGCAACTTTAAGCTCAATAACATGCTTTAAGATTTCCTCAACTTTCTTTTTCCACCTCTTCAGAAGTTGACTCTTTTGGCCCTTTGGTCTTCTATACACATTTTAGAAATGCTTTGTTGAGGACTAAGAGGAATGCTAAGATTTTGATAGGAATTTCATTGAATTTTGAGTATATTGCCATGCTACAATTGTTAGTGTTTTATACGTGAAAATAATATATCCCTTCCTTTTTTCCTAGTATCATGAGATGTTTGTTAGGCATGCATGAATATTGAATTGTATCAAATGTGTTTTTCTGCATTATTGTGGTTGTGATGTGATTTAGCTACTTTAATTGGTTAATGTAATGAATTACATTTGTAGATTGCTCTAACTATTGAAACAAGCTTGAATTTCTGGAATAAGCCCAATGTGATATTTATTCAACAAATATTCATTGAGTATACCTAGTATGTAACATGCTTTAAGAATACACCAGTGAACCAAACAGAAATATCTGACATGACAGAACTTAACATTCCAGTATTTGGAGACAGACGATAAAAAAGTGAACATGTATATTTACAGTTTGTCAAGGAATGATAAATGAAGACTCTTAAAGTAGATGGGGAATTGGGAGTGAAGTCTGTAATTTAAATAGGGTGGGCAGGAAAGCTTCACAGAGAATGGGACATTTAAGAACAGACTTGAAGGACAGGCAAGAGCAATCTCTATGTTTATATGGGAGAAAAGGTTCCAGGCAGATGCAGTAACAATGGCATATATCCTGA
The DNA here is from genome assembly GCF_029281585.2 of Gorilla gorilla gorilla. Classification (NCBI taxonomy): domain Eukaryota; kingdom Metazoa; phylum Chordata; class Mammalia; order Primates; family Hominidae; genus Gorilla; species Gorilla gorilla. The sequence continues at coordinate 12,464,883 of NC_073224.2, forward strand.
AGTAGGATCATGCTGGAGTTTTTGTGGAGCAGCAAGGAGGCTAGTGTGACTGCCACAGAATCACCCAAGGGAAGATGAGAAGGTTAGACCAGACCAGCACTTGGGCATCTAATGGGAAAAGTTTCTCAAGCCATCATAAAGATTTCACTTTTACTATAAATACTATGAGAAACCATGGGATGTTTTACAGTAAGAAAGGTGGCATAATATGTTACATGTTTTAAACAAACCCTACAGCTTCTGAGTTGAAATAGATTGTAGGGGCTCATGGTAGAAGCAGAGGGAACATTTAGGAGGCTACTGTGAAGAATATCACGAAAAGAACAAACAACGCTATGTAACATGCTTAAATGGACTGAAGAAGATGTATACAATCAAAATGATGTTACCCTCACACCTTGAATTAGTACAATAAACGCCCCTCCCCAATCACAAAAGAAAAACTAAACACAAAAACCAGGCTTTGGTTGCTCAGACAATTTTACAGGTGAGTTCTAGCAAACATGCAAAGAACGTTTAATTGCACTGTTACAGAAATTCTTCTGGAGGCGAGAAAATAAGACACATCACCCAACTAATTTCATGATAACAATGTCAATGTATAATAACAGAAAAAGTGGACCTCCAAAGAAATAAATTTATTTGGAAATAAACAAGGATTATAATCTGAGATATTTGTGCCACGATCAATCATAGGTGCATCCCAAGAGGTCGAGGTAAGGAAAATATTTAAAGACAAAAAGAAGTCTATGCAAGCTGTTTTGAAACAAACATCATTGGTCACAGGGCCTGATGCAGGAGCTGGTGTTAACTTACTGGCAGAAACAGCCATTGCTAGGCAAGTGTTCTTGTGAGGGTGGCTTATCTGAAATGCTGCAGTCTTGAGGAATTTTTTATGATAGGTCCTATTATAGAGACACCTACAGGATGAGCTGGACAAACAGAATGTGCTGGGTGGGCAGAAATTTCTTGTGAGTTTATAGAAAGTCCTTGTGATAGTGCTTATTGTGGACACACACACAAGATCCCCTTTTTCATGACCCGGCTCCACTTTGCTTTGGGTCTGATGTAAGTGACTTTGCCTTGTCGTTGGCAACTTTCACTGTAGTATAATCTGCACATTAAAGTTACCTAACAATAGTACAAAGAAAGAAAATTAAAGGTATATCTCTTTCAAAAATATAAACCCCAAAATTGTTAGGAAATTGTAGTGAGTATAAAAGATAATTCATTATAATAGACATCTCAAGCTTCACAGAATTCTGACCTTTGCTACACTCTCATCCACAATCTTTTCTCCTAGTAAATGGCAGCTCCTTCTCATAAGTTGCTGAGGCTTCTTATTGCTTTTTTCTCCAAATAACAGTCAGAACTGAACAACTGTAATCATCCTAGTCCATACAATTGTTATATTTTCATTTAAAGAAGATCAATGTGTGATTCTTTTTTACATATTTCTGGACAATTCTTTATATTTTAATAGTAGTCAGAATTTGATCAGGAAAACAGAAGACGTCCTATGTATTATAATGATAAAAGTTTAATATTAATTAGGGCCTTATGCTATTATTGGAAGAGCTTGGTGAATAGATATTAGAAAAGCAGCTAGACAAAATCAGAAGAGGTCTGTTTTATATCAGAGATCTTAGCCTGACAGTCTAGAGTGTGGGCACAGAACCCAAGCTTATAGGAATTTCTGAAAGGTCTGTAAATCTTATCCAGATGGACAGTGGGAGCTCATAAAGAATTCTGCAAGCCATCACATCTGTCAAACCTGCTATGTCTAATCCTTAAGCCTGCTTTATGTGAAGACCTCCTCTTCACTCCTCACTTCCAGCTCTCATGAGTTTCTTTCATAGGCAAACCCAAACCTGGAACAATGTGCCTGAAGACTTCGGGTGACACAGTACCCAGACTTAAATAGGAGGGGAGCCATGGTGGAAGTGGCCATCCAGCACAATTTTCTTGGTGTTTACTCATAGTTTTGATTCCTTAAAAAAATTAATCACATTAAAATATGTGTTTCATAATCTACATCTAATAATACAAATATTTAAAGTCTTTTCAAGTTTGAATACGCTACCCACGTTGCTGCTACCCCCATTTTGTGTGTGTGATTTTTGTGTGTGTGTTAGAAGCTCATGACCTTTGAAACCTGCTCTTATGAGCTTGCTTTGATGATTTACTTGTCCAGAGAGGATTTTTTTCCTACCTGGCATTTTGGACTGCTATCAACCTGAGACCACTTTGAATTAAATTCTCAGCTTGCAAATTTGGAAGCCACACTGATTGTGTGAGTTCAGGCTGAAACCTGTTTGAGAGCTGGATTCTGGCTATAAACTCTACAGGGAACATTTTCTCTCTCCACTCAGAGCTGAGACCATAGGGAAATTTATTTGCTAGCTCTCTTTGCAGGTTTATTTTATTTATTTTTTAAATTTCTAGTACACATGCTCACTGAAGGTGTAATACTTATGTGAGAATCTCAAAATCAGTTGTGTTCTTTGTATGACCCTGGTTTTGTTTCCTCCTGCTCTCTTACTTTCAGTGTGTCTCAATATGTCTGCTGATGCTATGGTCATCTTAAATTTCGACTGAGGGTGGATCTTCTTCCCAGCTCACTCACATGGTTCTTAGCTAGATTCAGTTTCTCTCCATTTGTAGGACTGAGGACCTCAGTTCTTCACTTAGGGCTGGCTACAGACAATCATCAGTTTCTTGTAACAGGACTTACACTGGGCCTCTGACAGCATGCCAGTTGGTTTCATTCAAATGAGAGGGCAAGAGAAAGAGAGAGAGGGAGAGGGCACAAGATGAAATTCACAGTATCTTATAATCTAATCTCAGAAGTGGCATCTTATTACTTTTGTTCTATTCTATTCAATAGAAACAAGTACCTGGGTCCAGCTTATACTATAGGAAAGAGATTATATAAGGGTATAAATACCAAGAGGTAGAGATCATCAAGAGCCATTCTGGTAGCAGCCACAATATCTTATCCAGAATATTTCTTATTCAGGCCTTCAAATATGCTGTCTTTTCTGGTCTAATGGAAATGAACCTTCCTTCCATACAATTTCTTCTCCTAAATTGTACTCTGGCTCTCTTATCACATACAAATGTCTATGTTAGGTATTTGTGTCTGTCTTGATTCTTGGTAGGCTTCTAAACTCTGTGAATGTTGGACTGTGATGTAGACATCATTTCACCGCACACTCTGTAACCACCAAACCTTAGCAGCTTATTCAGTAAGCACATACTTGGCTCTTAATGAGTATTGCTTAAATTGATGAATTGAATTAGTATTTTACCTTCTCTGTTGCTTAGCTAAGCAGAAGAATTTGTCATTTTTTAAATTTAGTGACTGGTTCTATTAAAAGTTACCTTTGTCTATATCATTTTATTATACTAAAGCACAAATGTATAAGGTCAAAAAACATTCTCAAGATTTTGTTTAAACCACAGCCCTCAGTTGTGTATATTTATCTCTTGTTTTCATATGCAAGATTTCTCCTGAAATGGGCAACAATTACAAGAGTTTTTTCCCTCTTCTGAATGAAGAAAATAAATATTTAATTCACAAGTTTAGAAAAGTGAACCTGAAAAATCACAGGGCTAGGTGGGTTATGAGGCCCACTGGTACATGATAGTGTTGAATGTGGATTAGAATGAACTCGGTGGATTAGAATCTCAGACCATAGGCAAACATTTACTTGTTTTAGAATAAGCACATTTGAGTCTGCAATAAGTATTACTATTTTTAAGTTGAAAATGTAATTGGTTTCTAATAATAACCATATTGGCTAGCATTGTTTCAATCGTGTTTAATGTTTTCCAATGTCATTTCATGTCAGATATCTCTCATGATTCTTAGTAACAATTTGGACGAGAGAGCAAATGCTATTGTCCAGTTTTCTAAAGAAGAATCTGAAGTGAAATGACATCAAGAGACCTATCAAGACCTGTATCCAGGAAAAGGTAAATCTGAGCTGAAATTGTATCCCTTGTAAATTACCTACGTGACATACCAGATAGTGTTCATGATCCATTTAGTACTCTATTCTAAAAATGAGACAATATCCATTTATTCACTTGTTCATTTATTTAGTGTTTGTTCAGCCCTTACTGCATATTCCAGGCACTATTCTGACTGTGGCAGGAGTGAACAAACAGGCATGGTTCTTACTTGCATGTAATTACAGTCTTATAGTGAAAACAAGTGTTAAACAACAAAATCTCCCAATTATTTTAAAATTATAAACGTGATTCGATATTATGTGGCCATATAATTTTTCCTAATTTGGTTGGAGAAGGGAGGCAGTTAGGGAAGCCTTCCCTGAGTTAGTGCCATTTAACCTGAATTATGATAGATGATAAGTAATTTGTCAGGGGAAAAAATACTCCAGGAATAAAGAACAGGTACAAAGGTCAGGTTCTGGGAAGAGCTTGTCTTGGTCCAGGAACTAAAAAATGTTAGAGTGGCTGGATCTGGGAAGGAGACAAAAAGTTATTAAATGAGGCAGCAGGCTTCAGCAGGTGCCACATTGCTCAGGGCCTTGTAGGCCATGCTAAGGATTTGGGATGTTAATGTCAGTACAAACAATTAAGTCATAAGCAGAAAGTAAAAGCATGATTCCATCAAATGTTTTTCTCTAAACAGTAATTTTATAAATACAGGTTAAATGTGTGTGGTCCCAGCTACTCAGGAGGTCCCAGCTACTCAGTATTCCTTTTCAACAAATATTAGGTGCCTACTATTAGCCAGGTACAGCCCTTAGCTACTTTGAATGAAGCACATATTACAAACTGGCAGAATTTCTTAAACAAAGATTCTAAAGATTGTTTATACACCATAATCTAGGTATTTTATAAATTTCTTGAAATTATTTTTATTTACACTGCTTTGCAGAATTTTAACTGGCTTTGAAATAAACAATGACAATAGTCCTCCATGTTACTAGTTTCAAATTTTCCCAATACCTACTAAGACATTACTTAATCCACAGATTTATTGTCAATAGTTTGTATCAAATTGTGATAACATATTTGAAATTAATATTTCAAATTAAAGCAAAATCACAAATTTATACTTTATATTATGAATGAGATTCACAAAAGGAGCATGATAATATATTCTGTTGTCATCGCATACAAAATAATAACATAGAGTATGAATCAATAATTTTTCAAATACAAAGCTATTACAATTAGGAATACAAAGAAATCATAATTAGGAATACTTCTACAATATTAACACACAATAGTGGTAACACTTGCAAAATGATGGTGGTGGTTTTTTGTTTTTTGTTTTTTTTTCCCGACAGAGTCTTGCTCTTGTTGCCCAGGCTGGAGTGCAATGGCGTGATTTTGGCTCACTGTAAACTCCACCTCCTGGGTTCAAGCGATTCTCCTGCCTCAGCCTCCCTAGTAGCTGGTATTACAGGTGCCTGCCACCACACCCAGCTAATTTTTGTATTTTTAGTAGAGATGGGGGTTTCACCATGTTGGCCAGCCTGGTCCCGAACTCCTGACCTTAGGTGATCCACCAGCATCGGCCTCCCAAAGTGCTGGGATTACAGGTGTGAACCACTGCGTCCAGCCAGTGGTGGGTCTCATATCTCAATGTGGACTTTTACTAACTCCCGATGCCTCAGTTTCCTCATCAGTTGAAAGGAATGAATGAAAGATATGTGTTTTTCATATTACCAGGTAGATGATAAGGATATTTTAATTTTCTTTTTTTTTAACTTTTATTTTAAGTGTAGGGGCATTTGTTACATAGGTAAACTGGTGTCACAGGGGGTTATTGTACAGATTATTTCATCACCCAGGTATTAAACCTAGTACCCAATTGTTATCTTTTCTGCTTCTCTTCCTTTTCTCACCCTCCACCCTCAAGTAGACCCCAGTGTCTGTTTTATTCTTTGTGTTCATTAGTTCTCATCATTTAGCTCCCACTTATAACTGAGAGTATGCTGTATTTGGTTTTCTGTTCCTGCATTAGTTTGCTAAGGATAATAGAAGGTCCATCCATATTCCAGCAAAAGACATGATATCATTTTTAATGGCGGCATAGTATTCCATGGTGTATATGTACCACATTTTCTTTATCCAATCTGTCATTGATGGGCATTTAGGTTGATCCTATACTTTTGCTATTGTGAACAGTGCTGCAATGAACATTTGTATGCATGTGTCTTTATGGTAGAATGGTTTATATTCATCTGGGTGTATACCCAGTAGTGGGATTACTGGGTCGAATGGTAGCTCTGCTTTTAGCTCTTTGAGGAATCACTATTCTTTGCACAATGATTGAACTGATTTGCACACCCACCAACAGTGTATAAGCATTCCCTTTTCTCCATAGCCTCACTAGCATCTGTTATTTTTTGACTTTTTAATGATAGCCATTCTGACTGATGTGAGATGGTATCTCATTATGGTTTTGATTTGCATTTCTCTAATGATCAGTGGTGTTGAACTTTTTTTTTTGTATGTTCGTTGGCTGCATGCACGTATTCTTTTGAAAAGTGTCTGTTCATTCCCTTTGCCCAATTTTAATGGGGTTGATTGTTTTTCCTTTGTAAATTTCTTTACATTCGAAATGTTTTTATTATTAAGTTGAGCTGCCTCATTCTTAGTATGGTTTTTCACTTTAAAAAGCATAAGGGTGGGCATGGTGGCATATGCTAGTAATCCCAGCTACTGGGGAGACTAATACAGGAGGATTGCTTGAGCCCAGGAGTTCAAGGCTATAATGTGCTATGATCATGACGGCGAACAACCACTGTACTGCAGCCTGGGCAGAGTGACATAGTGAAACCACATCTCTAAAAAAAGAGAAAATGTAATTTAAATCTTTAAATACATATGTATATGTGTGTATATATGTACATATATTGCATATATGAAAAATGGTTTGTAGTTTCCATTCACAGCACATAGTACAATGTCTTAACCTCCTCCCTCCTCCCTATGTGTGTTTTTCTAAGTCTGTGTCTTTTTTACCTTAATTTTTCTCTTAGTGTGTCATAGTCTTCCTAGGTCTCCCTCTTCTGTCTTTCACACACACACACACACACACACACACACACACACACGCATGCATACACACATGTACCTTGAAAAATAGCTTTTCTTTTTCTTAAAACTTCCCAAAGCTTTCATAAAATTAGCCCTCAGGCACTCTTACGTATCTCATCCACTCTTCTTCCTCTCTCCCCTTCCTGAAGCCATTTGTAACTTACTCTATTACACTAGGAAGGGGAAGCAAATATTCATATTATTTTCTTGTTATATCCTTAGCATTACTAGACCTTTGTGGTTTCTATGGATGAGGGACATAATATTTATTGATTTATTCTAAACTTCAGTCACTCATAATATATCCTTTTATTCCTCCTTCTTCTGTGATATTGGGAGTGTATAGTTGTCATTGTGACAAACCCTTTGCTGTCAGTATCTATAGTGGATGGGGAGAAAAGAAGCGCTTTGCCAATCATCGTCTCCAGTGCATTTCCCACTGTCAGCGTCATTGTCTAATGCTGTTTGCATCCACACAGCCTCAGGGAACCGTTTAAGTGAGTGACTCCCTCCCTTCACTTCAGCCCATCACTTGAGCATTTCTCTCCCTTGAAAAAAGACAGGTGGTGCTTCTAAGACTTGAGTAATTCTGAATATAATTGAGGACTAGATGTTCCTGTTTTATATCCTACAGGGCTGGCATCTCTAATGCTGAAAGTACAACAAAGTGCAGTGGTAGTCACTGAGTGTTCAGCCATGCTGGGTCATCAAAATAAAAGGAGATCGTCTTCCCATTCCTATCAATGACCTCATCTCTACCAGATATATAACTGGAAAAACAATGCATTTGCTTAAACATCCACAGTGAGCCACACTTGTTTGGTGTTGTGGGGAAATGATGGAGAAGCATCCTTGTTTATTAAGGATCCAATTTTGATAGGCTGAGGCATATTTTTCCTCCCAAGTCTGCACATGGTCATGCATTAAATATTAATGAGCATCTTCTCTCTATCAGGCCTTGGGGGATATGTTCACCTCTTGGGAGATGAACATGATAAATAAGATCCTTTGTCTCATGTAGCATTCTCTCCAATCTTTTTTTTTTTTTTGATAGGGACTAGCTCTGTCACCTAGGCTAGAGTGCAGTGGTGCAAACATGACTCACTGCAGCCTTGACCTCATGGACTCAAGTGATCCTCAAGTGATCCTCTTGCCTCCACGACATCCAGCTAACTTTTAAAAAATTTTTTGAAGAGAAGGTTTTGCCATGTTGCCTCAGCCTCCTGAAGTGGTGGGATTACAGGTGTGAGCCGCTGCACCTGGCCACATTTTCTTTCCATTCTTATGGAAGGCAGTAGTCAGCAAAACAGTTAATCAATTGAGAATATATTAGGTTGTTATAGGAACCATGAAAAAATGAAATAGAGTGTGTAAAGAAGGCTTGATGGCCAGGAAGCTTTCACAGGGAAGTGACATTTGAACTGAGACCAAATACTTAAAGAAGCCAGTTCTTTGAAGAGTTGATGGGAAAGTATTCCAAGAAGTGGGAATGGCAAGGGGAAAAGACTTAAGATGTAACCTCAGAATGATTAAGGAGGAGCATGGTACAAGAGGATGTCAGAAACATAGCCAGGAAAGAGAGCTATGCTTAAGTATTAGGATTTTATTCTTTGCAAAGGAAAAGCCCACTGAAGCTTTAAAGCAAGGACCTAAGAGTTAACATAATTTTTTAAGGTACCTTAAAAATTTTGCTGAATGAAGAATTCTTTGAAGTGAGTCAGGAATGTATGATTTTGGACAACTGACACAATGCCTGAGGCATAGTTTCTTCATATGGAAATTGGAGACAATGATCATATCTACCTTAGCAGATTATATAATGAATTATTTTCATAGGGCTCCTGTAATGAAGTACCACAAACTGGGTAACTTAAGCAACAGAAATTTATTGCCTCACAATTCTAGAGGTGAGAAGTCCAGATCAAGAAGCTGGCAGGGCTGGGCTTCCTGAAAAGGTGCTAAGGAAGGAACTGTTCCAGTCCTCTTTCTCTCCATCCAGTAGTTCCTTGGCTTGTGACAGCACAGTGTCAATTCTCATATGGCATCCTCCCCGTGTGCCTGTCTCTATGTCCAAATCTCCCTTTTATTTAAGGAAAGAGCCACAGTGGATTAGAACACCCCCATAACATGAAGATTGCATGAAATTATATACATAAATAATTCAACAACATAGCTTCCAAATAGAAAACACTCAGCCTTTGTCATCTCATCATTATTTGTTTACACCTCTGTATTATTGGTATAGCTCTAGTCTTTTGAAAGGTGCAGTTACTCATCTTTGTGTTTTCCACTCCTTTATAGCTAAGTGTAAGGTGCTTTTGCAAAATCCAGTACTGCATATTTGAGAAATGCTTTTTATTCCTACACATACTGCATATACTGTTACACAATTCGATTTTGTAGGTCTAATGAAGTTGGTCTTTCTATGAGTTCCTATGGCTAAAAATAGTCACAATTGTGTACTCCCGTAAATTGTTAGAATGAAGGAAAATAGTTTGAGTGAAATTATCAATCTGGTTTTTCTGACTTCAGCTGTGTGTCATGTTTGGTTAGTCAAGAGAAACATCTAATGTGAGGCCCCTGGAGGACAGCTGATAAGTAAGCATATCAAGTAGAATGGCTACTGGAAAAAGTGTGCCAGCTAGAGAGAGAGAGAAAAGAGAGAGTTAATTTACCATTTGCTCAAGTAAGGAATGATCCACAAATTCAGCAAAATCTAAGTAGTCTTAAAGGACATGTCATTGACAGATTTATCTTCTAGTCTCCCACTTTGTCTAACACTGCTTCAAAACAAAGCAATTTACTGAACCCAGTGGTCTCATTATTCTGGAGGTTTATAAGGTTGAAAATACCTGGAGTTTTGGGAGCAGCAATAGCACTGAAGTGGGATATTAGTAGTGATGCGTGTGTTTTCAGCACCTGTGAACACACAGAGACTGAAGCTTGAAGGCTGATGACCCTGAGTTAGGGCAAAAGATAAAACATTTTATTAGATTTTTTTAATGTCAAGAAGAAAATTATTTATCTCCACATTTCTTGAGTATTATCCTCTTACAGTTAGGTCAATGATTCTCACCCCAGTTATATATTAAAATTACCTGGAGATATATAAAAACTATCAATGTTCTACTCTTCTACAGATTAAATCATCATCACTGAGGGTGGCCCTCCAGCAACCAGGTTTGAGAACCACTTTAGACCAGAATTTTTCTCTGTGCCATTCAGTAATGACAATGATAGCTGTAGGATATGCAAATTGCAGAAAGACAACTGCAAATGATTTAGCTTATCCCCAAACAGCTGAACTATCTTAAGCCTCATGGCTACTTTAGAGTGACCAAATCCATGTAGATGCCAGAAGTTGTGTCATACACCTATTTCAAGGGACACATAGAATTTACCTATATATACCTACCTCAAGGGTCATGTCGGTTTACCATTCCCCTAAACAACAGCTTAATAGTATAAACTGCTGAACTGCTGTCTGCCTAATATTTATTGTGGCTACACTTCTTCTTTTCTGTATTAAAGGCCACTGCTTTTCCCAGCTTGCTCTTTGTTCTCCATCATCTGTTGTGGGTCACTTGTGCTTTCTGTTTTTAACACCCGTGTTGCTGAAGTCATTTCTCCAATTCATGATCCATGAAACTACTTCAGCAGTGAAAATGGCACCCCTCAGGTTCAAGTCAACATTTTTATATTTCCCTCTAGGTCAAGATCCAAGCTATGGAAGAAATCAGGATATGTCAATTTTCTAGAGCAGCCAAGTTTTCTAAAAGTCTACCTAGCCATGTAGTTATGTAGCCTCACTCTCACTTAAACAAAGAAAATTAAAAAGCACACCAGAAAAGACTTTTCTTGTTAAAAACACATGTTTATTGTAGAAAATACAGTAAGGAAAAAGAAGAAAATATAAGGCAACTAGAATTTCTCTAGTTAGAGATAACTATTATTTATTTGAGTGTGTATATATATATATATATATATAGACATTCAGCTCTTATGTACTAGATACACACATCTACTGTTTCATAAGCTTTTTTCACAGAATAGATTATAATCAGTTATGTTTGTTATCACCACAACATTTTCTTCTTGAAGACCTTCTGGAATGAGGCATTTGCTTTTCTATCTAGAGACCCTATCCTTTCAAAAGGTCCTTTCTCTGTGGAAAGAGCTATTCTGGCCACAGTTACTGCCAAGAAACGAGGTGTTAGAAAAGGCCTAAAGTTAAGTACAGAACTGCTGTGTTTTGATGAATATTCTGTTGTTTTGAGAGGAGGTAGAAGCATTCTCAGCTTCAGGATATTTGCTCACTACTCATTAGTCTCTCTGAGAAGTAGCAAACTTCAAAGGTTAAGTATGAAGAGATGAATTGTGTAATGCCTAGATGTCAGTAGTGGAGAAGATATCTGAGCAAATTCAGAATTTTATCCCTGTCTCCATGGGCCTGGTGTGAAGAACAGTCATTTGTGTAAGTGGGTCTTTGTGTATATGGTACTGAATCAGGTCACTGAGTCAGAAACTTAGAGCTGTAAGGAAAGTGAGGTGCTCTCCAGTCCAGTGTTCTGGAATTTCTTCTGCAGTGGCCCCCAACAGCAGGTGGCAGCCTCGTCCATGATTGTATTCTTAAGTGACATGGTATTACTCTTTCTATTTGCAATCCATTTCACTGATGGATAGTTCTAGAGATCTGAAATATTGAGATTTAGCTCAGTGTTGTTTTTATGAAGATAAATTCCGCTTTCCAACAACTCTCTTGTATGTGTCTAACGTCTGCCACATGGAATGTCACAGATTATGCTTCATACTTGTCTTCCTGAGTCTTCTTTATCCCGAACACCCTGAGTTTTTGAATGGTTGACATGCCAGCTGGCTTTCTGCAGATGTACTTCTCGTGTGTAAATTTCCTTCTCTGTGAGGTATTCATATTGAACATGACCTCCAAGTGTGTTTGGGTCTGTGCAGAAGACAATAGGACTGTGATTTCTAATGATTAAAACCTGGATTGTATGTTACTGTGATCAGACCCTGAGACTGAGTTAGCAAGCTTTATAGCATCTGAGTCGCTCTGTTGGAGGAAAGTGCATGTGATGGGCATTTGCTTGCTTCCCCACCAGATTCTCTACTTTCACCCTTCCTGCAAGATTCCCTAGGAAGCTGACTTCTGCTGAATGCAACACTCAGGTTCTCTGCTTCCTAGATTCTAGTTGAGTTTGGTCCATGGGAGGCCTTGGCAGAAATTTTGAGAGTAAGAGCAAATAATTACTTAACCATTAGAAAAAAATAACATGAATGTGTCCTTCTATCCACGGCCTCAGTTCCTGTTGGGGAGCCTTGGTGCCAATCCCTCGGTGCATCACCATGTCTAATTAGTTCCTGTTTTAGTCTGCTTTTGTGTGTGTGTGTGTGTGTGTGTGTGTGTTGTTATAAAGGAATACCAGAGGCTGAGTAATTTTAAAGTAGAGAGGTTTATTTGGTTCACAGTTCTGAAGGTGTGCAAGAAGCATGGTGCCACCATTTGCTTCTGGTGAGGGCTTTAGGCTGTGTCCACTCATGGCAGAAGGGGAAGGGAAGCTGGCATGTGCAGAGATCACGTGGCGAGAGAGACGGGTTTGTGCCAGGCTCTTGTTAACAACTAGCTCTTGTGGGAATTAAGAGAGCTAGAACTAGGTGGGCACGGTGGCTCACGCCTGTAATCCCAGCACTTTGGGAGGCTGAGGCAGGCGGATCACCTGAGGTCAGGAGTTTGAGACCAGCCTGGCAAACATGGTGAAACCCCGTCTCTACTAAAAATACCAAAAATTAGCTGGGCATAGTGGTGGGCACCTGTAATCCCAGCTACTCTGGAGGCTGACACAGGAGAATGGGTTGAACCCATGAGGTGGAGGTTGCAGTGAGCCAAGATCGCACCACTACACTCCAACCTGGGCAGCAAGAGTGAAACTACATCTCAAAAAGGAAAAAAAAGAGAGCGAGCAAGAACTCACTTGGATGGCACCAAGACATTCGTGAGAGGTCCACACTCAGGACCAAAACACCTCCCATTAGGCCCCCCCTCCAACAATGGGGATCACATTTCAACATGAGTTTGGAGTGGTCAAATATCCAAACCCTAGCAGTTCCCTTAACCCTGGAAAGAGACCCTTCATTAAACTCTTTCTGCTTAATCCTTTGAGAGTGCAACAATTTCCGGCTAGGACCCTGACAGATAGAGGGACCATACAGATCACTAAAATGCTGAGGAATTTTTCAAATGAACTGCACCCAACAGACCTCCCTGATTCTGAATATATCAAACTTTTATTTTTTATTTTATTTTATTTTATTTTTTGAGACGGAATCTCGCTCTGTCGCCCAGGCTGGAGTGCAGTGGTGCGATCTCGGCTCCCTGCAACCTCCACCTCCTGGGTTCAAGCGATTCTCCTGCCTTAACCTCCCAAGTAGCTGGGACTACAGGCATCCACCAGCATGCCCGGCTACTTTTTTATTTTTAGTAGAGACAGGGTTTCACCATGTTGACCAGGCTGGTCTTCAACTCCTGACTTCATGATCTGCCCACCTTGGCTTCCCTAAGTGCTTGGATTACAGGTGTGAGCAGCTGCACCCAGCCAAACTTTAAAAAAAAACCCAAATAGTACTTGGAACTTCACCCGCAGGGAGTTATTCCAATTGGTTGTCAGCCAGTTATTTCAGGTTGTTGAGATCATTTGGCTCTTGATCTTATTAATCATCTTAGCGTTCCCTTTCAACAATTTGCCAACTTTGTGCAAATTTTATTAATATGTGATCTCTGTCTTTATCCATGGAGAGGCAGTATAGTATCATGAGGAAAAATAGACTTTGGAGTAGGCAGAAATTAGGTTTGAATTACTAGCCACGAGGCTTTGGAAACATTACTTAAACTCTATAAGCTTCAATTTCTTTATCTAGAAGGTAGGTATAAAACCTGAAAGTTTTGGCATGAGTTTAGTAAAACTGTCTGTGAAGCCCTTGTGGACTGCTTGGTCCATGTAGGCATTTGATAAACGGTGGCTTCATATAGAGGAGGGAAATGCAAGCTATCTCGAAAAGAAATCAGGGAAATAAGAATGCCATCTGAAATCTGTCATATGAGAATGAAAGGAGCATAGACAGGTTTTGAGTGTGGGGTGAGGAGTAGGGGAGGGGAGGAGATAAGTGAACTGCCCCTCAGACTTCCAGGGAGGAGAAAAATGATGTCACTGGGAACTGCAGTCATTTGAAAAGATAGCAATCAAGCATTTCTTTCAGAGCCCTGTTCATCTTTCAGTGGCTTTGCTTCTCCAGATGCTTTTGCTCCTTCAATTATCTCTGCCTTCTCCTACCTCCTCTCCAACCATCTCTTCCCTTCCTTAAATCACAATTTTTCTCCCTCTTTTCAAGGCATAGTGCTTTGATTTATAAATTAGTTCTATGTTTCTGTTTTCTAATTTATTAGTTTCTGCTTTCTTATTTATTTATTTTGAGATGGAGTGTCACTCTGTTGCCCCAGTTGGAGTGCAGTGGCATGATCTCGGCTGACTGCAACCTCTGCCTCACAGTTTCAAGAGATTCTCCTGCCTCAGCCTCCCAAGTAGCTGGAATTACAGGAGTGTGCAACCAAGCCTGGCTAGTTTTTGTATTTGTAGGAGAGACAAGATTTCACCATGTTGGCCAGGCTGGTCTGGAACTCCTGACCTCAGGTGATCTGCCTGCCTCAGCCTCCCAAAGTGCTGGGATTACAGATGTGAGTCACCATGCCTAGCCTTCTTTCATATTTATTAATACATTATTTCCACTTTCCTAAGGATAGTTGTTGTTCAACTTTTACTAGCTTTTTTGTTGTTCATACTTAATACATTTATTTTTATTATGCTATAGCTATTTCCCACATGTGATTTTTTTTTTTGAGATAGGATCTTGCTCTGTTGCTGAGGCTGGAGTGCAGTGATATGATCATGGCTTGCTGAAGCCCTGAACTCCTGAGGTTGGGTGATTCTCCCACCTTAGCCTCCCAAGTAGATGGGATTACAAGAAGTACCACTATACCTGGCTATTTACAATTTTTTTTTGGCGTGTGTGGAGATGGAGTCTCCCTATGTTGTCCAGGCTGGTTGTGAACTCCTGACCTCAAGTGATCCTGCCACCTTGGCATCTCAAAATGCTGGGATTACACATGTGTAATATTTTTATTATCACTATTTTCCACATATTCTGGAAATTTTATTTGGATTTCTTTTTTTTTTTTTTGACAGAGTCTTGCTGTGTCATCTAGGCTGGAGTGCAGTGGTGCAATCTCAGCTCACTGCAACCTCCACCTTCTGGGTTCAAGGAATTCTCCTGCCTCAGCCTCCTAAGTAGCTGGGATTACAGGCATGCGCCACCAGGCCCTGCTAATTTTTGTATTTTTAGTAGAGACAGGGTGTCGCCATGTTGACGAGGCTGGTCTTGAACTCCTGACCTCAAGTGACCTGCCCACCTTGGCCTCCCAAAGTACTGGAATTACAGGCATGAGCCACTGTACCCGGCCTGGATTTCTTTTTGACATAGAATTATTTAAGAGAAAGCTTTTAAATTTCCATGCTGTAATTTCTAGTTTTGTTGTGTCATAATCAGAGAATATAATCTGTAGCATTTCTACATTCTCTACTTTGCTTAGATGTTTTTGGGGTAGGGTGTGTAATATGTACTCAATTTTGTAAACATTTTATGGACATACAAATTTCAATGTTTACTTTTTCAGGCTATAGGCTTTGCTACATAATTTTTGTGTATTTTGTGGTCCTCATATAGATTTTTAATTATCTTTTTGCTGTGATAGAGATTAGAAGGGTAAATTAATGTCTCATTTACCATCATTTTTCTTTCTGTATCTCTTTTCATTTCCTGATGCTTTGGCTTTATGAAATCTTTATGTATAAAAATTGTGCACACATATCTTTATGCACAGTGTTTTGGATTTTACCCTTCATAATGAGCTTTTTTCTCTCCTTTGAATTTGACCTGGCCTGGAAGTTAACAGCCCAGGTGTAAAATTCCAGTGAGAAAGAAGTCTGATGAGGAGTCAGTGGGATCTTTCGGTTGCTGAGAACTGCTCAGCACCACGGACAGCTCCCTGCACTCCAGGAAACATCCTGATTCAGTGTCTTGAGTATTGTGAAGCACAGTTAGAGCAGAAACATGGAGAATCACCTTAAAATGGCAAATTGGCTTCTGGTCTTGCATAAGACTTCATTGAGGCCTAATGGGATATGCAGGTCTACTGTCCAAAGTACAGAGGTTATTCCTAGTGTCTTTAATATTACTGTCCCTTTAGGCAAGATTATCCTTATGATAAGGGAGACTGAATTAAGCTATTTTGGCTGAGGCATATTTTTATAAATTCATCCAATTAGCTTCCCTTGTTGTAGTTTTGGCTCACCAAACATTGTTCTGATTATAATTTAGCATCCCATATAATTTCATCTGCAGGGAGAGTCTGTACTAGGCATGACGATGCTTACATATCAGCCCGTGTGACTGCAAGAGTCTCAGTATAATTTGATAACATGGCACTGAGATTCTAGACATTATTCTCTGTGTGCTTAATGAGTGTGATGACATAACCTTCAGAAAGATTCATCCTTTCTCACATATTGATAAATCAACTTTTACATCTACAAAGTTGAGAGCCAGAAATTAAAACCTTATTAATTCACTAAGGCATCCCTATGATGGCAGTCTTCCAACTAGCTCCATTCTGGGGCACTCTGACATCATTGTACGCTTTCCAATGAAAGCAGGGAGTGTATGTGATTAAAGGGAGAGCCCTGTGGCACTCCTGAAAAATCTCCCCTCCGAGTTCACATTGACTTATTAACCAACACTCATGATCATGTGAAACTCTAGAACTGGATCTGGGTGCCTGGCAGGATGACATAGTGTGAGTCTCAAACAGCACTGTGGGAATTCAAGCATCTGTTTATTTCTGAGAGAAAAAGTGTAAAGCAAAATAATATCTTTTAACAAACGTTTGTATTTGACTAAAAGGGAAGCAAGGACTTAATTTATGAATTTGCTAATTGCTCTTCTGAGCTGAGAATATCTGTGTTGAATATTAGTCATTATCCAGATTTGGCACAGAATAATCCCGAGGGTTAAATGACATTGTTCCTACAGTGGGCACCTGAAGACTGGCTATAAAAGCAGTCCTGGCCAGGGGTGGTGGCTCACGCCTGTAATCCCAGCACTTTGGGAGGCCAAGGTGGGTGGATCACGAGGTCAGGAGTTTGAGACCAGCCTGGCCAACATAGTGAAACCTCATCTCTACTAAAAATACAAAAAAATTAGCTAGGCGTGGTGGCAGACACCTGTAATCCCAGCTACTTGGGCGGCTGAGGCAGGAGAATCACTTGAACCTGGGAGGCAGAGGTTGCAGTGAGTTGAGATTGCGCCAATGAACTCCAGCCCAGGCGACAGTGTGAGACTCTGTCCAAAAAAAAAAAAAAAAAAAAAAAAAAAAAAAAAAAAAAAAGGAAAGAAAAAAAAGGAAGAAAAAAAGAAAAAGGAAAAAAAAGGAAAAATAAATAAGTAAGTAAATAAATAAATAAATAAATAAATAAAAGCTACCCTAACACTACTGAGGCTATTGACAGTGGCACTTTGCTCTTCTGTTAGGACCTTGGGAAAATTTTTTCCCCCTGAATACAGTATAATAAACTTGGTTCTTATTTCTCTTTCTCTCCCCCTCCTTTTTTCTTCCCTCCCCACCACCACATGCACACACACAAACAGACAGATTTGTTTATATTTGACTTTCTAAAAACCTGTTACTAGAAAGGCACATTAATACATTTCTCCTGTGCTGATAGTAATCGGGCAACTCTGGTTTCCATCGGAGGCAATTTCTTACGTATTAAATGCCAGAAAAAGGGCATCCCTCCATTTTTGTAGAGAGCCTTTCTTTATGAAGACTAATGACCACATTAGTTAGTCAGTCAGTCAATAATACTTACCAAATGTCAGTAGAGCAGAAGTGAACACCAACAGAAAATCACATTTTACAAATGCAATTTACTTGGTATCCTAACATGCCATGTCATAATAATTATTGAGGCTTTTCTTCTCTGCTGCATTGGTCTAATGAATGTGGCTAGAAAAATATGGGTGCCCATGTAGCCTCCTGGAAGCACCTGTATGACTTTTCTAGAAGCGAGGTTCCTGGATAAAGATGAATTTTTAAAAGCTGGAATGAATGAGCAGCAATAGCAGAAGGAGAAAAGTGAGTGAGGGCTCTCCAAGAAGCCGTCTGGCAGGCTAAGGGTTCTGAGGGAAGCTCTGGTTTCAGAAGCAACTCAGGAATTACTTCTGTCATATTAGGATGGGATGGTAGGAGATTGGGAACTCTAGGGACTAGAAGTCATTTAATTTCCTGTCTACAATCCTTAGAAGAGGGTTTGAGACTTGCAACCTAGGACCTTAACTAATCATCTTCCCTCAGCATTGATAGAATTCTTTATTATACATGTTAATATCAGATTAGTCAGGATGGGCTAGATTATGCTGTGTTAAAGCCATTCTCTAAATCTCTGTGGCTCAACAGGGAGCTCTGCCTGTCATGGTCACTTGGGACCCAGGCTTTGGGTATAAGGCTACAGCACATGGAAAACGTATGAATGTCTCTCAGATTCTTAAAGTTTCTGCTGGAAGTGACATGTCATTCTGCTCACAGTTCATTGGCTAAATGAGTCACGTGGCTGTCTCTAACTTCAAGGATGGTATGAAATTGCAATCCTACCATGTTTCTAGAAGGAGAACCAGCCCTAATCACAATGCTACATGTTTATAGCTTGACTCATAGAGTTTACTGTATTGTCCTGGTATAGTTTTCTTACATGCTCAACTGGAGAGGAAGCTCTTAAATAGAAAAAAATCACAGTAAATTTCCTTTAAAAGATCTATTTTACAACTCTGGTATGATGGAGCACAATGGAGTCCTTAGTAATGGACTCCATCTCTTCCATCAGATAAAAATCTTGAGAACTGAAGTTAAAATTTGAATAATGAAACCAAAGGAAAAAAATTAAATGAATTTTAAGACAATTGAGATAAGAACAACTGTGGCATCAGCATAATTCAATTTAATAATGTATTAAATATTTTGCAGAAAAGTGAAAAGAAATTGATAGCCAAATCAATGCAGCATTAAGCCACCATTTGGTCTAATTTCTTGCTGAATTGACAAAACAAAACACTAGTTTAGTTATATAAACATGGCTGATGTTTATAAACAACAGAATTTGCCGGCAGCATTATCACTGGAAAATAAGATGTGTACTTAATTCTTTTATGTTCTGAGCCCATCTAGGAAGAACATAAAAGACGAAGAACAAAGCAATCACAGGATGTTATCATGAAACTATCACCTTTGGCTGGAGTAAAGTTTTGGCTAAATGTGGCACTAGTATTTATTACAACTCACCTTTTTATAATGAAAGGCTATGGACTGAACATTCTTATTATTTCCCATTTTCTTACCACTCTATCCCAACACACATGCACATGCATGCACACGCGCACACACACTGGCACCCACACCCATGCATGTGGGACACACACAGCAGCCCAGGCAATTTCAATTGTTGGGAGCTTTGCTTTTATTACGTATTAGTCTACCGACTTGCTTTCTCTTTAGAGAGACCAAGTGAAACCAAACTCATTTCCACCCAGTTAGCCTGCTGGAACCTGTAACAGTTACTGTAATGTTAAAAGCAGTAAAACAAAATAAAAACCAGTCAGTTCATTTACTCCCGAAGTCCGCAGTTTGGTGTTCAGCTTTAAAACATATGCTCTGGGCGTCCTGTGGTAGCTACCAGAGGCTTTGGTGAGTCATTGTCAACCCAGTGGCTAGAGAAGGGCTGGAATGCCCCTCTTAAATACAGAGCCACGTTTGTCCTTCAGAATGGCTGCTTGAACGAATTTATTGCTCAACTTGAAAGGCCATTTTTTATAACCCACTGCAGTTGTGCTTCATGGGTTTCTCCACCTATCCTGTAAAGTGTATTGGGAAATTAATTTTGTAGATTTCCTCACACTGCAGTGACTAGGGAAATCACCCATTCGTTATTATCTAATGAGGAGAAAGTGGAAACATCTAGAAGCACTGCTCCCATCCTCCTCCCCAGCCCACACAGACACCTACCTCAGGCCCTCCCTGTCCCAGGTAAGCAGAGGGCCCCACCTTCGGAGGTTGCCTCCCTTCCACCTTCACCAATCCTATGACCAGATTATCCCCAAGGAAATGTGAATTTCCAGGCAGCAAGGGAATCATATAAAGATAAGATCATTGAGAGATTTTTTTCCTCCGTGATTGGCAGTTTATATTTTCTTGGGTCTACAAATCTGACAGCATTTATTAAATTTTCTAGTTTGATACTGACCTCTGTCTGATGCTGGGCTGTCACCATGCCCAAGACTGAGGGGACCCACAGTCTAGCTAGAAGGCATGGATCAATTCCAACTGTCCTACCCCTAGCCTGTGGGCAGGAGAAAGCTCTCAGGCTCTGGCAGAGGAGTCCCAGGGGCAGGATGCATGATCTTCCACTGTGCCTCCCAGCCATGCTGAGCAGCAAAGCAGACCATGAGCAGGTCTCCCTTAAATTCATTTGCTTGATTTGTCCTTGAGTGTCCTTGGATGGGTTTGTTCCCTCCTTGTCCAGTATGTCTTGGTCATCCTGATTCCTGGGCTTGGCTCCCAGGTTGATTCTTTCCCTGACACAAAACAGGCACTATGGGCAAAGACACCTGCAGCCTTGGAGAGACCAGAGATGCTGGATGTTTCCTGTTAGCACTCAGGAAAGCTCAGAGCCTTTGATGAGCATCTTTTGATCCATTAGTTAAAACCACACTGGGTTCTTTATAGTGGTTAGTTAGCTCTGGGCTATGGGATTGTGGAAGACATTTATTTCTTCTTTGGATTCACCTGGATTTTCTGCAACAGACATGTAACGATAAAATACATGGTGCTTTTCAGAAATTGCCCCATCATCATGTTGCTGTTGTTGTTATTGATATTGTTGTTTCTGATGGATAGAGATCTAGGCCTGACACTCCAAGCAGTGTGAACAGCATTTACCTTGATAAGCATTCTTACATCTTAACCCTCGGGAATTTTAAATAGAAGTGTTCCGTGTGATTAAATTAACAGGTTTAGAGATGGGTGTCCTGGTTATTTCCTTTGTTCTCCTCCTGGTAGCTGCCTGCACTCACAGCATGTTGGGAATGGTGATTATAAATGTAACCATGCTCTCTTCTTGTAAGTGGAGAGCCCAGGTACCTCTTATCCAGCATGTGACCCTCTTTCTGCCTCAGGATAGTCATACTCTTAGGCTTCCTGGATTTATTCAGGGCCAAAGGAGTGCTCAGGGTCCATTTTGTTTTGCCCTATTCCCTTTGGAAAACATTTAGTTTATGCCCATGTTACAGATTGCAAAATACAGGCACATATTCTCACTAATGTGGTCTGCATGTCCCTTTGCAAGGACATGCAATGTGACTTCACTACTCCTTTCATCAAGAAAAGGAGCCTCTTGGCCGGGCACGGTGGCTGACGTCTGTATTCCCAGCACTTTGAAAGGCCAAGGCAGGTGGATCACGAGGTCAGGAGATGGAGACCATCCTGGCTAACACAGTGAAACACAGTCTCTACTAAAAAATACAAAAAAAAAAAAAATTAGCCAGGCGTGGTGGCAGGTGCCTGTAGTCTCAGCTACTTGGGAGCCTGAGGCAGGAGAATGGCGTGAACCCAGGAGGCAGAGCTTGCAGTGAGCCTAGATCGTGCCACTGCACTCCAGCCTGGGCAACAGAGCGAGATTCTGACTCAAACAAAAAAAAAAAAAAAAAAAGAAAAGGAGCCTCTTTACCCTAATCTGGGCAAGCCTTGCAACCTGATTTGCCAAAAAAAATGAAGGAAGGAATGTGATGTGATTTTCCAGGCTAGAATGTAAGAAGCCTTGGAGCTTCTGCTTTTACTGTCTTCAGATGCTGCCTGAAACCACTGTAAGAAGCTCTAACCTACTGGAGGATAAGGGGTGAGCCCAAGAGCATCAAGGCTCCCATCAACAGCCAGTCCTGTGAGTGAGGCCATCTTGGACCTGCCAGCTCAGTAAACCCTTTTGCTGAACACAGCCCAAGGAAGGAACCCTTGCAAAATGAAATCATGTGGTCAGTTTGCGGGGTGGTTATTACACAGCAGTAGATGATTGAAAAGGCCCAGTGTCTTCCTGGGGACTGAAACACCCACCTCCTGTTCATGCTGATACACAGTGAGCAGAATATGGATGTGGGAGTGGTGTTGGTTGCAGGTGAGGTAGAGAAGCAGTGAACAGAGCACGAAGACCTGATGTTCCAGGGTCAGGAGTTTAGACTTGATCCTAACAGCGGCCACAGGCGGATTTAGGCAAGAGAGTAACGTGGTCAGATTTTCATTTTAGAAAGTTACTCTGACATCCATGTGGAGAATGAACTTGAAGGTCACAAGGCTGATGGAGCCAGGAAGACCATTTGGGAGGTGATTGTAGTAATCTACTTAAGAGTTCATTACGAGCTGGGGAATGGGGAGGTGTTAGAGAAGAGAAAATGGATTTGAAGAGCTGAGGGATGTTAAAAAGGCAAAACTGGGCCAGGGATGGTGGCTCACGCCTGTAATCCCAGCACTTTGGGAGGCCAAGGTGGGCAGATCATGAGGTCAAGAGATTGAGATCATCTGGGCCAATATGGTGAAATCCCCTCTCTACTAAAAATACAAAAATTATCTGGATGTAGTGGCACACACCTATAATCCCAGCTACTTGGGAAGCTGAGGCAGGAGAATTGCTTGAACCCAGGCAGCGGAGGTTGCAGTGAGCTGAGATTGCACCACCGCACACCAGTCTGGTGACAGAGCAAGACTCCATCTAAAAAAAAAAAAAAAAAAAAAAGGAAAATTGTTGGGACTTGTAATTAACTGGGTGAGGAAACTGAGTGGCAAATGGTCTCAGCTCTACACATGGAGAGCCCTGGGGACATAGGGAGAGCACATTTGGAAGGAAAGATGATGATTTTGTTCTTAAAATTTTGTTTGTGGAGGAGGTATTCAGACAGAGAATTCTGTTGGGTAGTTTTATGTAGAGAACTACATCTAAAGAGGTCAGAAGTGAACTTCAATAAAATTGAGGTGACCAATGATCATCAGTTTTAAAGAGGACATATTTTCTTTTTCTGTTAAAGGGAACACACCTATGAGTCAGAAAGCCAGACTTTTATTTTTTCTCACCAAAAGTTATTGTACAACCTACAGAAGAGAGTGTAAACACTGGTCTTTAAGATGAATTGTAAAGCTCTAAAGAGAATAAGAAAAATTGTGTTTCATGATTTATGATGGATAACATTTTAGAGTTGATTTCATAAGAGAATTCATTAAGCCAATAGACAACCATGGCATTTTAACTGTAGTGTTTTAGTATCTTTAGCTCTGATTTTTTAATTAGCAGAAGCAAATAAAGAGAGCTTCGTTTTAACCATGAGAAATCTCTCTTCTGTATTTCATGTGACTAAATTTGTCCAGATGCTGCCGTTCAAATAATCACAGCGATTGCCAACATAATGGTTAATTTCCTGAGAAGTAAGTTCATGCTTTGCCTCAGTTTGCTCCCCTGTAAGATCAGACAGAAAAATAAGAATAAAACTGACTAATAGGTATTGATTGCCTCTGGAACAGCTATCAATATAAAGAGCCAGACAAAACACATAATAAAGAATTGTGTTAGTGCCAGAGAGACTTTAGAGATCATTTGCCCATCTCTTTACCTTCTCCCACTTCTTTCTGTCCCTCCACCCCCCCAGGTCTGATACAGACACACAGGATATTAGTAAAGGATAGTATTTGTTGAGAGCCTTTTGCGTGTCAGGCACTGCTTCTAAACGTTGTATAATAATAGCTCATTCAATCTTCAAATCAATGCTATACAGTAGGTACTCTTCTTTTTTTTTTTAATTTTACAGCTGAGGGACTGAGGTATGGAGAGGTTAGGTAACTTGTTCAAGGACACCAAGCCAGTCAGGGTGCCACTGGACCTAAGACAAGGTAACCTGGCTCTGAGACCAACCCCACAGAGAAGTATGTGGATGCTGACAACACTGTAGGAAGTTACAAGGAGCAAAAGAATAGCAGCCTCAGCCCTGAATTCCACTGTAAGCCTCCCTCTAATCTTCCCTGCCTCACTCTCAATCAAATAAAGAGCTGATCAGGAAGCAACTATGCACGGTCTTCCCCTCCACACCTCCAGCCCCAGCTCCCTTCCCCAGACTCAGTGCCAGCCTGTGCCAGCCCCCAAGATGGCAGTGTGGAGCCATGCACTAGGTCTGCTGCACACCCAACAGTCAGCTGTGGGTTCTTTGTATCTGTCAGAGTCCTGGCAGGAAATGGTTTCATTCTCAAAGGGTTAACTAGGAAGAATTTAGTGAAGGGTCTGTTTACAAGGTTCAGGAACTAACTGAAAATGGTGAAGCACCCAGGGACTGGCACTGGAGCTTCCTCACAGGAGCTGAGGCCAGAGAAGTATACATCCATTGTTGTTTTAAAGAGTGGTTAACTATCTATTTGCTCTTACTTTCAACATTTCTGCTGGGGCCTTGCATTGAGCAAACTCAACTGTAATCTAGAGAGCAGGGACTCCTGAGTGGCACATTCAGTGGGAGTCAGCTTCCTAGGGAATCATTTATTTATTTATTATTTATTTATGAGACAGAGTCTCACTCTGTAGCCCAGGCTGGAGTGCAGTGGTGCGATCTTGGCTCACTGCAACCTCTGCCTCCCGGGTCCCTGTTCAAGCAATTCTCCTGCCTCAGCCTCCTGAGTAGCTGGGATTACAGGCATGTGCCACCATGCCCAGCTAATTTTTGTATTTTTAGTAGAGACGGGGTTTCACCATGTTGGCCAAGCTGGTCTTGAACTCCTGACCTTGTGATCTGACTGCCTCAGACTCCCAAATTGCTGGGATTACAGGCGTGAGCCACTGAGCCCTGCCTTCCTAGGGAATCTTGTAGGAAGGACAAAGGTAGAGAATCTGTCTGATGGCAGAAGCAAATAAATGCCCATCACATGCACTTTCCTCCAACAGAGCAACTCGGATGCTATGAAACAATGCTAAGTGAGTCTCAGTGTCTGTTGCAGTAATATTGTACATACTGTAGGTCTTAATCATAGGAAATTACATGCCCATTGCTCTGTGCGCAGACCGGAGCGCACTTATGGGGGGCCCGTAGTCCTCCTTTCAGACATCTTTTGTTTCTCTGCCCAAACAAGTGGCCTTCCCATAGAAGACTGCCCAGAGAACCCTATGGCAACCCTACCCTCTTATTCCACTTTATTTTTCTTCAAAGTGTTTATTACTCCCTGTTGTTATGTTAGACTCTATATTTCTGTATTTGCTGTCCTCCAACTTGAAAAGAACCTCTGAGAGGGGAGGGACTTTCCTGGTCACATTCACTTGTCCCAGCACCTACGATGGTGCCTGACATATCTCAGGGGCTCCTTAAATATTTATTGCTTGACAATGGGTATCATGGCTCAGCCTCCTCTGGGGTTAGGAGGCTGGAGGAAAGAAACTTTAGCATGAGTGCAGTGAGAGTAAAAGAATTCAGCAGCTCTAATCAGGGAATGAATCTGGTGTGTAATAGGATCTCAAGGCTTGACTCCTAGTCTAAGACCATTTCTGGAGTTTGCTGACTTGATCCCCATGCTTCATCGTTAGCACTTTGCAGGGAAGGAGCTGAGCATGGATCTTGACTCTGAATTGGCTGGGGCATGCAAAATCGGGGGAACACTTGGTGTTGCCCAGGCTCAGCTCTGCCTAGACACATGTGAGGGCCAAGATCTGGTTTGTGTTTCATGAGGTCTCCCAGGATGAAGACCCAGCCAGGCTGTCTGAAGAAGGGGTGTTCTTGAGTAGGAGGGAAGGTCTGCTCCAATACGAAAAATCTAACAATAGCATAGTCCTTAAGAGCTTGAGCTTTGAAGAGGGAGAACAGACCCATTTAAGGCACGAAAAATAAAGTAAACTCTTGAGTCCCTCCAAGGAAAATTCCAGCCACCTGGCTAGCCTCAAGAAGTAGATGAGCACCCTGATAAGTAAGAAGGTAATAATAGCTTAAAACAATGGTCAAGAAAATTAGAGCCACAAACTAATCTTAAATGACGAGTTAATGGGTGCAGCACACCAACATGGTACATGTATACATACGTAACAGACCTGCACGTTGTGCACATGTACCCTAAAACTTAAAGTATAATAAAAAAAAGAAAATTAGAGCCACAAAATATTTGTTTCCCTATAGAAACTAGAGATAACATCTTAACATATGTCCCTGAGTTGTTTTGTAGAAACCCAGACCCCGCGAAATGGAAAATACCACCTGTTGGCTCATAGATCTCAGATAAGGAGGAACTGAGGACTGAACTCCCACAACTGTTCTTTGTTCTAAATTTCTTCCTGAGGGACCTGGAGGAAGTCACACCCACAGGCCTGAGCAGAACATTCCTTTCTGCTGACCCCAAGTTTGTAGCCAAAACTTAACCAATCACAAATCAGAAAATCTCTGGGTTTTTGTTTGTTTGTTTGAGACAGAGTCTCACTCTGCTGCCCAGGCTGGAGTGCAGTGGCATGATCTCAGCTCACTGAACCCTCTGCCTCCCAGGTTCAAACGATTCTCATGCTTCAGCCTCCTGAGTAGCTGGGATTACAGGTACACACCACCACGCCCAGATAATTTTTGTATTTTTAATAGAGATGGTGTTTTGCCATGTTGGTCTGGCTGGTCTCAAACTCCTGGCCTCAAGTTATCCACCCACCTTGGCCTCCCAAAGCGCTGAGATTACAGGTGTGAACCACTGCACCTGGTCTCAAATCAGAAAATCTTTGAATTCATCTAATCGTCACCTGTCCTGTGGGCCCTCACTTTGAGATATTTTGCCTTTTTTGGCCAAACCAATATGTAGCCTCCATGTATTGTATGACCTTGCCTGCAACCTCTGCCTTCCCACCTTTAAAAACCCTTACACATAAGCCATCAGGGAGATTAGGCCTAAAGGATTAGCTGCCTGATACTCCTTGCTTGCTGGCTGCAATAAATTTCTCAACTTCTGTCTCAGCAATGCTGATATCAGTGCTTGACTTTGATAGGCTGGGTGGGTGGACCCAAATTTGGTTTGGTGGCCCTTTGAGCTTAGATTCAAAATTCTAGTTTTGTCACTCTGCAGTTTTGTGATCTTGAGCAGGTTACTTAACCTCTCTGAGCCTTGTTTGTCATGTGTAATGAAAAGAGCTATACGTATCTTGTGAGGTAGTCCTCAGGATTCAATGAGATAATAAGTACTCACTAAACAAAACTCGTTATTACAAAAGAATCACTTTATCTCTGAAGTGGGCAATTCAACCCATTTCTAGGAGATTTTAAACATGATTTTAGATATTTGGAGTGATTTTGTGAATGGGTTTATCGTTAATAGCTTTCATGCTCCAGAATTTTCTTGAATAATAGGTTTTTGCAAAGTGCATTCCATGGAATACTCATTTGGGTGACGTTAATAGACATCACTCAAAAGCTGGGTGAATATTACAATGTTTACTTCATCTGTAACAAGCTGAGTAGCTACAGTACATATCTAAGAGGGGGCTCTAATTCTCAATATTTTCCAAATTTATTAGATCACAGACTTTTCTTTTAGTGAAGTGCTTAATGAAACATAAGTTCTGTGAAAAGTACTTTGAGAAATATTGCTTTAAAAAGAAAAAGATTGAGCCCTGTATCAGGGGAAATATCTAATATTATATTAAACAAAAAAGTCCCACTGAAGAAAATCATCTTATTGTTCATAGACCTTAGTTTAGGTATTGGGGCCAAAGGATGGATGACCATTTCAAATGATCCAGGCTAAGGCAGGAGAAGAGCTCAAAGTCTGATCTGGTGAGTAAGTTGTGAAGGGAATATGATGAAAAAGTGCACTTCTATTGCAAAGAAATCATGAGCTAGGTTTATACGCTATGCTGTGAATGGCCAATAGATTATAAATTCAACAGTCTCCCTGTCACAGCTATGGTAATGATGACTGTTTAGGCCTTAGGGGAGCTTTAGGGAGAGGCAATTTCATACTTAAGTCACACTGACTTAAAAAATGAAATATTTGAAATCATTGTTGAAATCACGTGGAGGTCGTCAGCAAGTAGGTGAGGTTGGAATGTCTATCATTTTCCTCAAGCTCACGTCCTCTCATTTTCTTATTTGAAAATCTATTTGGCTCAGAAAGTACACCTAGGGTTAGTCAAAAATCACCTCCTGATGTTCCTTTTAAAGGAAGCTTCCAAGTTATTTGAATAGCTTCCAAGTTATTCATCGAGAAACAAAGCAAATTCAAAGATTATGTCCATAGGCACAAACTGGATTTTAAGAGATCCTGGCTGCATAAACAATTGTCTTATAGAAAAGAATTTCTGTTCCTCTTTTCCCTCCCCTTGTCAATCCTATTTGTTTCAGACCTGGGTTCAAACACTAGCTGTAGAGGCTATAAGCTATTGGAAGCACATTTGAGCCTGAAATAAACTGAACCTCTTTTGCCTTGGTTTTCTCACTTGTAAATGGGGATTTTTATGCCTACCTCAAAGGTACGTTGCAAGGATCGAGGCACAGAAAGTGCAGCAAGTGGCCGATGAACAGAAGTCTGGTTTTCTGAGCATCCTTGCAGCTGCAGGCTTCAGTCTACCAGAGAATGTGAGGTGTTATTCTTCTAGGGCAGTGGTTAGAAAAGAAAATGAAAGTAGCAGTACTCTTTTCCTAATGCAACCATAGATGGATGACCAGAATTTGTAATCCATAAGGTAGAAGCTGCTGTGCCTGAGGAAATAGAAAGTGGGCAGAGGTGGAGGGGCAAGGTAGGGAGTGGAGTGGAAGGTAGGGAGAGTTTGATCCTAGCCTGCACGGCTCCTCAGAGGTACTTTAGCCCCTTTGGAACAGTATTAGAAAATCATAGCTCTATCAACTCATGTCTGAAAATCAATTGCTATTTCAGAGCAGGTGGTGACCAATCTTGGAAATAAGGAAGGGAGAGAGGCAGCCAAGCCAGCAGCAACTAGGATTAGTCACTGCCTGGAGCCAGCTCTTGGAAGTTCCCCAGGAGCTGTCCAGTCTTATGTCATGTCTAGTCAGCAGAGTCCCAAAGAAGCTTGTCATTCTCTAGGTATTTGTGCTTACATTCTGATGGGCCTAATAGCAGGGAGATGACATGGAGCCCAGGCAGAACAGCTGAGATTTCTACTGGTCGTGACCTCCATCTTCTCCTTCATACCTTTCCTACCTTTCTTTTTCCATGCATTCAACAGACATTTATTACCCAATAAGTGCCAGGTAGTAAGCCAGGACCTGGGGAGAGCAGATGAGTAAGACACCGTCTCTGTCTCTCAGGAACTCTCAGATTCTTAGGGACACACGTACATCCTAATAAACACAGTGCATCTCATGAATGTGTAAGTTTAAATTATTGATATAGGCACACACAGACAGAGGGACTTCATTCCTTGCAGGTTCTATAGTATTTCATGCCCACTCTCCTTTCTTCCCTTGCTGCTCACATCATCCTTCCTTCAAGGAATTTGGGGGGATGGTAGACTGAAAGTGGCCCTTTCTGCATAATTCTTCTTGAAAATAAACATTTGCTCTCTTCTTAGAGGCTGACTATACTGAGAGCTACCACTCCTTGGCTGCTTATTAGCCATTGGGTTATTGCTAAGCCCTTTACATATGTTATATCATTTAATTGTATTGAATCTTCACCATAACACTTCAATGGAAATATTTTTCCAAATAAGGAAAGGTGAGACTCAAAGTAGTTGTATTAGTCTGCAGTGCTATGAAGAACTACCTGAAACCGGGTAACTTATAAAGAAAAGAGGTGGGCTGGGCGCGGTGGCTCATGCCTATAATCCTAGCACTTTGGGAGGCTGAGGTGGGCAGACCACGAGGTCGGGAGTTAGAGACCAGCCTGGCCAACATGGTGAAACCCCGTGTCTACTAAACACACACACACACACACACACACACACACACACACACACACACACACACACAAAAATTAGTTGGGTGTGGTGGTGCACACCTGTAATCCTAGCTACTCAAGAGGCTGAGGCAGGAGGATTGCTTGAACCCTGGAGGTGGAGGTTGCAGTGAGCCAAGATCACACCACTGCACTCCAGCCTGAGTGACAGAGCGAGACTCCATCTCAAAAAAAAAAAGAAAGATGTTTAATTGACTCTCAGTTCCACAGGCCATACAGGAAGCATGGCTTGGGAGGCCTCAGGAAACTGACAATCATGGCAGAAGGTGAAGGGGAAGGAGGCACGTCTTACTTGGCTGGAGAAGGAGGAAGAGAGCTAAAGCGGGAGTGCTATACACTTTTAAACAACCAGATCTCATGAGCACTCTATGATGAGACAGCACTGGGGGATGGTGCTAAACCATTAGAAACCACCCCCATGATCCAGTCACCTCCCATCAGGCTCCACATCCAACACTGGGGATTACAATTCA
Source organism: Gorilla gorilla gorilla (assembly GCF_029281585.2). Classification (NCBI taxonomy): domain Eukaryota; kingdom Metazoa; phylum Chordata; class Mammalia; order Primates; family Hominidae; genus Gorilla; species Gorilla gorilla. The sequence continues at coordinate 12,495,561 of NC_073224.2, forward strand.
ACATGAGATTTGGGTGGGGACACAGAGCCAAACCATGTCAGTAGCAAAGAGATTTTCCCACACAGCTAAAAAAAAAATGGCAGAATCTGGATGTGTGCTTAGGTTTGTCTGATTCCCAGTACACTCCCCTATGCCATTTCTGATCTGCAAAGAACCTGATCCCAAAGCCTGATCCCAATATGATCCTAGAGCCAAGAGATGAGGCGTGAAGTGGCCACCTACTTTGTGTGCTTTCAAATCAGATATGGCAAGATTCTTTGAAAAATCAGTCAACTGGATTAAGCAATGCCTAAGTATGAAAGGATCCTTAGAGGAACTAAACCATTTCTTCATTTTGCTCCATGTTCTTTCTGTGGCTTTACCAAGTTTGTAGGTTAAGAGCAAGGCATCAAAGCTTACTGAGTTTTCCTTTGACACTGAATTGACTTGTTGTCTGAAGAACAGGGAGTCATTGCCCTAGTCTCATCTCATAACATTTACGTTTCTTTCTTTCGACTAATGGAGATGGTGCTCCCTGCTCTCTCTAGGAGACCGCAGGACCTAGATGATAACCTGTATCCCTAATCCTAAAGGGAGCCTAAGAGCAGTAATGATGGCCCTCTATTTGCAATAGATTACACTTTTCCCATATAAAACTCTTAGAACTGTCACTGTGAATGATGTGCCGATTGGAGATAATGGTGACAATGATAATTTTATAATTGCACTTTGTACTTCTCATCTCCTCCTGGAATCACAAAAGAATTTGTACATATCCCTTACTCAAAATAGATCCATTAGTTAAACTATTATAAGATAAAAAGGCTACAGATAAAATGCTGCCCATTGAGGCCCAGAGGGGAGAGAGCCAAGTGGACTTAGAAATCCCCAGCCCGGTGCGGTGGCTCATGCTTGTAATCCCAGCACTTTGGGAGGCCAAGGCTGGCGGAATACCCTGAGGTCAGGAGTTTGAGACCAGCCTGGCCAACACGGTGAAACCCTGTTTCTACTAAAAATACAAAAATTAGCTGGGTGTGGTGGTGGGTGCCTGTAATCCCAGCTACTCAGGAGGCTGAGGCAGGAGAATCACTTGAACCCAGGAGGCGGAGGTTGCAGTGAGCAGAGATCATGCCACTGCACTCCAGCCTAGGCGACAGAGTGAGACTCTGTCTCAAAAAAAAAAAAAAAAATCCCCATATCCCCATTCACTGTCCTTTTCTCCAGAAAATACCCCATTTCATATAACTGTCTAAACAACGGTTTAAGGTCTACACAAGATTGTGAAGTGAACCTGCAGGATTAGGGTGGTAAGGATTCCCACCTAGGTGGGCTCACTTGCTCTGCCATACCTGGGTAGGATCCCAGCCTGCTTCTGTGATTGTCAGGAGGCACCAAAAAGGCTACCCTAGGTTTTCTGTCATTCGGCCCAAACATTTCCTCTGCTGGGCAAATGTGGAAAAGAGGCATTAAGCTGGTGCTCCCACAACTGAAAGGAAAGCGATTCTCTTTCTGTTGTGGTTCCTTCCTCTTTGGACTCTTTTCTTCCATTCCAGCCTATCCCCTTCTTGGAAAAGCTGTTCTACCAATAGCAGGGAAGAAACAGCCCTGTGTACCTGATATGCTACCCTGGGCACAGGCGATCGGACCAGGGATAGACACCTGAACTGATCTGGGCTGATGCCCTCTTCTGGCCATTGAGAATTGACAGCATCAGACATCTAGAACATAATAGTATTTTAAAATTCTGCAGGGACATCCACCAGGCTGAGGGGGACCAATTTTGTTATAAACATGTATCCTGAACTTGGCCGGGCATGGTGGCTCATGCCTGTAATCGCAGCACTTTGAGAGGCCAAGGTGGGCAGATCACTTGAGGTCAGGAGTTTGAGACCAGCCTGGCCAACGTGGCAAAATCCTGTGTCTACTAAAAAATACAAAATTAGCCAGGCGTGGTGGTGTGTACCTGTAATCCCAGCTGCTGGGAAGGCTGAGGCAGGAGAATTGCTTGGACCGGGGAGGTGGAGGTTGCAGTGAGGTGAGATCATGCCACTGCATTCCAGCCTGGCCAACAAGAGCAAAATTCCATCTCAAAAAAAAAAAGTATCCCAAACTTGGAAGTAAAAATAGGATGACTGCACGTCTTTCTAATGCCATACTGGAAGGTTGCCTAACAAACCACCAAAGCTTTTTTTAACTCTCTAAGGGAATGTACTTTTGTTTGACTTACTATTTGCTATTGATTAGGGCCCAGACTCTGCCAAGTTACATGTTAATTTTTGTCTGGTAGAGATACAAATGATTTTTGTCCTGTAAAAAGATTTTATTGCTCTACAGGACATTAACGAGTGAGGTTTCCAAATTAGCAAACTTATGTCAGCATGCTGTTTCTGATGGTCTATCCAAATCTTTCTCCTTCCAATTCTCTTCTCAAACAGCTTTACCATCTTCTGGTTCTTTCTTTTGTGAAGTAAACAGATCTTTATACACACTCCCTATAGACTTATATAAGAATCATGTTTTCACTTTTTGAAAATGATGCTTTGACAGTTCCACTGAACAGGCTGGGGAAAATTTTATGAGAATTGTTGGATCTTGCTCACAAGCAAAAAGATAAAACCAGGCTATCCTCTATCATGGCTGATCTGGGGTTCATTCCCAGAAATGAGGGTCTTGGATCAGGGTCAAATATGTGGGTGGGGTGAGCTCAATTGCTGAGATACCCATCTCATGAGGAAGGATGGGACCCATATTATGGGAAACAAAACAGGAAGAATGAGAGTGAAAAGATTAATCCTTTCACTAAATTGGGAAAACAGGAGAAAGTGTTGTTGGATAAAGAAGGAACTTTAGCACAATGACCAGAGACAAGACGGTAAATGTTCCTTATCCAGTAATCTCTGATGAAAGGTCAGTGCTCACATCATTAGTAATGTCCAGAACTAATAATATCAGTAGTAGCAATACTCACAATGTAAATAAGTAGCTCTCATGTTACGATTGCCAATAGTGCTAGCAACCTTACATGTATCACTCTCTACCCCAGCCCTGTTAATTGGTACTATGATGAAGAAAGAGACTCAAAGAAAATAAATGACTCACTCGCGTATTTTTACACAGCTAGAATTGCTACAGAAAGGATTAAAGCCAAGTCTATCCAACTTCACAGTCTATGTCCCTCCCTCCCTCCCTCCCTCCCTTCCTTCCTTCCTTCCTTCCTTGCTCCTTCCTTCCCTCCCTTTCTGCCTCCCTCCCTTTCTGCCTCCCTCCCTCTCTCCCTCCCTCCCTCCCTATCTCAAACATCTATTGAGTGTCTACCATGTGCCAGGCACTGTGTCAGGCTCTTGGGATACAGCAATAAGCCAAGTCCTTGCTTTCAGGGAGTTTACATTCCAGTGAGAGGGACACAGAAACAAATATATCTCTACGGCAGCAAGTGCTATGAAGAAAATCAGCTTCATTTTTATTGTTTCACGCCCATCATGCAGGTTTCCCACAGTCCATCATCCCCACTCCACCCCCCACCCAATGTAGTGCTTTCCTCTGTCCTGGAGAATCGGAAGGACTTCACAGCAACATCTGCAGTCCCTTTGTTTCAGTGACTTTGGCACAGAGAAGCGGACACAGTGGCAGACAAAGCTGCTGGAAGCTGTCAGGCTACTGGCAGCCAAAAGCTTAATCACATGTTCCAAAGGCAGTGTGTGTGTGATGTTGCATCTCTGGCCCTGGAAGGGAGACAGAGGTCACCTTCTTGGGAGTCAGAGTTGGCCTCTCAGCTCCCAGGGGTGCAGCTGAGCAGCTTCAGAGGACTGACTGCAGAGACCAGGAAGGGGCCATTCACTCTGATGGGAATTGGGAATCACAGATGCTCGAGCAGGAGCTGAGTTAAAATTCATGCTAAGAAATCAGCATTCACATGTGTACATATTGAAGTCAGGATCTCAGTGAGGAGGGCATGACAGCAGTGGAAACAGGTGCCAGACCTGAAGTAGGCTACCTTATGGTTGCTGCTTCACCTGTTGCTCTACACACACACGCGCGCACACACACACACACACACACACACACGATTCCAGAAGATAGTGGGACAGTAGCAATTTGAAGGCTCTGCCTGAAAAGCATTTGCTTAAAGTGTTGGGAATTTTTTGTTGGATTGTTGTTTCATTCATAGGGCTTCTAAATTTCACTTTTGCATTTTAACCATTTCAAGGAATTCCCCCTGATTTTGAGTGTGAATGGGTATAAAAGACCAGGGGTTGTTAACCAAAAGCTTGGAACATTCAGGTGAACGGCTGTTCTGCAGGGAAGGAGGGAAACAGCAGGGTGAGATGGACGGTCAACCTTCAAAGGCCTTACACAGTCCCGGCCAGGATAATCTTTGCCTCTCCCTTCTACTGGGGAAAAGTCTGGATTGCTAAGACCAGGGTCTCTATAGTGGCATCTCCAACACTCAGGCCCAGCTTCACGGCTGGATTCCTGTTTTTTCATTTGCTCATGCCCCTCAGTGGTATCATCTGACTCAGCTCCTTTCCCTCCTGTTGGGCCAGTACTTACAGTGGGTCTCCTGATGAAGCTGAGGTCATGGGTTCATGAGCCCAATTATCACCATGCTGATCGCACCACTAACCTGGCTCTGTGTAGTTGCAAACTTGGCTGCACATTGGAATTCCCAGGGAGAGTTTTAAACATCCCAATGACCAGGCTGCAATGAAATCAGACCGATGAAATCAGAATCTCAGGGGTGGAATGGGACTGGTAGTTTACAGAATCTCTCCAGCTGATTCCATATTCAGACAAGTTAGAGCACCAATGCCCTCAGCCCTGAGAGTGAGGACTGGTCTCATGAATCCATTCACACAGATGGAAGTGCATCCTCACAGGGGTCAGGCCTCACACAACATCGGGCATGTTGGTAGGCATATGCCTAAGTTTCTGTGCAATGAATGCATGCATGCCTTACTGGTGATGCGTCAATAGCAAGGCATTCAGGGGAGAGAGTACCCTGCCTCAGTGCCTAGCATGAGACATGTATCCAGGACCATGTTTTTATTCCTATCTTATGGATGAGAAAACTGAGGTTCAGAAAGGGTAGGCAAAATCCCCTAGCTCACCTGGCTGGAAGGGGGCAGAACTTCCCTGTACGTGCTGAGAACACCACTGTTCGAGCAGAGGGGAAACCTCTGCAAATTTCACTCTGTGTTCAGTGGGTGACTTGCCAAAATGACTTGCCAAAGCCCTGTAGGGCCAATAAATTAGAGTGTTTGCATCAAATTTCCATGCACAAGAGCCAACTCAAAACCTTAGATCCAATTCCATTGGTTCTCATAGCTCTGAAGTGGACAGATGCTAGTAATAAATCCTACAGGCTGATGGCAGGACTTTGATATATAATATTAACTCTGATCTGCCCTTGGTGGTGGTCTGACTCAAGACAGAGGGAATATTAAAAGCAGTAGTAATCCTTTTAAAAGTTCCATGCGCTTCTGCCCAGATATCAAGGGTTTCTGGCTGAGTTAGCCTGCAGAAACAATTGTGCCGATTAAGTGATGTTGAACCACAAGAAAGTGTCTTCCCACTTAGCAAATCAAGGATCCATGGGATGGAGAGAAAGGAGGGAATAGAGTTTGTCACTTGGGCTGTACTGACCCCAGTGGTGATGTCTTCCCTTTGATGGGTGGCGTTGGGACAGCAAGGCAGTCATCATTTAGCCCGCTAGTGCTAAGGCGGAAGGCATCCGCAGTGTGTGGTCTGGCATCCGCAGGCAAAGACGAGAGGATGGGCCCTGCAGAGTGTTTTGGATTAGAAACAAGCTGAGTGAACTGAGTGTTTCTTCAGGGAGCACACTGCAGATGAGCCAACAAATCCACGACAGTGGGGAGTGAGGTGAGGCAGGGACACGAATCCACAGCTGACTCACCCAGGACATTCCCACCTCCTCAGCATAGAAAACCACAGGGACAAACTGACCAGAACGCTATTCATCCATGGGTCTATCCCGTGCCTTGATCAGTCTTCCTAAATCCCACCTTTGCCAAAGTCACTCCAGTCTGTGAATTTTCCATGACTTCCTGATGCATATGGAAAGATGTTCAGACTCCCAATCTGAGGTCCGATGCTCTCCAGAATTCCATCTTTCCCTACCTTCCTGGAATCATTTCCCATTGACTTGCCATCTACCTGGGCAAGCTGGAATGGCTGCTTTGGCTGTCTTCTGAAAATGCCCTGAGGTGTCTCTGCCCCAGGCCTGTCTCCTCTGCCCCCAGAGCTGCCCAGGCCCCTGCTTCCTACAGAGACCAGCTCACAGTCTTCTTGTCAGTGGTCATCTAACAGTGGTCTTGTAAAAGCAGAGCAAGTTCCAATCTTATTTATAGCATTCAGCAGTTTTTTGTTTTGTTTTGTTTTGTTTTTTGTTTTTGTTTTTGTTTTTGTTTTTTAGAGCTGGTGTCTTGCTCTGTTGCCCAAGTTTGAGTGCAATGGCTCAATCACAGCTTCACTGCAGCCTTGAACTCCTGGGCCCTAGTGATCCTCCTCTTTCAGCCTCCTGAGTAGCTGGGACCACAGGCATGCACCACCATGCCCAACTAAACACAGTCTACCTTGACGTGTGTGTGTCCATCCATCACCAGATGCTCACGGAAGGTAGGGCAGAAACATTTTGAAAAATAATTTTTACCTTTGAAGAGTAATCTTAATGATAACCTAGCAGGTGCTCAGATACATCAGGTCAATTCACTTCCTATGACTGTGTAACAAATTACCACAAACTTGGTGATTTAGAGCAATGTCCATTTATTATCTCAGGGTTTCTATAGGTCAGAAGTTTGGGTGTTGCATGGCTGGATTGTCTGTTTAGGATCTCACAGGGTTGAGATCGGGGTAGCCAGGGTTGCTTCTCATCTGGGGCTCCAAGTCCTCTTTGCAAGCTCACTGGTTGCCAGTAGAATTCAGTTCCTGTGGTTGTAGGACTGAGGTCCCCATATTCTTCTTGCTGTTTGTCAGTCTGGGGTGCTCCCAGCAACTCAAGGCCACTCTCAGGTTGTTGACACAGGGTGCCAACATCTATCTTCAAAACCAGTAGGAGGATTTCTCTTGCACTGAATCTCTTTTGCATCTCTGACATTCTCAGTCTCTGACCTCTAGATCCAGATTTAAAGGGTTCACTTGATTCTGTCAGACCCACTCAGGACAATTATTTTGTTGTGCGTCCCTTTTTCTGGGAAGTGGGTCCACCACTTCTATCAGGTTCTTAAAAGGGTCTGGGAATGTTCAACCATCACAGACATCCACACCAGGCCAGTTAAGTCAGAACTGCTGGAGATTCCACATTCTCCTGGGCAGCCTGGGTGGAGAACCACTATGTGGAAGGAACACTGGGCTCCAAAGATAAGGGGCCTTGCATTTTATTTCATTACCAGTGTCTACTGGCTCTGAGACCTTACAGAAATCACTCAACTTCTCAGGGCCTCATTTGCAAACACGGATGATAATAGTAAGCTCCATCTCTCACGGTTGTTAGGAGGATTAAAAGTGTATAAAGATGCTCTGCAAGCTCCGAAGTATTAGCCAACCGTCTTGTCAGTGTGAAGAGACACTGAAAAGTGAGGTGGGACACAGCATTTTAAGTGAAAAAGAAGGGAGAAGCTTATCTTTATCAAAGTTAAATATTAGATACTGAGTACTTTGTAAAGTCTGTTGCTGCTGGGGATCAGGCAAATTGTTATAACCTTCCTGGAAGGCAATTTCCCATAATTATCAGCAGTTTACAGAATATCCAAGCCATTTGACCCTAAGATAATGTTTCTAGGGATTTCTCTTAAGGATTTAATCAAGGACACATACACAGATTATAGCAGTTCAAAATTGGAACCCATCTATTTAACAATAAGGGATTGTTTAATTACACATGAAATATTATTTAAACATGAACATTATATTGCCTTTAAATATTTGACATGGAAAGAAGCTTAAAACTCAGTCCTATTTCCTTATCAATGTTCTATCAACAAGGGGCAGGAGGTGTCACCTCCTTGGGAATCAGAGTTGGCCCCTCAGGTAGGTGTTTGGAGCTTCCAGGTAGGGGCTGGGGACAAAGTGTGGATGGGGCACCTGCTGGACCTGTGGCGAGATCATCAGGGATTGCTATTGGTCTCAGCAAGGGAGTGAGGCTGACCAGTTCTCAGCTGCATTTCAGAGAAGGATGAAATGCCCTAATCAGAAGTCAGCTCCCCTCATGACCCTGGAGGGAATTCTGCCCACTCACAGACTCTTTCTTATTCTGGGCCTCTGCTGTTATCTGGGTATTGCTCCCTGTCACAGTCAGTCTGGGGACTGATCCTCCAGGAAAGTCTTCGGACCTCTCGGCAGGTTGAATGCTTCTCCTTTGTGACTCCCCTGCCATGGTGGTTGTGCCCCTTCTTACCTTCTACAGACACGACTTTTCATGGGCTTCTTCCTTTCTCCCCACCAGTAAATCACCACCCTTCAAAGGCAGGAACTGTCTCTATTTCATGTTAGTATCCTGCGGGCCTGGCCCAGAGTAGATGCTCCAAAAAACTTGTCCTGAACTGAATGGGCGTGAAGCCGGGGCCTGTTGCACTGTGTTGTTGTGGGGTGGGGTGACTTCCAATAACACTGGGAGCCATCTCCCTCTCTCATTCCGAGGGAAGAGTCCACAGCACAGATGGGCGCAACCCAATGTCAGGAGCTGACACTGTGATCAAAGAAAATCATTTCCATTGCTCCTGTAAACGAAAAGAGTCAAACTCAGTAAAATATTTGAAGAGATGTATTCTGAGCCAAATATGAGTGACCATGGCCCTTGCCATAGCCCTCAGGAGGTCCTGAGAACAAGTGTCCAAGGTGGTCGAGGTACAGCTTGGTTTTATGCATTTTAGAAAGGCATGAGACATCAATCAAGTACATTTGAGAAATACACTGGTTTGGTCCAGAAAGGTGGGACCAAAGTGGGAGGAGAGGGGCGCTTCCAGGCTATAGGTAAATTTCAGTGAGTTTGTCTAAAGACCTGGGATCCATAGAAAGGAAATTTTCAAGTTAAGATAAAAGATGGTGGAGACCAAGGTTCTTTTGAAGTCTTATAGAGGCTGTCCTCAGAGACAATAGATGGTAAATGTTTCCTATTCAGATCTTTAAAAGGTGCTAGACTTGGCCAGGCACGGTGGCTCACGCCTGTAATCCCAGCACTTTGGGAGGCCCAGGCAGGTGTGGATCACAAAGGCAGGAGTTTGAGACCATCCTGGCCAATGTGGTGAAACCTCATCTCTACTAAAAATATGAAAATTAGCTGTGTGTGGTGGCGGGCGTCTGTAGTCCCAGCTACTCAGGAGGCTGAAGCAGGAGAATCACTTGAACCCGGGAGGCAGAGGTTGCAGTGAGCCGAGATCATGTCACTGCACTCCAGCCTGGGCGACAGAGTGAGACTCTGTCTCAAACCAAAAAAACAAAGTGCTAGACTTTCAGTTAATCTCTTTAGGATTGGGAGGGCCTGGAAGAAAAGTATCTAGCTATGTTAATAGAGATTCTTTACAGATACAAATTTTCCCCCACAAAGGACAGCTTTGCAGGGCCATTTCAAGATATGGACAAAAAAGCCTATGTTTTGGGGTAAAATATTTTGATTTTCTTCCTTGTCTCATAATGTTATGACAGAGTCAGGTTGGAAAGTAAGTCACAATATATAGGGTTAAATAAAATCCATCTGATGAGAATTTATGGTTTGTAGGGCATCACTCCCCAGACCCTTTAGATAGAGAATTTGGGTAAGATAAAAAAAAAAATCAGAGCTTAGTCTTCACTTGCAAGGGTGCCCCTGTCTTCCTCCACTCTCCATCCCCAAGCTGGGCTGGGATTTCTTGAGCCAGATGAGTTGAAGATGCTGCAAAGTGAAAATGGCCTTGCCTTCCTGTGCAGTCAGGTGGAGCACCCCGTTCCCTCATCTGGGCCTGCTGAGCAGGGTCTCACTGATCCCCGCACTGTGTGTCCCTTAGGCCTTTCCTGAGACCCAGCCTTTCCCCCAGTGGAAGGGAGAATTATTTGAAAAGTGTGGGGTTTGGTGTCAGACAGACTGGGACCCAGGTCTAGGCTACTGAACCAGTGAGCTGTGTGGCTTTGTGCATGCTGTTTAGACACTCTGAGTTTTAATTTCCTAATTTCTAATTGCCGGACAGGTTGGTTGGGAGGACCAGCTTAGATTGACCTATGAAAGCATTTGTAGACTCGGAAGTGTTCACATGGCACTTTGGATCAAATCGTTCCTGCTGCTTCAAACTACTGTGTGATGAGTTTCCAAAAATCATTGCCTGTGATCTGCAGGCTCGTTGTATGTCACAGATCACCAGATGTGCTTCCATTCCATGCTTGCTTCTGCAGTCCTGTTCTAAGCTCTGGCCTAATATTCTTCCCGCCCACGGAGCTCTTGCCACTGCCTCACCACAGAGACTGGAACCCTGTCCTTTAACTCCCAGCTCAGAGTGTAGGGAAGTGTTTCTCAAAGTATTCTCTGTGTTATCTGCTTCCAAATTGCCTGGATATTGGTTAAAAACCAAACCTCTGGTTCCCCTTCCAGACTTAAGGATGAGAATTTGCTGTGGGAATGAGTGGGAATCTACGCTGTTGTGAAGTTCCCCACAGGGATCTCCTGCATCTTAAGGCTCAAAGACCATGGACCTAGCCCCTGGATACTGGGCATAGGCATCTCAGATGCTGTCTGTTTCTTCACTTCCCTGACTGGCCTGGGCTCTGGGGTTGGGCCCTTCCCATTTCTGGATTTGTGATACTTGTCTTGTATCCCCTTTTATCATAGTGTGCTTTTGCTTACAAGTGAACAAAAACCCAATCCAAAATGATTTAAACAAAAAAAGCACTTATTGTAAAAGTTCAGAATAAACTGTCTTCAGGCATAGCTTGATCCAGGGGCACACACTGTGTTACCAGGAGGCAGTTTCTCTCCGCCTCCTCACTTGGCTACATTTTTGTCTCACTTGTGCATCCTGAGCCATTCACAGAGCTCAGGAGGATGAGTGTTCTGATGGAGCAGGGTATGCTGGTGGTTAGTGCCATCAAAAACAGAATGAGATAATGATATGGCTCAGATGACTGGAGGAACACCAGGGTTCTTGGTCTAGCACACGTTTGGATAAAATGACACGGACACACCTGGAGTGGTTTTAAGGAGCGAAAAGTTTAATATACAAGAAAGAAGGAAGGAAGAAGAAAACAGCTCCCCAGTACAGAGACAGAGGGAGAGGGGATTTGAACAGAGAGAAAACCCCGGTGGGGAGAAGGGATGTGGGGGGAGGGCGTGAGTGTGTGTGGTGTAATCAGCTAGTTATATGAGGAGGCTGGAGGAGGCGGTGCTGGCTTGCATAGGGCTCAGAGGATTGGTTTGACCAGGCATGTCATTCACATAGCCTGCGAAAAAGCTGGCCCTCACACTCTAGCCTTTTAAGATGCAAATGCAGGGCACCATGATGTTCTACACACGTGGGGATATGTGGGGGCGGCCATGTTGCCAGCCACCCAATGGGGCAAGGAAGAAACCTGGAATCTCCATGTTTGGGTGGACTCAGTTTCCAGTGGCCTGCGTTTGCATATCAAAGCTTGCCAGTGGCTCTTAGAGCTGGCGCTCTCCTGTTAGACAAGAAAGGTTTCTGGATCTGCTTTAAAAGAAACAAAAACTTCCCAAGGACCTCTTTTCCTCTCTATCTGCCTAAAATAATTTCTTAATAACTCCTATAACAATAAGGGGGTGGTCCATTCCCACATGTAAATTGAGGCTTTTCCCAGAAATAGGGTGAATAGATGCTGAGTTACCCCAGTCAGCAAATGTCCATTTATCTCATTTGTGAACTCTGGACTCTGCACAGAGACTGTGGTGACACAGGCTGTCCTGTGACCCTGTGGCTGGGTCAGCTCCTGTGTCTGCGACAGGATGCCCTGAGTCCCCATGGATTCCTCAACCCCACACCCTGTCCTACTCTTAGCCAAGTCAGCCATGCCCCTCTGAGGGCTACGCTGTTTCAATAGGCCTGGTTTCCTAAGTACCTTTCATTATCACCTGGGCTCATACCCAGAAGCAAAGCAGAAATTTCTTTTGAGATCCAGGGTGGGAAATGGTCAGTTGAATTGAGTTGCAACCGAAGGTGAGGAAACGTCTTTTATGAAAACCCATTTCCCTCTGTCGGAGGTGATTTCAGTCACATTTTCCAAGCTCAGGATAATTTACCCCCTACCAGGGTGCACTGCAGAAGGTCTGGCTGGAAGGCCCCGAGCACAGGAGTTGATTGCTAGCTGCTAAGAGGCTGCGCTTTGTTCCCGCAGGAGAAAGCTGCAGGTTAAGAGAACATTCCCCACCTTGCCAGGGGTGACAAAGCAGGGGACTGCTTGAGGGCTGACACTGGAGTTAGAGATAATGAAAGGAGAGGAGCAAGAAGAAGCCAGGGCCTGGCTCGGCATCTCACCGCATTGGTGGGGAGAGGAGCTGTTCACCTTCTCGCACCTGTTGTTGGGCTGAGACAGATTTTCAGAGAGCAATGCCTCCTGGACAGAGGCTCTTCCCCACAGGGCAAATGTAATTAGTTGAGAGAAAAACAAAGCTCTGAAACCCTAATTAGGTGCAAAGCCCTCAGGCTTTATACATCTAAACAGCTAAGGAACAGAGGATAAGATTCTCCAGTCGGCACTCCCTTGCCAGTCCTGGCTGAGCTAATGGTGAAGTGAGAGCTGTGCCACAGATCCCATGGTTGGCTTTTTGTTGTTGTTGTTATTTCAGACGGAGTTTCACTCGCCACCCAGGCTGGAGTGCAGTGGTGCAATCTTGGCTCACCACAATCTCCGCCTCCTGGGTTCAAGTGATTCTCCTGCCTCAGCCTCCCGAGTAGCTGGGACTACCAGCACCTGCCACCATGCCTGGCTAATATTTTGTGTTTTTAATTGAGACGGGGTTTCACCATGTTGACCAGGCTGGTCTTGAACTCCTGACCTCAGGTGACCTGCCCACCTCAGCCTCCCAAAGTGCGGGATTACAGGCGTGAGCCACTGCACCTGGCCCCGTGGTTGGCTTTTACTCCTTCCATTCTGCCACCCTGAAGCTGATCCTCTGGAATTTGCTTGTTTTTGGTGTGTCCAGAAATGAAGGTCTATCAGTTCTTGAAATTGGGTTGTTTTAAGTAACTGATGTGCCGGGATGACAGTGAAGAAGACAAGATAGGGATTCCTCTTCCTAAACTTTAGGGCCTGAAGGGACTCCTCATTGACAGCAGACGGGACTTTTAATTTCACTCTGGGATGGAGGAAGTGGAGAGGTGATCCAGGCTGGATTGAAATCTCTCAAGCCTGGGAGATTTTGCCCAAAGACTTGTGACATGGGAACAGTAGAAACATTGGGAAAATTGGACTTTCAGGTCAGCATTCTGGGAATTTCCCCAGTCTTCCCAGGGTGGGATCATCTGGCCCCAGTTATGGGAATAATTCCACATAAATAGAAGATGACTTGGGAAGTCAGGGAGGAGGTGGAGGACCACTGTTCTGATCAGCCTCCTTCAACCTCACAGTGGGGTTGGTCTCAGATGGTGCCCAGGAACCTGCCAGCAGCGGCACTTTGATGGCACCAAGATCGTGGGTGCAGGGACCCAGATTTGCTTCCTACTCATGTCTCCCTAGCCACTGAAAAATGGAATATCAGTGAGGAATATCTTAGAGGGCTGCCTCTGCCCCTTTTGCCAGAGGACCAATATTGGTTATGAACAATTGGGCCGCATCTGGTGTGCAGAAAAATGAATATTTTAATAGTGCTTCATAGGGTATCGTAGCATCTTATAAAAAGTGGCCCATCAAATTATTGATTCAATCATTTAAAATGCATTAGCAGAGGATGCCTATCAGACTAAGACATCCGTGTTTCTGATGCAGTGAAAAGGGTCCAGGTAAGGAACACATATTAAGCCTCTTGGCATCCTTGTGTGAGCACGGTGCATGACGTGGCCGTCAGTATCATTGTTTTCTTTGAGTTTTTGCTTGAGTGTTGAGATGTGTGAGGGATAGAAGATCCTTGTTTGCTTCTAGTCCTGACCTACACTGTCCATTAGGGAAATAATTTGTTTTCTGGAACCCATCATATGAATAATTTTGTTTTTAGTCAATAGAAACAAATGGTCTTTATTTAACTAACAGAAAAAATTCCAATGAGGCCAGGCCACATAGGGGTTTCTGTAAATGTCATATCATTTCTGTTCTGTCCCCTCAGCTAAGAGTATAAAAAGTTCAGGCTACCTCCAGGGGCTTTTGCCTACTTAAATAGTATTACTTAGAGATGAGCTAGTACTTGGTTTTAAAAGTAATTTTTTTTTTTTCTGTTTTGGGACGGAGTTTCGCTCTTGTCGCCCAGTCTGGAGTGCAATGGCACAATCTCGACTCACTGCAAGCTCCGCCTCCCAGGTTCAAGAGATTCTCCTGCCTCAGCCTCCCAAGTAGCTGGGATTACAGGTTCCTGCCACCATACCTGGCTAATTTTTGTATTTTTAGTAGAGACGGGGTTTCACCAAGTTAGGCAGGCTGGTTTCAAACTCCTGACCTCAGGTGATCCGCCTGACTGAGCCTCCCAAAGTGTTGTGATTACAGGCATTAGCCACTGCTCCTGGCCCTAAAAGTAACATTTCTAAGCTTTGTACTTACGACACCAAAAACACACAGACTGACATCTAAGTAATTAAGTCAACCATTAAGATGTTTAGTTATGTCATGCAAAATAGTAATCTCCAGTGAGTTCTCAAAGAATTCAGTAGTTTGATGTTATTGCCAGCACAGCCCTTACTGAGTCCTGTTATAAATCTTAAAGAAAAATGTAAGATTTTTAATTTTTAAACATTTAAAAATTTTTAATTAAATTTTTTTTTTTAGGGCTGGACTCTTGGTCTGTCGTCCAGGATAGAGGGCAGGGATGCCATCACTACTCACTATAACCTCAAACTCCTGGGCTCAAGCAATCCTCCCACCTCAGCCTCCTGAGTAGCTGGGACTACAGGCATGCCCCACCACATTTGGCTAATTTTTAAAATTTTTTTGTAGAGACAGGGTCTCACTATGTTGTCCAGGCTGCTCTCGAAATCCTGGCCTAAAGTGATCCTCCTGCTTCAGCCTCCTGAGTAGCTGGGTTAGATCCTGGCAAATGAAAGGGCCCCCAACTTTGAACTACCTTTGGGGAAGATCTCGCTGTGTTCCCTTTGGGGATTGAGGATGTGGTTCAAGAGAGAAGAGTGCACTCTAGGCAAACCTGCTAATTCTGTTCCTCAAAAGAAGGCAGGGAGAGGAGAGAAAATGCATTTCTGTTTGCTGCCTAAAGGTTTATTTGCTTGTATTCCTTCGGGAAATGGAATGACTCTGTGTGCCTGGGTTATAGTTGATGGAATAAAGCATCATTTTATGCTGTACCTGAGAAATAATATCTGAACCTACATAAAAATAATAAAGTGGGTCAGCTCCCTCTGGGAATATTCTGTGTCCGCCCCTGGACTCCCACTTCCATGAATATATATGGATAATGCCTGCCATTACTTTATAGTTATGGGCCTGTCAACCCTATACATATTAATACATCCTTAGGCTTTCTTGTAGTTCCATAAGGTAATAAAAACAGTTTTAACAGCAATGCCATATATCCAGTTGGACATTTCTTAAAAACAAAACACTCTCTGCTGAATTATAAACTGTTGCACAGGATAGAGGCTGTTTTGCAAGGGCCACCCCCTACCCGCCCCCACCCAGCCTGGCCCCCCTAGTATCAGGGCTTGAGCTGGGGCAGAACTGGCCTGTCGGTGATGCCTGTGAGTCTGAGTTCAGATGACTCTGGAATAATCCTTGCTTCTAGGGCCGATTCTACACTGCTGAGTAGTTCCTGCCTGCCCACCTTTGTTACTCTTTCACTTTATGACTTCAGGATGATTTTTTTTTTTTTTTTTTTTTTTTTAGACAGAGTCTTGTTCTTTCCCCCAGGCTGGAGTGCAGGAGTACAGAGGCATGATCCCAGCTCACTGCAACCTCCGCCTCCTGAGTTCAAGTGATCCTCCCACCTCAGTTTCCTGAGTAGCTGGTATTACAGGCATGTGCCACCACGCCCGGCTAATTTTTGTAGTTTTAGTGGAGATGGGGTTTCTCCATGTTGGCCAGGCTGGTTTTGAACTTCTGACTTCCAGAGATCCACCCACCTCAGCCTTCCAAAGTGCTGGGATTAGAGGCGTGAGCCACTACGTCTGGCCTGAATTTTTTTTCTTGAGTCCTTGGTCTCAAATTGAAAAAAAAGAAAAAAATAAAATAGCCATCACCCCATTGACCCTGAAAGGAATGGCTCTGTTAAGTATCCATTACGTACCAGCCACTGCTGTCGGCACCTCATGTGTTTTAAGTCATGACATACATCGTCATAGTAACCCCAACGAGGCAGCTGCTGTCATTGTTTCTACTTTGCATGTGAAGAAGGTGAGGCACTGACGGGATAGGTCATGTTCCCAAAAGCACATGATCAAGACAGAAGTCCAGGCGGTCTAGCTCCAGAACCTAGCTCTTCATACACTAGCGCCTCCATCAGGAGCAGTTGCTTATAATATGCCTGGGACCCTTAGAAACACAAGACCAAGGAAGCCTCCTGGATTCCAAGCTGCTATATTGCCTCTGTAGCTCCCTCAAAAGGCAATTTTATTCACTGAAACTAAACAAGGCCAGTTGCTGTGGCTCTGGCCTGTAATCCCAGCACTTTGTGAGGATGAGGTGAGAGGATCACTTGAGCTCAGGAGTTTGAGACCAGCCTGGCCAACATGGGGAGACCTGTCTCTTCCTAACTAACTAACTAACTAAATAAATAAATATTAGTGGGATATGGCTGGCCAGCTAGTCAGGTCCCAGCTACATGAGAGGCTGAGGCAGGAGGATCCCTTGAGCCTACGAGATCGAGGCTGCAGTGAGCTGTGATAGTGCAACCACTACACTCCAGCCTGGGCAACAGAGTGAGACTTCATCTCAAAAAACCAAACCGAAACAAAATTAAAAAACAACTACTACTAAACAAACCCCCACTGAAATAAAGCCATTTCAAGTCTTCTATTTGCTCAGCTCAGTTGAGCCTTGGTGTCCCACATGCTGTTGCTGGGCAGAACACTTTGATTTACTTTCGTCCTCCCAGCTCAGAAAACATTCTTAGGCCCATACGAGCCATGCCTGATGACCAGCATGCAATTATAAATGCTAAGATTGTAAAAATAGAAGGGGATTTTTTGCTCAGGAGTTTCCCCTTTCTCCTTCCAGGCCAGTCACTCAATTTCTTGGTTTTTTTTTTTTTTTTTTTTTGAGACGTAGTTTCGCTCTATCGCCCAGACTGGAGTACAGTGGTGTGATCTTGGCTCACTGCAAGCTCCACCTCCCAGGTTCATACCATTCTCCTGCCTCAGCCTCCTGAGTATCTGGGACTACAGGTGCCCACCACCATGCCTGGCTAATTTTTGTATTTTTAGTTTCACTGTGTTAGCCAGGATGGTCTCGATCTCCTGACCTCGTGAGCTGCCTGCCTTGGCCTCCCAAAGTTCTAGGATTATAGGCGTGAGCCACTGCACCCGGCCCAGTCACTCAATTTCTTAATGTATAGTTTCCATAAGTAAGTAGTGTCCCAGCCAGGCGCGGTGGCTCATGCCTGTAATTCCAGCAATTTGGGAGGCCGAGGCAGGCAGATCATCTGAGGTCAGGAGTTCAAGACCAGCGTGGGCAACATGGAGAAAATCCCACTCTACTTAAAATACAAAAATTAGCTGGGCATGGTGGCATGTGCCTGTTGTCCCAGCTACCTAGGAGGCTTAGGCAGGAGGATGGCTTGAACCCAGGAGGTGGAGGTTGCAGTGAGCTGAGATTGCACCACTGCACTCCAGCCTGGGCGACAGAGTGAGACTCCACCTCAAAAAAAAAGAAAAAAAAAAGGGAAGTGTCCTTATGAAGCCATCCAGTCAGACTTTTCCAAGCACAGAAATGCAACACACAGACACACAGAGCAAGACACTAGTCAGGGCTCAAATCCTGGCACCACCATTGGGCAGCAGAATGACTTTCAGGAAGTGACTTAACTTCTGTAAACTGTTTCCTTACCTGTAAAATGTGGATGATATTAGTACCTACTCCATAGCATTCTTAAGAGGAAGCATGCAAAAAAGGAAATGCTTAGCACACTTCCAGAAACATAGTAAGCACAGAATAAAGGAGGCTGTCATGGTTATTAGGATCATCTCATCTTTGCTCAAATACTTTCAGTGATGGGGAGCTACTGGCCTCCTAAGCTTGTTGGCAAGCTCTAGTTCAAGGAGTCTAGAATTCTAGATATGGAAGGCCAAGTAATCCAACTTCATTCGTTCCCTGGCAAGAAATCTGAGGCATGGAAAGATTAAATGATTTATCCAAGGATGTACCACTAGCCAAGGGCAGGGCCAACACTAGAACTTCAGAGCATCTGATGTCTGCTCTATGTCCTTTCCTTTCTTCAGTTATGACCAAGTCTGCCTTCCTGTCATTTCCCCTACAGGTCCAACTTTCTTTCTTTTTTTATTTTTTGAGACAGAGTCTCACTCTGTTGCCCAGGCTGGAGTGCAGTGGCATGATCTCAGCTCACTGCAAGCTCCACCTCCATGGTTCACGCCATTCTCCTGCCTCAGCCTCCCGAGTAGCTGGGACTACAGGTGCCCGCCCCCCTCCACCATGCCCAGCTAATTTTGTTTTTGTATTTTTAGTAGAGATGGGGTTTCACCGTGTTAGCCAGGATGGTCTCGATCTCCTGACCTTGTGATCTACCCGCCTTGGCCTCCCAAAGTGCTGGGATTATAGGCCTGAGCCACCGTGCCTGGCCCAGGTCCAACTTTCACCCTGTTATGGTCCCTGGCAGTACATCTTAGATACCCTAAAAACATGAGTGTTGAAGTGAGGGTTTGCATGGCCCATGAGCAGACTGTCATAAATACTAGAATTCTTGCTTTTGTCTTGGCACTTCACAGATAGGAGATGGAACCACAAGAGCTGCCCTTTGTTTTTGAATGTGGCATGGCTCTGCTATTTCTTATATTTCCTTTTCACATTGTGTTGAAACAAGCTCTTGCTCTGTCACCTAGGGTGAGTGCAGTGGCATGATCATAACTCACTGTAACATCAAACTCCTGGGCTCAAGTGATCTTCTCAGCTCAGTCTCCCAAGTAGCTGGTACCATAGGTACTTGCCACCATGCCTGGCTAATTCTTTTTTCTTTTGTAGAAACAGGGTCTCACTATGTTGCCTAGGCCAGTCTTGAACTCCCAGGCTCAAGTGATCCTCTCTCCTTGGCCTCCCAAAGTGCTGGGATTACAGGCATGAGCCTTTGGGCCCAACCTTGTGTTCTATCAAAAAGTAGTCTTAACACACAATTCTCCATATTATTTTACCTGGACTTGTTTTGAGTAACACTTTATTCATCCTTCAATCTGTCAAATGAGTGTCTACTCTTTGCCAGACACCATGATATACAGAGGAAAAGACATGCTCTTTGCTCTCCAGATGCTAACACAGTAGTGGAATGACAGGCCCATAAACGATGGCAATTGAGCAATAATTAATATGATGGAGATAAGATGGGTGCAAGGTTCCTTGGAGCAGAGAGGAAGGGAGTTCAATCTGTCTTGGGTTAGGGATGCAGGTAAGAATGGAATGGGCTCTGGAGGGGAGACGGCTGAGGAGGTTATCTATGGCTGTGCAGGAGTAAGTGGTGCCATTTACTGTGGCAGAGACGGGCTAACTGTTCGAGCATCTGTCTCCCCTTCTTCCTGTGCTTACCAGTGATCTTCGTGGTCAGGAGCCCAAGTGACTGAGGCTTAGACAAGAAAATCTGAGCAGATGTGATGCCTGTGACTTCACGGCCTGGCTCACAGACTCTCTACCTTGCAATTCTTTGTGTGCCTTCTCTGTGTCCATGTGGACAAAGACAGCAGATGGGAAGCCATATGTCCGTCGCAAGATGGAAGGGTCTGGGTGCCTGGCTCAGATGAGCGCCTCCTACTGATCACGAAAGTGTGTTCTGGGCTTTATGTTAATGAGAAATAAGCTTCTATTGTGTTGAGAGCCATTCTACATTTTGGGGTTAATTTTGTTGTTGTTGAAGCAGTCAGTGTCACATCTAATACTGTGATTACTAAACTCAGAAGTTTGGATTTATTTATGCCATGTTGAAACCAACCAAACTAACCATGCTGGTTTGGAAAGATACAACCAGTAACCCTGGCTTCTCAGTGTGTTAGCCAGCGGACTAACTTGGGAGCTAGACTCACAATATGTTCCTTTCCTGGAAAATTCCATTTGAGATATATTGGGCTCTTTATCCTTAAAGAAATCATCTTAGCCCTGATTGAAATGTTCCTGTTTCTCCTAGATAACATGGCTTACTTTAGAGCAGGTTGCTGCTGCTAAAAATCTACAGCTTGCTTTTTTTTTTCCAAGCAAAAAGGAAGGAGCAGGGGAAGCAACTTTATTCCCTATAAAGAGGAGGAAAAGAGGACTCCCAGCTTATGCATGAGTGTGGAGAAGACAAGACAGAATTTTGTCTCATGCCAGTGTGACTTTTCAGCATTTTCCCTCCAGTTTGCTAGACTTCTCACACATCTTACTTGATCTTAATCAGATCATATCATATTTCATTATATTTTTATTGTTATTTTGACAGCTCTACCACAAAATTACCCATGGGGTTGTATGTTTACTGACACAACCAAAAAAGGAATAAATTGGAGAACTTAAAAGAAAAAAAAGATGTTTGGATATTGACACTCTTTGAGTACATAAATGTGCAACAGATTTTCTATTCATTTATGCATCTGTATTAGTTACTATTGTAGCATAACAAATCACTTCAAAACTTAGCGGCTTACAACATCAATCATTCGTCTTCTTGTAAAGTTTCTAAAGGTCAGGAATGTGAGAATGGCTTAGCTGGGTGGTTCTGGCTCAGGGTCTTCCATTAGGCTGTAGTCAAGATGTTGGCTGGGAATGCCGTCATCTCAAGGCTTGCCTGTGGCTGGAGGATTTGCTCCACAAGGGTTCATGTACATGGCTGTTGGCTGGAGGCCTCAGTTCCTCATTATGTGGGCCTTGCCATAGGGCTGCTCACAATACGTCAGCTACTTCCACTCAGACTGAGAGATTCAAAAGAGAGTGAGGAAGAAACTGTGGTGCATTTTGTGATCTAGTCCCTGAAATTATATGCCTTCCCTTCTGCTTCATGCTAATTTTTAATACTTTTTACATTTTTGTTTTTGTAGAGATGGGGTCTTGCTACATTGCCTAGGCTGGTTTAGAATTTCTGGCCTTAAGCCATCCTCCTGCCTTGGCCTCCCCAAACTGGGATTACTGGTGTGGGCCACCATGCCCAGACACTTCTGCTTTTTTTTTTATTAGAAGTGAATCACTAAATGCAGCCTACACTTAAAGGGAGAGTAATTAAGTTCTATTTCTTGAAAGGAAAAATGTCAAGGAATTTGTGTGTGTGTGTGTGTGTGTGTGTGTGTGTGTGTATATTTTTTTTTTTTTTTTTGAGACAGAGTCTTGCTCTGTTACCAGGCTACAGTGCAGTGGCAAGTGGCGCTATCTCGGCTCACTGCAACCTCCAGTTCCCTGGTTCGAGTGATTCTCCTGCCTTAGCCTCCCAAGTAGCTGGAGTTACGGGCATGCGCCACCACACCCAGCTAATTTTTGTATTTTTAGTAGAGACGGGATTTCACCATGTTGGCCAGGATAGTCTCGATCTCCTGACCTCGTAATCCACCTGCCTCAGCCTCCCAAAGTGCTGGGATTACAGGCGTAAGCCACCATGCTCGGCCTATATATATCGTGAAACCCCATCTCTACTAAAAATACAGTAATTATCCAGACATGGTGGTGGGCATCTGTAACCCCAGCTACTTGGGAGGCTGAGGCAGGGTAATTACTTGAACACAGGAGGCAGAGCTGTAGTGAGCCAAGATTGCACCACTGCACTCCAGCCTGGGCAACAGAGCGAGACTCTGTCTCAAAAAAAAAAAAAAAAAAAAAAAAAAAAAAGAAACACACACACACACACACACACACACACACACA
Organism: Gorilla gorilla gorilla; assembly: GCF_029281585.2. Taxonomy (NCBI): domain Eukaryota; kingdom Metazoa; phylum Chordata; class Mammalia; order Primates; family Hominidae; genus Gorilla; species Gorilla gorilla. The sequence continues at coordinate 12,517,671 of NC_073224.2, forward strand.
CACAAATTCCTTGACATTTTTCCTTTCAAGAAGTAGAACATAATTACTCTCCCTTTAAGTGTAGGCTGGATTTAGTGATTTAGCATAAAGCAGAAGTGAAGGCATACAATTTTAGGGACTAGATCACAAAATGCACCACAGTTTCTTCCCCACTCTCTCTTGAATCTCTCAGTCTGAGTGACTGCACCCGACCTGTGGATGTGTTTTAAAGCCACGACAGCATCCAATATTGTTCTAGTAACTTTTTTGTACCAGGCACCGTTCTAGGCACTGGAAACCCAGGAATAAAGAAAACAATGAGGTTAGGCGCAGTGGCTCATGCATGTAATCTCAGCACTTTGGGAGGTGAAGGCAGGAAGATCGCTTAAGCCCAGGAGTTCGAAACCAGCCTGGAGAACATAGGGAGACCCCATCTCTACAAAAAAATAAAAGCCAGACATGGTGGCATGTACCTGTAGTCCCAGCTACTTGGCAGGCTGGGGTGGGAGGATCACTTGAGCCTGGGAGATCATAGCTGCAGTGAGCTATGATTGTGCCACTGTACTTCATCCAGGGTGGCAGAACAAGATCCTGTCTTGAGGGGAAGGGAGGGGAGGGGAGGGGAGGGGCGAACGGGTCAGCTTGGAGATGTTTTCAGCCCTCTTTCTCCACTATAGAGTATAATATCAATCAGTTATCTTTGCTGATTGCCTACTACGTCTCAAAATGCAAAGAAGGAAAATATTATATATGGAATGTGGAGTTGAGGACATACCAGAATTATGTTTTTTCACCTGATATTTCTCAATCATAAATATAACATACACATTTAGATATGCTTCATGCTGTGTACTTATGAGCATCAAAGAAACCTTTCTGCAAACAAAGATTTACATTTTTCCCCACGAATTCTGTTTTCTAGCCAACATGCTTATTTATAAGTTGCAGATAGACTAAAAAGTAGAAAACAATGAAAGAAACATAACTTTTATGACATTGACACAATGAGCTACTTACGACTCACGATAAGAGTAACTATAAAAAATTACATTCTCACGGCCAGGCGCGGTGGCTCACGCCTGTAACCCCAGCAATTTGGGAGGCCGAGGTGGGCGGATCGCGAGGTCAGGAGGAGACCATTCTGGCTAACACGGTGAAACCCCGTCTCTACTAAAAATACAATAAAGTAGCCGGGCGTGGTGGCGGGCGCCTATAGTCCCAGCTACTCTGGAGGCTGAGGCAGGAGAATGACGTGAACCCAGGAGGCAGAGTTTGCAGTGAGCTGAGATCGCACCATTGCATTCCAGCCTGGGCAACGGAGTGAGACTCCCTCTCAAAAAAAAAAAATATATATATACATACATACTCACTGTAGGATTGATTAATTCAGGTGAGTCTTTTAAAACTGCAGTTGACTCTTGAACAACACGGGTTTGAACTTCATGGGTCCACTTATAAGTGGATTTTTTTTCAACCAAACTTGGATCAAAAATACAGTATTCCTGGACAAGAAACCCATGTACACAGAGGGCCAACTTTTTCTGTACAGAGGGCTGAGTATAGGACTTGAGTATTGTCAATGTGGAATATGTGGGGATTCCAGAACCAATCTTCTGTGCAGCAGAGGGAAGAATCTACTCCTTTTGATAAATGGATAAATGGAAGTAACCTTGGGTAACCTTGGATGCTCTGAGATGTACCAACTCTGATGTCAGAGAAGTAATGCCTTAGACTTCTAGGAGCCAACTCTACATAACCTAGCAGCCCTGAGCAGGATGCAGGAGCTGAAATACCCACTGAAGACTCTTAGAATCACACGTCAGAGGTCAGAGGCAGAAAGGTCATTGAACATGTACTAGTCCAACCTCTCCATTTCACACTGTAGAGACAGGCTCAGAGAAGACAGGGGACTCACTCTACATCACTCAGTGGTAGGTGGCAGATGTGAGATTGCAACCCAGATATCCTGGTTTCAATCCTGACTTATTTCCCTAAAACCCACTTTGCCTCTTGCAGTAGCAGTGCCCAAGGGGTGCTTACTGAGCAGGGGCAATGCCATGTTTCCAGAGGGAAAGGCAGCTGGCTGTCATTAACTTCTATAGCACTCCTATTCTTTGCAAATTGCCATCCAAACATTTTGTGCAATGTAAAGGTAACCAATATTTTTGATAACTTACTGTTGCTAGGAACTGTTCTCAAACTCATTTAATTATCATAAAAACCCCATGAAGTTGGTATTACTGTGATCCCCTTTTCATAAGCAAGGAATCAAGGCACTGAGAGGTTATGGTAGAAAGTGGCAGAGCTGGTGCTCAAATCCTGACAATTTGGCTCAAGGGCTCATGCCCTTTAGTGCTAGGTTATAACTAATTCTAACTCCCCTGCTCACTGACAGTGTTTCTCCCCTATGCTGAGGCTGTTCCTGCTGGGATTCTTTGCTTCTGCTACAGATGGATTCCTCCTGTGTTTTCCTAATTAACCTTCAAGGCCGACAGCAACAGCCCAACCTCATCCAGGAAGTCTTTCTGGATTTCCTCCAGGTTGTGAGGCAATAATTTTGTGGCCAGATCCTTGAAATACTCCTTATTCAGCACTTTCCTGCCCCTCAGTGCAGCAGAAGCTCCCTTTATACACAGGTGAATTACAGTCTAAGGCAATGGCACCAGGAGTGGGCTAGAAAAGGGAGCCCTGGGCTCTAGTCCCTGTTCTGCTACCATCCTGTCTAGTGACTCTGGAAAGTCTGTCAAACCATCTGAGCTTTTGAATCTGTAAGACGAACTGTTGGCCGTTCTGTAATCCCAGTGAAATGATTGATTCCGGTAAGACTTGTCAGTCTTAGCAGTGTCTTACCAGACTTAGCAGTGTCTGCTGAAACATGAGGTGGGAAGATGCTGGGAGCAGGCTGCTTGTGTGTTTCAATCTGTCACCCCACAGATTGCTTGCTCTGTACAAATGGAAAGCAAACCTTTCATTTGGAGAGACCTGAGGTCACCATCTCAACTAAGAGGTTGAGCATCATTAAACAGGGGATGGTGTGAACTTGGGAGCCTCTTGATGTGACAATACAAAATGCACTGCAGCATCTATGAACATTTTCTTTTTCTTCTGACAGATTTATTTAGGTATAATTCATACATCACACAATCCACCCATTTAAAGATACAATTCAAAGGCTTTTTATATTCACAGAGTTGTACCACCACCAGAATCTAATTTTAGAACATTTTCATCACCCCCAAAAGAAGCCCCATAGCCACGAGCAGTCATTTCTCTATACCCCTCCTACCACCCCCAGCCCTAGGCAACCACAAATCTACTTTCTTTTCTGTGTATTTTCTTATTATGAACATTTTATATGAGTGGAGTCATATATTATTAATATGTGGTCTTTTGTCACTGGCTTCTTTCACCCAGGATGTTTTCAAGGTTCCTCAAGATATCAGCACTTTATTCCTTGTATAATATTCCATTGTATGAATATGCCACATTTTATCTTTTTTTTTTTTTTTTTTTTTTTTTTGAGACAGAGTCTTAACTCTGTCACCTAGGCTGGAGTGCAGTGGTGTGATCTTGGTTCACTGCAACCTTTGCCTCTTGGGTTAAGCGATTCTCATGCCTCAGCCTCCTGAGTAGCTGGGATTACAGGTGTGTGCCACCATGTCCAGCTAATTTTTGTATTTTTAGTAGAGACAGGGTTTCAGCATGTTGGCCAGGCTGGTCTCAAATTCCTGACCTCAAGTGATCCACCCACCTTGGCCTCCCAAAGTGCTGGGATTACAGGTGTGAGTCACCACACCAGTGAATTTGCCACATTAAAAAAATCTATTATTTAATGGACAGTTGAGTTGTTTTCCAGTTTTCGGCTATTATCAATAACGTTGCTATGAACACTTGTTACAAGTTTTTGTTTGGACATGTTTTCATTTTTTTTGGGGTGTACACCTCAGAGCAGAACTGCCAGATCAGGCAGGAACTCCATGCTTCATAGTTTGAAGAGCTTCCAGATTGTTTTCTAAAACTGCTGCACTGTCTCATATTTGTACTTAAGTTTTCTTGTCAAGCATGTTTAATCAAGTTAATCAAGACTTTTGACACAATTTCTGGTTTTGGTTTACTGGAAACATTGACAGAGAAAAACATTAACGGACACCATGAGGGGGCAGTGAAGCAAATCTATAAAGTAGAACATTCTATGACTGGCCTGAGCGCTTCAAAAAGTCAGGGTGCCGGTGTCCTGACGGAAGAGGAGTGGTGGTGACTGTTTTAGATTAAAAGATACTGAAGAGGCCGGGTGCAATGGCTCACGCCTGTAATCCCAGCAGTTTGAGGGGCTGAGGCAGGTGGATCACCTGAGGTCAGGAGTTCGAGACCAGCCTGGCTACCATGACAGAACCCTGTCTCTACTAAAAATGCAAAAATTAGCCAGGAGTGGTGGTGGGTGCCTGTAATCCCAGCTACTCTGGAGGCTGAGGCAGGAGAATCGCTTGAACTCGGGAGGCAAAGTTTGCAGTGAGCCGAGATTGTGCCTCTGCACTCCAGCCTGGGCAACAGAGTGAGCCTCTTGTCTCGAAAAAAGAGAAAAAAAAGATACTAAAGAAACATGACAACCAAATCCAATGTGTAAACCTTAATTGCATTCTGGTTAGAACAAAACAGCACCAAAAGATGTTTTGGGGACAAGTTAGAATATTTGAATATTTATGGGATATTAATGGTATTAGGGAGTGAAAATTTTCTTAGATATAATAGTAGTACTCTGGTTAGATAGGAGAATGTTCTGATTTTTAAGAGATGTGGCCAAATTATTTAGGGGTTTTAAGTGTCATGATCTCTGCAACTGACTTTCAAGTTGTTCAAAAATATCACACACACACACAGCGATAAAGCAAGTAATCACAGCTGTTAGTTTTTTAATCGAAGGGGTGAGTATGTGGGTGCTCAGTATATTCCTTTAGCTTTTCTGACTGTTGACATTTTTCATAATAAAAAGTTGGAAAGAAAGGAGACCACACGCTCCATGATTGATAATTTAGTCATCTCTCCCCAGTTAGACTACAAACCCCTGAAGATCTAGGGCCTGACTCTGTCCCTCTGTAGCCAAGCCTGGTGCTAATGACTCAATACAGGTGCCTGGTCCTTAACTAGAGGCAATAGAGAAATTTCGCACAGACCAGCAATTCAAAAAATGCAGCTGCAGTTGAAGAAGACATTGTCATTCTTCACTCTTTATAGCCTTAGCTTGGAAAATGAGAGGGTGGTAATTGCAGTCATGTTCCCGATGCCTGCCAGCGAAAACAAACTTTTCTAACTTTGCTCTCAGAGCAGTTGATGCAAAAGAAAATAGAAATCAACCAGCCTCCCAATTAGCATCACTCATTTTAATTTGATTGCTGTTTCTGCCCAAGCGAAAGCAAGTTAGCTAAGTAAAATCCTGAAACAACACATAACCCCTGGGCTACTGCACTCATGACTGTCCTAAAAGATACAGGCTTTGGAAAGATCCTGGGCAGATGTGCATCATTCTCATTACATAGGGGATGGTGACTGTTGTAGATTAAAAGATAGGGGCATTTCAAAGACTAGCCCTGGCGGAGGGTATGATCCTGGGGATATTACAGAAAAGTTAGGGTCACCTGGGCCAACTCAGTGTAATCCTAATATAATATTATTTCAGCCTTCCATTTTCTCCCTGTACCTCATAGGAGATGGGAAATCATTGTCCTCTGCCAGTGTAGCTGCTTTCATTTTGAAACATAAATTGAGCCACTTTTTCTCTATAGTATTGGTTTTAGGATTATGGAGTGAGCACTAGACATAGAACATGTACCTCAAGAGAAACTGAAAATCCAGTGCTTGAACTAGATAAGTCTATGCGGCCATTTCTCATTCAAAGATAGCACATCTCAAACCTCTTAGAGACACCTAATTGCAAATGTTTTGCCTTGTTTTGTCTATAAACCGATAAAATGTCCTAGACATTTCTTACTTTTGGAATTAAATCTATATTTCTCAGATCGCTTACTTCTAGCCCCTTGTCATACAGAAATCCTATTTCATACAATATGTTCTATAAGTTTTTGGAAAGCATAGTCACTACGCAAGTTGTCGCATAGCAAGAATGGGCTGTTTTCCCTGGTAAAGAACAGCTTCATTTTATCCAAAAGCCTGATCACACGTTCTAAATTCGAAGAATAGTGATTTAAATATTGTGCATTTTTGCTAAGTCATGTATTCAAACCATGTATCAATCCAACATATATTAAACTTTTATTTGCAGAAAATATGGTGGCCATTGCTCTACTCACATGCTAACCCTGTAACCATTGTTCTGAAACAATCCCTTCATTAACAGAATTTAGGCTGTGTACGGGTGAAACTGGTCTCCATTGAGATTTCTAGGAGGACAAAATGAACTCCATTAAATTTCACACAAGGAAAAGAAAACTGAGATAAAAATCTTTGCCCATGGCAATATTTTCTAAGGTGTGTTTCAGAAAAAAAATTTGTGTTCAAACTAATTTGGGAAAAGCTGCATACCAAGTGCCTCTGCTGAAGGTCTCAATGCACACTAATATATCGAAGGCTTCAGAAAGTCCTGTAGTGAGAGGCCGGGCGCGGTGGCTCACGCCTGTAATCCTAGCATTTTGGGAAGCCTAGGCGGGCGGATCATGAGGTCAGCAGATCAAGACCATCCTGGCTAACGCGGTGAAACCCCGTCTCTACTAAAAATACATAAATTAGCCAGGCGCGGTGGTGGGCGCCTGTAGTCCCAGCTACTCGGGAGGCTGAGGCAGGAGAATGGCGTGAACCCGGGAGGCGGAGCTTGCAGTGAGCCGAGATCGCGCCACTGCACTCCGGCCTGGGTGACAGAGCGAGACTCCGTCTCAAAAAAAAAAAAAAAGTCCTACAGTGAGAAATCTGTTTAACTCTGTTTTACTTCAGTGTCCTCTAAATTTATTGGCCCACAAGAGGTTTTGTAAAAATTGCATAACATCACTTAACATCTCAAGGAAGACACTTTGGGAAATGATAACCTTTAATTATGACAAAGAACAACATGATACTCAAAGTATAAAAAAAAGTTAGGACACAATCAGAGAAATTGGAATGCTAACTGAATATTTGATAGTAACAAATTAATACTTTTTTAAAAGTATAATAATGAGATTCTGGTTCTGTGGAATTTTTTCCTTGAGTTGTTAACACACGCTGAGTTATTTACACATGAAATGATTTAATATCTGGGGTTTGCTTAAAAATAATCCAGAGTGAGGCAGTTTAGGGTAGTTGGCTGTACGAATTGAGATCAGACGTCAGTTGATAACTGAGCATGAATTTTTGTAAAAGAACATGGTCATGTTTTTAAAAATTCTGACATTGAAGATCTGAGTGTCTGAGTATTTTTTTTTTTTTCAGCTAAAACAGCGGAAGAGGTGATTTATTATATGGTTGTTACACTCGGCCACAAATAAGCACAGAAATAGTCCAGAATGTCACAGGTCCAGGGCAGAGGACCGACATGGGCAGTTTTGTTTATGAGCAAGTTGGGTCTCAGAGGTGATCGGCGATCAGAGGGCGATGAAGTTCTAGATCCATTGAGACAAGCTCTAGGCAGTAGCATGTAGTCCCACAACTTGTACCAGCATCCCCAGCGTCTGGTGTTCCATGTTTCTGCTCCTGTGGCCTCCACGGTGCAACAAGCTAGCGGTTTACTGGGACCTCTGCCTCATCTTTCTTCTTTGGTGCTTCAGCCTGCGCGTTCGCTTCTTCCTCCACCTGGCTCTCATGGCGCAGAGGTTTCCAAGAAAATGGCGCTAAGGTCGAGAGCCTGAGTATTGTTTTGATGACAAGAACTTGCTTCAAAAAGTATCTCTAAGTAACTTCTAATTTATAGAATAATAGTAAAATGAGTATTTCTTTTTATTATTACTTTTTAAGACTGAGTCTTGCTCTTTTGCCCAGGCTGGAGTGCAGCTATACAGTGTTGGGTCACTGCAACCTCCACATACTGGATTCAAGCGGTTCTCCCACCTCAGCTTCCTGAGTAGCTGGGATTACAAGCATGCGCCACCATGCCTGGCTAATTTTTGTATTTTTAGTAGAGACAGGGCTTCACCATGTTGGCCAGGCTGGTCTCAAGCTCCTGACCTCAAGTGATCTGCCCACCTTGACCTTCCGAAGTGCTGGGATTACAGGCGTGAGCCACCGTGCCTGGCCCAGTAAAATGAGTATTTCTAAGCAGATGCTAAAAACCCGAAGTAGGAGCATTCCTTAGCATCCAGCTAAAGGCTGCCACCGTGCAATAAGCACTTGCTAATTAATACATTGACATGGTGGAGAAGTGAGGGGTATTCCAGTGCATTTTATGCATCCACACACTTTATTTCCATGAGTGGAATTTGTGAGAATCCAGAATCTTAAACCAGTAGACTAAAGGTCTCGTTTAACAAGTTATGACTAGGAGTCCAAGAGACTTTATATAACATGGTAAGCTCTAGTGGCGCAGAGGCACAATGGAGAAAAGGACATGGCTTTGGAATCAGATTATTGGGTTTGCCTCCAGGTATTAATACTCTCTAGCTATGTGGTCCTGGGCAAGGGACTTTAGATCTTTTTGCTGTTTCCTCATCTATAAAGTTGGAATAACAACAATAATAATATCCTCCTTAGAAAGCTGTTGTGACTTTTAAACCAGATAATCTAACATAAAACACTTAGTGAATATATTTATTTATTTATTTACTTTTATTATTTATTTCTTTGAGACAGAGTCTCACTCTGTCGCCCAGGCTGGAGTGTGGTGGTGTGATCTCAGCTCACTGCAACCTCTGCCCCTTGGGTTCAAGCAATTCTCGTGCCTCAGCCTCCCAAATAGCTGGGACTACAGGTGCCACCACCACACCCAGATAATTTTTGTATTTTTAGTAGAGACAGGGTTCCACCATGTTTCCTAGGCTGGTCTCAAACTCCTGGCCTCAAGTGATCTCCCTGCCTCGGCCTCCTAAAGTGCTGGGATTACAGGCGTGAGCCACCGTCCCAGCCACTTAGTGACTATTTCACAATTATCCATCATCATCATCATTGCCATCAACATCATCTTTCTAGGTAGTTCATGGCAGGGATGGCTCATGTTCTGAGTAACTCTTAGTTAAGTCCTCTCATTACTGAGTAATCATGAGCTCACTGTCCAAGGTGCAGAGAGGCTAATACCATTGGACCAGCTTTAGAGAAAAGAAAAGCTTTATTGTGAGTCACCTGGCAAGCAGACAGGAGGAAATACTCAAATCTGTCTCCCTGCGCTGGGGTTTGGGTTGGGTTTATAAGCATAAGGAGATGACATGTGATCTGATTGGATCTTGCAAAGAGATTTGAGATGATGCTGGGAGGTAGGATCTGTCTGGATCCTGCCATGGGGTGATTCCAGAGCTTGATCTAAGTAGAACTTGGATCCTACCATGTTGTATCCACTTCTTAATTCAGTCCCTTCCCCTCAGTCTGAGCTCTTAGGTTTCCCCCTATGGTTGCACACTTGGTTCATCTGGGCATGCTCAGCTTATGTGACCTTCAATCTGTGCTTTATGACAACTGAAAAGCAACTACAACATTGTGACATGAAAGCTGAGCCAGATTGGTCTGGTGTGGTCACACTCTGAGCCCGTGCTTCTCAGCGAAGAATGGGAAACTGTTATGAAACTAATGGAAATATGTAGCCACAAAGAGTTTCAAAGAGACACAGAATACTTTTTTTATTTTTTGAGACAGGGTCTTGCACCATTGCCCAGGCTGGAGTGTAGTGATGTGATCTCAGTTCACTGCCGCCTCAGTCTCCTGGGTTCAAGCAATTCTGCCACTTCAGCCTCCTGAGTAGCTGGGACTACAGGGGCATGCCACCATGCCTGGCTAATTTTTGCATTTTTAGTAGAGACAGGGTTTCACCATGTTAGTCAGGCTGTTCTCGAACTCCTGACCTCAGGTGATCCATGCCTCAGCCTCCCAAAGTGCTGGGATTACAGGCATGAGCCACCACTGTGGCTGGCTGAGACGCAGAATACTCTTTTATCTATGTTAGGAAGTATATTTTCCCCTTTGAACAGCCTTTCTTACAGCTTGTTTAAATGAGAAGGGCAAGTGATACCACGTCAGTCTACCATGTTGAAATAGAAATTGGGTTGAATTCTAAATATTAAGCCTTTATAAGTAGCGTGTTAAATACTATTGATGATGTAGATTATTCTAGTTTTAAATCATTGTAACATTCCTGAACAAAGCATGCATGGAATGAATATTTACATTTTAAATTCTAATTTTTATAATATATTTTATAATAATTTCATATATATACCACCTAAGGAAAAAAAAGTCAAGAGTGATTATGCAGTGAGGGGCTTAGGCATCTAAATATTTATTTCAAGCAACATTTAGTCTTTGCATATCTTTAATTTCCCTGCACAATTCCTTTGAGAATTTAAATAACTGTTAGCAAAATGTCAGGGGTTCGATCTAGGTCCTATTGCTCTTTGCACAGAAAGCCAATCACTGGGGCCAAGCGCAGTGGCTCACACCTTTAATCCCAGCACTTTGGGTGGCTGAGGCAGGTGAATCGCTTGAGCCTGGGAGTTCAAGACCAGCCTGAGCAATATGGTGAAAACCTGTCTCTACCAAAAATACAAAAATCAGCCAGTCTCATAGCCCAGCCTCAAAATAAATAAATGAATAGATTAAAATAATAATGAAGAAAGCCAATCACAGAGACAATGAATATTGCCAAGGAAAATACTTTAATTGATTGCTGCAGCCAAAAAGATGGGTAATCAGTTTCAAATCCATCTCTGTAACTGACTAAAATTAGGGGTTTATACAGCAGTGAAGGAATTTAACTGCATGTAGAAGAACAGAATTAGAGAGGGGTAAGGAAGAGGATTTGGTCAACGGGAACTATGTGTAGGTGAACAGGAATTAGGGAGGGGTCTGGCATCTCATTGTCCAGACGCAGTGATCTAGTAAGTTTCAGTTCTTTGATACTATCTGGGAGGCCTGATGGTGGGTTTCCTAAGAAAGGAACTCAGATAAGACAAATGTAAGTTTCTCAAGTTTTAAGACCAGAGGGGTCTATTTCTATGTTTATTTTTTTAACCCATAAACTTCAGTTCTATGGGGATATTGGGCTGGTTTCATAATCCATTCAGATGATTTGGGGCAGTTAAATTGAAAGTATGCATATGTTTTAAAACTTCAGGTTTTTGCATTTCCCTGGGAATGTCACAACGATTCCTTGGGACTTAAAAGAAAATCTGCGTCAGATATTCAGAAAATTTTAGCAATGTAAGCACCTCCTGATTTTCATTCCGATCACGAACAGCAGTGGAAGAGTAGCCTGGTCTGGGCTAAAGGCTTTGTAAAATAGTTTCTGAGCAAATTATTTCACTTCTGCTAAGCCTTGGGTTATTTATCTATTAAAAAATTTTTCAATGGCAGTATTTGATTCAAGAGTTAGAAGGTATATGAAGTTGAGCATATAACATGCTAAACACTAGTCATTATTATTAATTATTTGTGAATAATCGTTAAGTGACTTATAGGGTTTTAAAATTTTTATTTTAGAGACAAAGTGTCTCTCTGTCACCAAGGCTGGAGTGCAGTGGCACAATCATAGTTCGCTGTAACCTCAAACTCCTAGACTCAAGGGATCCTCCTGCCTCAGCCTTCTGAGTAGCTAGGACTATAGGCATACATCACCGCACCTGGCTAATTTTTTATTTTTTTAATTTTTTGTAGAGACAGTTCTGCTATCTTGCCCAGGCTGTTCTTGAACTCCTGGCCTCCAGTGATTCTTCTACCTCAGCCTTCCAAAGTACTGGTATTACAGGCATAAACTATTGTTCCTGGCCATCTAATAGGCATTTTTAAATTGGTTTAGCTTGATAGGAAGTTTTGAAATGCTGATGAAGCCTGTCAGGTTCTTCTCCCTTTGGAGATTATGTCCGCTTTTGGCCTACAAGTTGGGAATGAAAAGGTTGTATGTTCCTCTCTCTTTGGAGTAGCATGAGTTTAATTCAATATGTTACTTTATAATCTCAGCTGTCTGAGTACCTGAAAAATGTTATTCTCTTGAAGACCTTTTCACTTGTTCTGGTTGTAGAGGTGGTAGTAACATTCTCTTGTGGCTTTCAATGTCCTAAACTAAAGTGGAGCATTGAGTCGTCAATGCTACTCACCTGACCACTGCTGAGAAACTGTTCATGGAAAAAGACATTAGACAGTGAAGTTGGACCATTGCCCAGCTACGTGAATCACCAAAAGAACTGATCATCTTTAAAAAAGATGTATTTTAAAGGTACCTTGGAAATATGTGGGTCAGCTTCTTCAACATTCACTCTATGGTTTCTGTCTAGTGATCAGGTTGTTGGATACATTTCCTAAAAGAGCCCAAATCCAGGAATGCTTAGTTGTATAAAAATGTACATATCCAAGAAAAATATGGTTCTGTGGGCATCGTGATCTGTATTTCAAAGAGCAGTGGGCTTTGCCTTTCTTCTCTCCTTTCCATTTCTCTTTTCTTTGTGATGAAAACAAGGAAAGAAATCCACAAACCTTAATCAGAAAGCTTTTATTTCATTTAAAATGGCCAGTATAGGTAGATTTGTTTTCCCAGTTTTGCTTCGAAGCTGGCACTTGTGGATATGGTTTGTTTTCTCAATTTGTAAGCAAATCATCCTATGTCATCATAAAATGTGAATGAGTGAGCGAGTCCACAGCCCTTTGATTGAGGACACACTCTTTATCTCTAAAGGAAATTTCCTAAGCTATTTAGTCCTTGAGATTGCTAGCTGTCCTTTAGGATATTAAATGTCAGGGAGTTTATGACACTTTTATTACTTTGTTAGAATGGCATTATATAATCTCAGCCACGTGTATTCTCTCTACCTCTTTGACCTCCTATTCTCCTGAGCTCCAAATCTGATAATAAAAGGAACACTTAGATTAAAAATAAATAAATTTAACTAGTCTTTATGCTCTCTATTTGTTATTAATCTCCCACTTCCTACCTCCAGCGGATGGCTCTTTATTCCTGTAATTTACCTTTGAGAGTCAGGTTCTGCAGAGAATAAGTGGGAATTTAAAATGGTTTACGTCTGATGGTACAGTATTGTCAGAACTTGCTGGGGTAAGTTGAGAGCTGAATATCCTAATCTATCTCAGGCCCCAATTCTCTCCCCAGATATGGGAGCTGACATTCACTCAAATTGTTGATCTAGAGGGTAAAAATATTTGAATCAAATTAGGGTCAGAGAGAGGAGACCCACCCTTTTTTTGAAAACACAGCAGTAGCTGATCATCAATGGACAATAGTTACACTCACATTCTTCCAGGCTCTAATCCATTTTTCTCTGCTCCATTGAGCATGCAGAAATAAAGAGCTCTTGGCCAATGCAGGGACGACTTTAGCATTTCTGGTGTTTATTTATGATCATCTGGAGTCATTGGCTTCAGGCTAAGTAGATTTTTCCTGGTCCAGTCATGTAATTGAAGGGGATATGCACATTAGAGAGGCAAGGAAAACTATTGCAAGGAGTGGAGGGGGAATGCGAGAGACTTACTTGGTTCTAAAGCAGATGCAGTTTGGAATATAGTCCTAGAAAAATAGGATCCACTTTGCATGACAAGGGAAGAGCTGAGGAATAAACATGAGGTCAAGATAAGAGTGAGCAAGTCTCATTTGTTTAGTCCCAAAGAATCTCCTGATTTGGGCACCAGCTGGACTGAATAACAGGTCTCAAACCACAAGGCAATCTGCATTCTCCCAACTAACTAATAGGAAGGCCGGCCTAAAGAGCAATATCCTAGATGAAGCTAATTTGTATTTCATCATCCCCTTCACACTTGCTTGGTGTCTTTAAGAATCAAGAATATCTTAGTGTCCTTGGCAATTGGCACAATTGTATTTAACAGAGGAGCAAAGACTGCTGCAGTCTGGACACCAGAGCTATCTTTGAATAGCCAGAAACCAAGCAGGGGAATTAAGCTCAGCTAAATGCCATGTCCTTACTATTAGTCTTGGGCCAACAGGCCAGGCCTATTCGTTACCCTTAGTACTGAGTTGGAAATGTATCTGCAAATGCCAGTGAGAATCTCAATCTCTCTCTCTCTCTCTGTCACACACACACACACACACACACACACACACTCACATCCTGGAAAAGTTGTTTGAGCCAGGGCTGTCATTTAAACAGTTTGCTATGTCCAGCTGTATAGGTACCTTTTTTGTCTCAGTTGGCTTGTACACAACCCTGGCATGTGATTAAAGGGAGAATAGGATTAATGTCCTTGACAAGACCATCAGTGGCATAAGACCAGGAGATAATTTATTTTTAAGAGCACTATCAATCTGAGCATGATTTGTGGCTGGCTTTCCAATTGGGCCACAACCCTCAGGAGAAGCTCCCCACTCCAGCCTGGCAACAAATACATTCCTCACTTTGATGAGTCTAAACCTCAGACAGCAGCCAGAAGCTGAAGAATCCCATTGCCTCCTCTGAAAGTGGGAGACTTTATGCACAGAAACATACAAGAGCAGGACCAAAGGCAGGGACCACACTGGGTCCACCACACCATCTCCAGCACCTAGCATCCAGCCTGGCATGTGGTGAGTACTCACCAACAGTTGGTAGCTAAATGATTCTAATAAATGATTGGATGAATGAATGTAAATTCTTTAAGTTTTAGCCTCAACTTTATTTGCAAGCTTATTGGTAAAGCTCAATCCAAATATTTATATATGACCTATAATATGCAGAATTTCCTTAGCTGGGGTAGGGGGATGGGGGAGAATTAACATGGAAGTGGCAAGACACACTTTTTTTCCATGAAAACAATTATTAGTTTTGCCAGAAAGTCAAAAGCAGTGGTTCTCAAACCTTACTAATTACTAGAAACATTTGAGGAGATTTAGAGAAATACAGATTGACTAGATATTTCTAATTCATTGTTTTTTTTTTTTGAGACAGAGTCTTGCTCTTTCACCCAGGCTGGACTGCAGTGGCGCTATCTCTGCTCACTGCAAGCTCCACCTCCCAGGTTCACGCCATTCTCCTGCCTCAGCCTCCTGAGTAGCTGGGACTACAGGCGCCCACCACTGTGCCTGGCTAATTTTTTGTATTTTTAGTAGAGACGGGGTTTCACCATGTTAGCCAGGATGGTCTTGATCTCCTGACCTCATGATCTGCCTGCCTCAGCCTCCCAAAGTGCTGGGATTACAGGCATAAGCCACCGTGCCTGGCCTCATTGGTTTATGACTGAAACTGACCCAGTTGTCCCATCAAACTGATTTTTATGGTTTCTTTTGAATAAACATGGAAATTGACACTCCTAGTCTTGAAACTTGAGAAAGTTGCATTTGTCTTCTCTGAGTTCCTTTCTCAGGAAACCAACTATTCAGCCTCTCAGATAGTATCGAGGAACTGAAACTTACCAGATCACTGCATCTGGACAATGAGATGACAGACCCCTTACCCTTCATGACTGCCTAACTGACTACATGCTTCCTGTTGACCAACTCCTTGTTCTTACCTCTCCCTATTTCCTGTTTTCCTGCATGGTTACATTTCTTCCCTGCTATATAAATACCTAATTTTAGTCAGTCAAAGAGATGGATTTGAGACTCATCTCCCATCTCCTTGACTGCAGCACCCGATTAAAGCCTTCTTCTCTAGAAATACTCATTGTGTTAGTGATCGATTGGCTTTCTGTGTGGCAAGCAGTAGGACCTAGACTGAACCCCTGATATTTTGGTAACATGATGGGGCCCATTAATCTAGATTAAAAAAATTCATCCTAAGGCCTTCTTTTGATGAGCCAGGTGTTGGGAGCTACTGGCTTAATGTGTCCCACCTTCCTAGTGAATGTAAGTATGAGCTCATTGCTGCATCAGGTTTTTTTGTTTTTCTTTTCTGGACAGTGGCATTTTAATATGAACAGGACTAAGGAGAGGGGACTAAGTTGATTTTAAAGTGAAAATTGTGAAATATGGGCAATTTGTCTTCAATATTCTGCTTCTTTGCTGTTATGGGCTAAATTGTGCTCCCCCACAAATTCATATATCGAAGCCCCAACCCCTTACTAGGGGTTATTACTTCATAATGTGACTATATTTGGAGACACGGTCTTCAAAGAGGTAATTAAGGTTAAGTGAGGTCATTAGGATGGGGCCTTATTTCAATATGACTGGTATCCTTTTTAGAAGGGGAGATGAGGACATGAATACCTATAGAAGGAAGACCATATGAAGACACAGGGAAAAAAATGACCCTTTGCAAGTCAAGGAGAGAGGTCTCAGAAGAAAGCAACCCTGCCAACACCTTGATCTCACTCTTCTACCCTCCAGAATAATGAGAAAACAAATGTCTGTTGTTTAAGTCCACCAGGCTGTGGTGCTTTGTTATAACAGCCCCTGCATACTAATATATTCTTTCTGGAACCCTCTCTTCATGGGGAAGGCAAGGACTGTTTTGCATCTCTGAGGTCTCCTCACAGAATTGCTTCATCTGGGGCCATCTACTTCCAGATGCATGCCTTTTATTCAATTCAGAGATCATCTATCAACTCATACCACCTAAAGTGCTGTTGCTGGACAGGCATGGGGGAGCCAAGAAGACGCTGTTTGAAGGTTCTCATTGCCCATCACAGTGGACCTGTCTGAAGGTCAGTCCCAATGATGTTTGCTAGGTGACTTCTATAACCTGATCAACAAATTTCTGTCTGGATTATTGTAGATCTTCTAGTCTAAATGCTTTCTTTAAGAATGATCACCAGCCAGGCGTGGTGGCTCACACCTGTAATCCCAGCACTTTGGGAGGCAGAGGTGGGTGGATTACCTGAGGTCAGGAATTCAAGACTAGCCTGACCAACATGGAGAAAACCTGTCTCTACTAAAAATACAAAATTAGCCAGGCATGGTGGCACATGCCTGTAATCCCAGCTACTCAGAAGGCTGAGGCAGGAGAATCACTTGAACCTGGGAGGCGGGGGTTGTGGTGAGTTGAGATCACACCATTGTACTCCAGCCTGGGCAACAAGAGCAAAACTCCATCTCAAAACAAAACAAAAGAACACCAAAAAAAGAATGATGATGAAAGAGGAGCTCCTTGGGATCATCAATATTTTCTTATTTATTTTTGTATCTTCAACATCTAGCAAAGTAGTTAATACACAGGCAATGCCCAACACCCTCTTGTTTTCGGAATCAAGGGGATCACCTTGCTTCCTCTCAAATCCTGTTGGTGTCTGAGATTTCATTATGTATCGACATGGCAAGTTCCTTACTTAGCATAATGATTAGGGCATATAATTTAGAAATACATTATAATTAATTTATATTACAAATATATTGATTATGATGCTAATAAGGAAATAAGAATTTCTTATTTATAGTGTTGGTACAGTCTTATTTCCATTGGTCTTAGCTCTGACCTATGAAAATCTCTCTTGCACTTGAAATCCATTTAGCATCATGTAACTTTTTGCACCTTACTATGTGGTAGGCACTGGGTATACAGTGGGGAACAGATGTGATTCTCACCCTCATTTAGGTAGTCTAGTAGTGGGGACAGATTAAAATCTAAATACAAAAATATAACCACAGACTGCGAAAAATGCTCTGAAGCAAATGTATGTAAGATGCCATGAGAGAGGCCAACAGAGCCATTTTTTTGTAGAATGAAGACTCAGAGAAAGGAGCTTTGAAAAGTTGCATTTAAACTAACGTCTGACAAATGAGTAGCCATTACCCAAGGGAGAGAAGGGGAAAGAATATTCCACTTGAGGGTGCAGCATATGTGGAGACCCTGAAGTAGAACCTAGTCACATCCAGGAGCCAGAAGGTCCCAGTGTGGCTGGGGAGAGGGGTGTGTGGGCTTGAGCAAGGGAGGGTGGTGAGCAGTAGCACTTTGTACATTTGAAATGGTCATTAGCATTGTTGACATTTTCCCCTCTAGTTTCACCTAAATGGTGAACTACCACCTTAAGAGGATGTGGTTTCTGGTCCAGATACCTTTCTCGGTCTCTCTTTGCCAAGCTTGTGCTTGGCTTGAGCCCAGATGGACAATCCTTCCAGCACCCCGAAGAATTTGTGTATCTATCCCTGGTAGCTTATCTTGTATGTCTTAGTATCTTCTTTTTTTCGGGTAGCCTTCTGACATAGGAGATGGGGTTCTCAACTAAGAAGAATACATGAATAAACATATGCTAATCAGAGGGGGCCAGGCACAGGGCTGATGCCTGTAATCCCAGTACTTTGGGAGGCCAAGGCAGGAGGATTGCTTGAGGCTAGGAGTTTGAGACCAGCCTGGGCAACATAGTGAGACCCTGTCTCTGCAAAAGATATAAACATTAGCTGGGCATGTTGGTGGACGCCTATAGTCCTAGCTACTCGGGAGGCTGAGATCATTTGATCTCAGGAGTTCAGGGCTGCAGTGAGTTATGACTGCACCATTGCACACTCCAGCCTGGGTGACAGAGTAAGACTCTGACTCAAAAAAAAAAAAAAAAAAAAAAGAGAAGAAAAGAAAAAAGAGAAAAAATATGGTTTCGGTCATACCTTATTTCTTCCTTTGTTAGTTTCCTGCCCTAACAGGGTTTAATCAGGACTTTACTTTTTACCTAAAATACTGTAGCTGTGTCTTCACTCCCATCCTAGACCATAAACTCCTGGAGCAGGATCCAGGGCTGCTCCAAGGCTGGGACCTCATCACTGGGATGTTTCCCTTCCTCTTATGAAAGTCCTCAGCTCTGCTGTACAATTGCTACAGAGTGGGCACAAGGCAAATGTTGTAACTAATAGTGGAAATCAGAAAAAAAAAACCCACACAAATCTATGCTAAGTATGCATTTTGACCTACAGGGGATTTTATTTTACATTGCTTTCTGCCTTATTAAAGATATTAAATGGTTTGTGATACCAAGGTCCAGGAAAGGTATCTTTCTAGTCATGTTTTCGGTTAAAAAGACACAGATCAGCCAGTTGCAGTGGTGCACACCTATAATTCCAGCACCTTGGGAGGCCAAGGCAGGTGGATCACCTGAGGTGAGGAGTTCAAGACCAGCCTGGGCAACATGGTAAAACCCTATCTCTACTAAAAATACAAAAGTTGGCCAGGTGTGGTGGCAGGTGCCTGTAGTCCCAGCTACTCGGGAGGCTGAGGTGGGAGAGTTGCTTGAACCTGGGAGGTGGAGGTTGCAGTGAGCCAAGATTGTGCCACTGTATTCCAGCCTGGGCAACAGAGTGAGACTCTGTCTCAAAAACAAAACAAAACGAATTGATTAAGAGAGCAATTTGACACTTGATTTGAAGATTGTCAGGGACTTTGAGTCTTTGTGGAACATTGTTAATTAGTAAGTTGTGCCTTACAAGGGCTTTAGTGTATTTTGTGACAGTAATCTGTGGTTTATAGTTTTCTTTGTTTCTTTCAGAAGTTTATCACTTTTGACAGAATTGCTTTCTTATTTGAGTTACTGAACTAAATGTATCACTTTCAAAGGGAAAGGATTGTGTCTTATTCAATGTCATGTTTTAACACTTGGCATAGTCCCTGGCACAAAGAAGTGCTCATAGACATTTATTCGCTTTATTTTGGAATTCTGGGATGTGTAGACGCTTGCTGAAATATTCCTGTTTATATTGTGGTGTTAATTATGTTGTATTGAAACTTTAAATGTAACTCATAACCTCAGGCCATCATAAGGTTTTTTTGTCCAGGTCCTCTGGTAGCATGAGGAGCTTAAACTGGGAGCAAGTACCTTGTCCTCTATACTACACTGGACTGGGAGTTCCCCACTGAGTTCAGACTCTTGGAGAATAGAGTCTTTTCTTACTTAGCTTCATAATTATTTGACACATTCCTGGATATAGGGTAAGTGGTCACCAAATGTTTGTTGAAGGCTGTGAATGAATGTATTACCAGAGAAAGAATTGTACTGGTTCTATGGTTGTGATCACTAGAACAGTGAGTGGTCCATTCTGTAGAGATTCGCTTCTTCCTTAGAGTTGGCTTCTAAAGCGTCTGTTCTCAGGCACTGATGATAAGATTGTCTAGAAGAATCTTCCTTGAGCATTAAATCAGCCTGTCAGAGGGGATCCTGTGGCTGTCTGGGGTTGAATTCTCTGCTGTGTCTTATATGGGGAAAAATCATGTTCTTTTTCTGGGGATGCAGTTTGAAGGGTTCCTCTCAGCCTCAGCAATCTCAGGGAGCATCGACAATCTCCAGAATCTGTGGCAGAGATCCAGACATCTTGTTGTGAATGCAAACATTCCTATAACCCCGGGGGAAAACTGTATGGGGAAGGTCAGAACAAGTCCTGCCTGTAGTAGGAACTGTCAAGATGCTGTGATTAGAGTGATAAAGCAAGCCCTCTACACTCCACACACACCCAAGAATGCTTCCCCTATGCCGTAGAACCTGCAATCCTTATCACTTCTCAAAGACTGAGAAGACTAAGGAAGATGACACATTTGCTAGTTTACACAGTAGCAGGGATTATTTTAGGTAAGGTACTCATATATTTTAAAAAATCCTGTATTAGATTGCAAGAGTAAGTGTCAACAGGGAGGCAGGGCAGTAATCACGAGGTAGAGCTTGAAATTAGGAAGGAGAGAAAGAGTGAGAGGGAGAGAGAGGGAAAAAGAAAATGAGTATGTGTGGGGTGGGAAGAGAGGAAAAAGAGAGAGAAAGAGTAAGAGAGTTCATTTTATGCTAAATCCAAAATGGAACCCATGGGAATCAGAATACTAAATTTATCTATGTCCTTATCTTTTACTTGTTTTGTTGTTATTAAATCTTAAGTTAACGTGGGGAAGGGCAGAGATAAACTAAATATTCAAGTTTCAGATATCGAAACAAAACCCTGAAAGTTGGCAAAAATGTTAGCCTTCCGAGGGTGGGAACTTATTTACTACTATATCCTTAGGGTATAGAACCTTGTACCTAGGAGGTCCTGGACAAATATTTATGAATAAGAAAATGAATGGATCACTACCAAACATTTAAAGAAGAGTTAATACCAATTCTTCACAAACTGTTCCAAAAAGTAGAATAGGAGGGAACATTTCCCAGTTCATTCTATGAGTCTTGTATCACTGTAATACCAAGCCAAAGACATTGAAAGAAAAGAAAACCATAGACCAATATCTCTTATGAATATAGAGGCAAACAACCTCAACGAAATTCTAGAAAAAACAGCAACATACAGAAAGAATTAAGCACGTGGAGAAGTAGGATTTATCCTAAGGATGCAGGGTTGGTTTAACATTTGAAATCAATTAATGTAATACACCATATCAATATGATAAAAACCAAAAACCATGTGATCATCTCAACAGAGAAAATATTTGACAAAGTCCAACATGCTTTCTTGATAAAAACAGTCAACAAATTGGGAATAGAAAGAACTTCCTCAACCAGATAAAGGACGTCCACAAAAACCCACAGGGATATGTTGTTCTTATTTCTATTTAACATTGTGCTGGAGGTTCTAGCCAGGGAAATTCATCAAGAAAATGTAACAAATGGCATCCAGATAGGGAAGAAAGAAATAAAACTATCTCTGGTCACTGACAACCTAATTATGTATGTAGAAAATTTTAAGAAATCCTCTAAAACACTTTAAAAACTAATGCATGAGTTCATCAAGATTTCAGAATATAATATCAATATGTAAAAATTAATCATATTTCTATACACTTGCCACAAACAATATTAAATGGAAAGTAAAACAATTACATTTATAATAGCGTCAAAAGGAATAAAATACTTAACAAAGAAGTGCAAAGCTTCTGTGCCCTGGAAAGTACAAAAGATTGTTGAAATAAATTGAATAAGATTTCAATAAATTGAAAGAGATTCCATATCCATAGACTGGAATATTGTTAAGATGGAAGTCCTCTCCAAATTGATCTACAGATTTAACACAATCCCAGCTAGCTTCTTTGTAGAAATTGACATACTGAGTCTAAATTTCAGAACTGCAAGGGACTCAGAATAGCTAAAATAATCTTGAAAAAGAACAAAGTAGGAAAACTCACACTTCTGATTTCAAACTCATTATAAACTAATGGTAACCAAGAGAGTACTGCCATAAATGAGTAGAATTGAGAGACCAGAAATTAAACCAATGCATCTATAGGTAATTGATTTTCAACAAGAGTGCCAAGACCATTCAATAAGGAAAGATGCTTATGGTGCTAGGGCAATTGGCTATCCACATGCAAAACAATGAAGTTGGACCCTCGCCTCACACTAGGTACAAACATTAATTCAAAATGGATCAAAGACCTAGATGTAAGAGCTAAAATTATACAACTCTTAGGAAAGAACATAGAAGTAAATCTTCAAGACCTTCAATTTGGCAATGGCCAAATAGAGCAAAAGCACAAACAATCATATAAGAAAATATCAATTTGGTTTCATTAATATTAAAAATTTTCATACTCCAAAGGACACTATCAAGAAATTGAAAAGACATCCTGGCTGGGTACAGTGGTTCACGCCTGTAATCCCAGCACTTTCGGAGGCTGAGGCAGGTGAATCATGAGGTCAGGAGTTTGAGACCAGCCTGGCCAACATGGTGAAACCCCGTTTCTACTAAAAATACAAAAATTAGCTATGTGCAGTGGCATGTGCCTGTAGTCTCAGCTACTCGGGAGGCTGAGGTGGGAGAATCACTTGAACTCGGGAGGTGGAGGTTGCAGTAAGCCGAGACCATGCCATTGCACTCCAGCCTGGGTGACAAAGTGAGACTCCATCTCAAAAAAAAAAAAAAAAAAAAGACAACCCACAGTATGGAAGCCAATTTTTGAAAGTCATATGTCTGATAAGGGAGTTGTATCTAGCACATATAAAAACCTCATACCACTCAAGAATAAAAAGAGAACCAACTCAATTAAATAATGGGCAGAGACATGAATAGACATTTCTCTGTTATTTATACAAATGGCCAGTAGCACATAAAGATGCTTGATACCGTTAGTCATCATGCAAATACAAATAAAAACCACAATGAATCACTTCATACACACTAGAATGGCTGTAACAAAAAAGTCAGATACAAACAAGTGTTGGTGAAGATATGGGGAAATTGGAACCCTCATATGTTGCTAGTGGAAATGGGAAATGGTGCAGCCACTTTGGAAAACAGTCTGACAGCTCCTCAGAATGTTAAACATAGAGTTGCTCAAGGACTCTGCAATTCCAGGTATATATCCAGGAGGAATAAAAACATATGTCCACATGAAAATGTATACCTGAATGTTCATAGCAGCATTACTTATCATAGCTGAAATAGCCGAAAGTTGGAAACAACCCAAGTGCCCATCAATTGATGAATGAATAAAGCAAATGTGATAGATCTGTACAATGGAATACTATGTGGCTAAAAAAGGTCCATAAACATCACTGATATGTACTACAACATGAATAAATCTTGAAAACATGATGCTTAGTGAAAGAAGTCAGTCATGAAAGACCACAAATTATCATTGTATTTGTATAAATGTCTAGAACAGGTACTCTATGGAGACAGAAGGTAGATTAGTGGTTGGCTATGGAAAAGGTTGATAGCAGGGTTCAGAGGTGATAGTGAAACACTATGAGGTTTCTTTCTGGAGTGATGAAAATATTCTAAAATTGTGGTAATGCTTGTACAACTCTGTGAATATACTAAAAAGCACTTAATTGTACACTTTAAATGGGTAAATTGTACACTATGTGAATTATATCTCAATAAAGCTGTTACCAAAAAAGGTTATCAATAACTTGAGAGTTTGAGAATTTAAATAGTCTATTATAAAAAGAACTATATCAAGTATATCCCAAGTTCTAAAATTAATAAAATCTTTAGAAATCACAAAAGGTTTTACTTTTTCTTTTTTTAAATTAAGTTCATTAGGGTTGAGCATTCAGACTGCTTTGATTGACTCTGGAGTCCTACCCAGCTCTCAGATTCTGTGGAGCTATGTTTTAAGGAGGAAATTCTTATCAAGCAATGTTGAGACAAGTAAAACAACATGATGCGTTTATATACATTTCTAGCTGGTAGAGGAGAACTGGGTGAAACTGTGACACCTCTCTAATTCCTATAAAGCTGAGCTCCCTGATGGCCCAGGCTTAGCACAGTGTGACATTCGCAAGAGCAGCAACCTGACATTCAGCAGCGATTTTTGAAAAGCAATTTTAATACTATGAATAATTCCCTAGATCATTCTCAATACGGAGCAAGCTTATTAAAATCTTTTTCCCACTTGTCTGTCTTTCTCAGCAACTCATGAACATGACAGTTACTCTTGTAGTTTTTTCCTCCTTTATCTGAACTGAGCCCTCTTTCCTGCCCCACCCTCCCAGGCTCTTTTTTTTGAGATGGAGTCTCGCCTCATCACCCAGGCTGGAGTGCAATGGCCTGATCTCGGCTCACTGTGACCTCTGCCTCCCAGGTTCAAGCAATTCTCCTGCCTCAGCCTCCCTAGTAGCTGGGATTACAGGCACACACCACCACGCCCGGCTAATTTTTTGTATCTTTAGAAGAGACAGGGTTTCACTTTGTTGGCCAGGCTGGTCTCAAATTCCTGACCTACAGATCCGCCCACCTCGGCCTCCCAAAGTGCTGGGATTACAGGTGGGAGCCACCGCGCCCAGCATTTTCCCCCTTTCGAAACTCTTTCCAATTCTGTTCTGGTGGCTCCTTTTTATTTGTAATGC
This sequence comes from Gorilla gorilla gorilla, assembly GCF_029281585.2. Taxonomy (NCBI): domain Eukaryota; kingdom Metazoa; phylum Chordata; class Mammalia; order Primates; family Hominidae; genus Gorilla; species Gorilla gorilla. The sequence goes on from NC_073224.2 coordinate 12,542,391, forward strand.
CATATTATCTGTCTGTAGTCTATACTTATTGACCCAAAATTATCTGCCATTTCCCATGTAAATAAACTCAACCCACTTTGCTGCCTTTTAACATCCCTCCTGTCACTTATTACCCCATTTTCATACATCCAAGAAAGGTCACAAAGACAGAATTCACCTTAACATGCAAAAGAGGGGAAGTCGCTGTAATGTTGCTTTTCTGGTGACACCGCACAACACATCTACAAATTAAGAGGTGACAGGTCAAGACTGGAGGTGGAGGCACCTATGGGAAGAGGAAATGGCCATCACTCTGTGCTTTCTGGAATCTTCTATCTACCAGGGCATCCAGAACATCAGTTGCAACTAGGAGAAAGATGGCTTAGTTCTCTGTGTACTCAGTGACTGTCAACCCAGTTTGAAGAAAGATTATTTAAAATCATAGAAGCCATGGCTCCTCCATTCACATTCATCATCTTTGGTGGTCTGACCCCAAATCTTTAAGGTCCATGAAATTAAAAGTCATCTTAAAGATCTAGAAGAATCCAAAATGACTTATCTAAAACAGGCCTGAGGATGATGCTTCAAATGCCAACATAAAAACAGGCTGAAGGGGGATAAGAACTCATTAATTCCAGGAGCATTCAGGCGGCTTTTCAGGTTATTTGTCAGTCAATAGCATTTATTGAGTGATTGTCCTCTGTGTATCAAGCACCAAACTAGCCTTTAAATTGCATGTTCTGCAAAGAGAACTCTTCCTTACCCCCGGTCACGATAAGTATCTTTCTCTGCAAACAAACTACTTCTGGGCTTTCTGTGGCATTTTGGATATCTCTGAACAGCAGTTAAAGAGATTGGTGCTCTAATTTCATGAAAATACAGGAGGCAGAGATTGATGTCCTTGGTTTCCCCGCTTGCTCTCCTCTACGCTGGTTAGAAAAATTTGTTCAAAGGTGAAATCCACACTGGGAAGGCTCAGGTTGACTTTAGAAGATTTGCTTGATTAAAAATGTTTTTTTTTTTTTTTTTTTTTTTTTTTTTGAGACAGAGTCTTGCTCTGTCACCCAGGCTAGAGTGCAGTGGTGCGATCTCAGCTCACTGCAAGCTCCGCCTCCTGGGTTCACGCCATTCTCCTGCCTCAGCCTCCCAACTAGCTGGGACTGCAGGCGCCCGACACTACACCTGGCTAATTTTTTTTGTATTTTTAGTAGAGACGGGGTTTCACCGTGTTAGCCAGGATGGTCTCGATCTTCTGACCTCGTGATCTGCCCGCCTCGGCCTCCCAAAGTGTTGGGATTACAGGCTTGAGCCACTGCGCCCGGCCTAAAAATGATTTTCTGATGTGCCAATGTGCCATCTATTTCTTAGGTTTTATAAGAGATGTCTCTACTTTGTTTTTTTTTTTTTGAGACGGAGTCTCGCTCTGTCACCCAGGCTGCAGTGCAGTGGCACGATCTTGGCTCACTGCAAGCTCCACCTCCTGGGTTTGCACCATTCTCCTGCGTCAGCCTCCCAAGTAGCTGGGATTACAGGCGCCCGCCACCACGCCCGGCTAATTTTTTGTATTTTTAGTAGAGACAGGTTTTCACCCTGTTAGCCAGGATGGTCTCAATCTCCTGACCTCATGATCTGCCTGCCTCTAGCCTCCCAAAGTGCCGGGATTACAGGCATGAGTGGTAACTTTCTTTGAGAAAAGACAAGAAGTTTCCTGTGCAGATATGTGAGCATCACTGTTTGAAATGTCAGTGGAGTTCTCAAGGGAAGATGTCAGCAACGTGCAATCAGTTAATGAGTCTAGAGTCATTTGGCATCTGCACTCATTGAGAGAATAACTTTTACAAGGGCCGAGGAACCAGCTATTCTGATTTGAACTCTTTTTTTTTTTTTTGTCCTCGATTTTCTTTTTCTAGCTCACTTTTTGGCTATTTTTGAATTTGTTAGCACCAGTGAGTAAAGGTTAAAGGAGAGGGAAAGGGAGCAAGTTTTGCTTAGTTATACTCAACTGAAATGTTCTGGGGAGTCTGACATGAAACAAATAGCAGAGTTTCTAAAAAAGAATCTGTGACTTCTACGCTTTCTGTGTATAGATAATGAAGAGCAGTAACAAGTAGCAAGATGGAAGAGTCTGCCTTCTCATCTGCTTGTGGGTCCACGTGCACATGGCTGGCTGTTCCTCCCAGGCACCCTCTTTTACACTGAGTTTCCACTTCCATTCTTTGTAAATTGAAATGTAACTTGCTTGGCCTTGGCTAACTTTAGGAAGGCATGCTTGGCTGAAGATGACTTTCTGAGGAGGAGTCTTCACCATCACCCTTATGTTCAAGTCCGGTAGTCTTGTTTTCTTATCAAAATACAAGGCAGAGCCTTATCGGCAACCCAGGAGAGAGACTGACTTTATAGGTAGGATTCACAACTGCAGACTAGATATCAAGCTCCATCTTTCCTTTGAAACTCTTCAGCTGCCTTAACAAGATAAGATTCTATATATATGTAAACTCCAGGTCCAAGATAGGGGATGGTAAATTGCACCTTTCTAAGATTGCCGTGGATTTTGAGCTTGATTGGATGCATATCTAATGAATGAATGGCATTAAGTCTTCAGTTCTGAAAAAGTAGATGCTGCAGGAAATAAATAGCTGAGAAAATAGGACATTCTTTTTTAATGGCCTTCAGCAATTTATTTGTGAAATGTGAGGATTCTAAAAGAAGAAACTTCTTAAATTCCTAAAATAAAAAGCACTATTACTTCTGGCAACTGAACAAAGAGTGCTCTGAATCAGGAGTTATCTGGGAGAGGTTGCACCTGAATTCATTCTGCATCCAGTGGGGTATAAGCAGCACAGTCACCAGAAAGTGTGCTGCAATCATTGCACAATATCTGATGTTGCTATGGTGAGGATGATACCTTCTAATTAGTGTTTGTGTTGTGGGGGGTTAGGGGAAAGGAGGAAAGGTGGGAAGAGATAATGAAATGGTTGTGTCTGGGTGCAGTGGCTCAGCCTGTAATCCCAGCACTTTGGGAGGCCAAGACGGGTGGATCACCTGAGGTTAGGAGTTTGAGACCAGCCTGGCGAACATGGCAGAACCCCGTCTCTACTAAAAATAGAAAAATTAGCTGGGTGTGGTGGTGCATACCTGTAATCCCAGCTACTCGGGAGGCTGAGGCAGGAGAATCGCTTGAACCCTGGAGGTGGTGGTTGCAGTGAACTGAGATCCTACCATTGCACTCCAGCTTGGGAGACAGAGAGAGACTCCATTTCAAAAAAAAAAAAAAAAAAAAGGAAAAAGAAATGGTTGTAAGCCTTTCAAATGTGTGGCTATTCACTATGGTTCAAATGTGTAGGGTTGCTACTGGGAAGGCTGGAACAGAGGAGAAAACATCACTGAAATTGTGACCGCCCCAGTGTGTTTCCCATCCCCATAATTGCCTGAATGTTCTGAAGCAATTTTTCATAAAACACACTGTGTCTGACAATTGCTATTTTAATTTTCCATCCTTTGCCTAGCACATGACTGCTAAGGTTGCTTAATAGCTACTTATCATTGCTAAGAATGAACAACATAGTGGACTCTCTGCTGCTTTCTGGATGGCCAAGAAACCTGATTCTTCTCAGTTTTATTATGGTTATTGCCTGGATTCACTGTAGCCATTGGTTATGAATTCTTGAGCATTTGTTTGGGAGATTACAATTAATAAGGTGTAGCCTGTGTTCTCAGGAGCTAGTCGTCTAGCAGGGAAGACAAAGAAATAGACACCTCACCAGAAAGCACTGGAGCAAATGCTGTGCTGGGGGTGTGGTAAAGCACTACTAAAGGTGGAAGGCACAGAGGAACAGGTTCTCAAAGACCTTTATTCCTAGGAGGTTTAAGGACAGGTGTCCTCTGTAGAAAACCGTCACGTGTGAATTCCAGGGTCTTCAGGAAGGGTTATTTCCACATCAGGAAACAAAGCTGGAATTTTAGCTTCCTTACAGAGGGTACCTTGGACTCAGATTTAAAGCACGAATAGATTATTGAGTCACCAATTATTTCAATACATGTTTCTTAGATACACTAACCACGTGCAAGAAGTTCTCTCCATACTCCAGAACCTTCCATTCTCCCCACTCAGCCACAGTGGGTTAATAACTTAAATACTCAGCACATAAGTACCACTGCATCAGTGATAGGTTGTATCCTGCCAAACCAAGAGTTATGAAGAGTTGTGATCTTGCCGCTGGAGATGCTGTTTGATTTCTTCCACAGTGTCACTACTATAACTAGATGGTAGTGCTTTGATCAGTGCTGGCACGGCCTGAGGAGTTGGAATTGTATACGTAGACGCTGGAAGAAAGGAACTGATAGTTGACACATCAGTTGGAAAGCATCATAGGAGCGAGTTGCCCTGTCAATTAGAGGCTTTCCTAGATGTGCTCTTACCCGTGGATCATGGAGGGAGATACTTATGGTGGGGTTGCAAGGAACGGCTGTGGGAATGGACTGTTGAAAGTCCCACAGTAGCACAGAGGTGGCATTTTCAGTCATTCTAAAACTCTATTCTCAGATTTCCTTCCATCCCTGCAGTAGGCCCCTTTTGAAGCTCAGAGGTACCAAACCCTTCCTCCACATGCTCCTCTCCATTGCCGTGGGCCCTACCTAGGGTGGGCAGGGGATTACTGAGCTGAAAAGAGCAGTCTCTAACTAAGCCAGGTTCGGGAGCATGTTCTCAAGAGCGTGGCACGATGACAGTGCCTAGGCAGAGGTTGTGAGGCTGGGAGAAGACTGGCCTTAGCCCTGATGCCAAGCAGAGGTTTAGAGCTAAGTTTGCAAGCAGCTGGGGATACTTGGTGGAAGCATCGTGTGTGTGGGTAGGGTGTGTGGGGGCACAAGGAAACAGACTCCATTCACTTTCAAGTATACCTGAACAGGGTCTACCACTGTTAAAATCAGAGAATTTATTTATTTGTTCTTCCTGTATTTTTTTAAAAATTATTTTAAGTTCACTGGTACTTGTGTAGGTTTGTTACGTGGGTAAACTCATGTCATGGGGGTTTGTTGTACAGATTATTTCATCACCCAGGCATTCATCCTAGTACCCATTAGTTATTTTTCCTCATCCTCTACCTCCTCCCACCCTCCACCCTCCAGTCGGCCCCAGTGTATGTTGTTCTCCCCTATGTGTCCATGTATTTTCATCATTTAGCTCCCACTTATAAGTGAGAATATGTGGCATTTGGTTTTCTGTTCCTGCATTAGTTTGCTAAGGATAATGGCCTGCAGCTCCCTTTATATTCTTGCAAAGGACATGATCTCATTTTTTATGGCTGCATAGTATTCCATGGCACATATGTACCACATTTTCTTTACCCAGTCTACCATTGACATTTAGGTGAATTTCATGTCTTTGCTATTGTGATTAATGCTACAATGAACATATGTGTACATGTGTCTTTATAATGGAATGATTTATATTCCTTTGGATATATACCGAGTAATGATATGGCTGGGTCAAATGAGGATTCCGTTTTTAGGTCTTTGAGGAAGTACCACACTGTTTTCCACAATGGTTGAACTAATTTACACTCCCACCAACAGTTCATAAGCATTCCTTTTTCTGTGCAGTCTTGCCAGCACCTGTTTTTTTTTTGACTTTTTAATAATAGACATTCTGACTGGTGTGAGATGGTATCTCACTGTGGTTTTGATTTGCATTTCTTTGATAATCAGTGATGTTGAGGTTTTATTCATCTGTTTCTTAGCCACATGTATATCTTTTTTGAAAAGTGTCTGTTCATGTCCTTTGCCCACTTTTTAAAGGGGTTGTTTTTCTCTTGTTAATTTGTTTAAGTGCCTTATAGATGCTGGATATTAGACCTTTGTCAGATGTGTGCTTGCAAAAATTTTCTCCCATTCTGTAGGTTGTTTGTTTACCCTGTTGATACTTTCTTTTGCTGTGCGGAAGCTCTTTAGTTTAATTAGATCCCATTTGACAATTTTTGCTTTTGTTGCTATTGCTTTTGGCATCTTGGTCATGAAATCTTCACCCATTCCTATGGCCAGGATGGTATCACCTAGGTTGTCTTCGAGGGTTTTTGTAGTCTTGGATTTTACATTTAAGTCTTTAATCCATCTTGAGTTGATTTTTGTATATAGTATAAGGAAGGGGTCAAGTTTCAATCTTCTCCATATGACTAGCCAGTTATCCCAGCACCATTTACTGAATAGGAAATCCTTTCCCCATTGCTTGTTCTTGTCAATTTTGTCAAAGATCAGATAGTTAAGATGTGCAGCTAGCTTGCTTGCCTGCCTGCCTGCCTGCCTTCCTTCCTTCCTTTCCTTTCCTTCCTTTCTTTTTCCTTTCTTTCCTTTCTTTTCCTTTCTCTCTCTTTCTCTCTCTCTCTTTTTCTCTCTCTCTTTTTCTCTCTCTCTCTCTCTCTGTCTCTCTTTCTCTCTTTCTTTTCTTTCTTTCTTTTTCCTCTTGTTGCCCAGGCTGGAGTGTAATGGTGCAATCTCCACTCACCGCAACCTCTGCCTCCTGGATAGCTGGGATTACAGGCATGCACTGCAACGCCCAGCTAATTTTGTATTTTTAGTAGAGATGGGGTTTCTCCAAGTTGGTCAGGCTGGTTTTGAACTCCCGACCTCAGGTGATCCACCTGCCTCAGCCTCCCAAAGTGCTGGGATTACAGGTGTGAGCCACTGCACCCAGGCTGCAGCCTTATATCTTGATTCGCTATTCTGTTCCGTTGGTCTATGTGTCTGTTTTTGTAGCAGTACCATGTTGTTTTGAGTACTATGGCCCTGTAGTATAGTTTGAAGTCAGGTAGCATGATGCCTCCAGCTTTGTTCTTTTTGCTAAGGATTACCTTGGCTTTTCAAGCTCTTTTCTTTGGCTCCACATGAATTTTAAAATAGCTTTTTTCTAGTTCTGTGAAGAATGTCATTGGTAGTTTGATAGAAATAACATTGAATCTATAAATTTTTTGGGGCAGTATGGCCATTTTAATGATATTGATTCTTCCTATCTGTGAGCATGGAATGTTTTTTCATTTGTTTGTGTCATCTCTTATTTCCTTGAGGAGTGTTTTATAGTTCTCTTTATTGCTCCTTGTCTTTCACCTCCTTGGTTAGCTGTATTGTTAGTTATTTTATTCTTTGGTGGCAATTGTGAATGGGATTGTGTTCCTGATTTGGCTCTTGGCTTTAACTGTTGTAGGTGTATAGGAATGCTAGTGATTTTTGTACATCGATTTTGTATCCTGAGAATTTGCTGAAATTGTTTATGAGCTTAAGGAGCTTTTAGGCTGAGATGATAGGGTTTTCTAGATATAGGATCATGTTGCCTGCAAACAGGGATATTTTGACTTCTCTATTCCTGTTCAGATGCCCTTTATTTCTTTCTCTTGCCTGGTTGCTCTGGCCAGGACTTCCAAAAACTATGTTGAATAGAAGTGGTGAGAGAGTGAATCCTTGTTTTGTGCTGGATTTTGAGAGGAATGATCTCAGCTTTTGCCCATTTAGTATGATGTTGGCTGTGGGTTTGTCATAGATGGCTCTTATTACTTTGAGGTATGTTCCTTCAATACCTAGTTTATTGACAGATTTTAACAGAAAGGAGTGTTGAATTTTATTGAAAGCCTTTTCTGCATCTATTGAAATAATCATGTAGTTTTTGTCTTTAGTTCTGTATATGTGATCAGTCAAATTTATTGATTTGCATATGTTGAACCAACCTTGCATCCTAGGGATAAAGCCTACATGATCATGGTGGATAAGCTTTTTGATGTGCTGCTGGATTTGGTTAACCAGTATTTTGTTGAGGATTTTTGCATCAGTGTTCATCATGGATATCGACCTGAAATTTTCTTTTTTTGTTGTGTCTCTGTCAGGTTTTGGTATAAGGATGATGCTGGCCTCATAGCATGAGTTAAGGAGGAATCCCTTCTCAACTTTTTAAGAATAGTTTCAGTAGAAATGGTACCAGCTCGGCCAGGAATGGTGGCTCACGCCTGTAATCCCAGCACTTTGGGAGGCCAAGGTGGCTGGATCACCTGAGGTGAGGAGTTCAAGACCAGCCTGGCCAACATGGTGAAACCCTGTCTCTACTAAAAATACAAAAATTAGCTGAGTGTAGTGGTGCACGCCTGTAGTCCCAGCTACTCGGGATGCTGAAGCAGGAGAACTGCTTGAACCTGGGAGGTGGAGGTTGCAGTGAGCTAAGATCATGCCACTATACTCCAGCGTGGGTGACAGATTGAGACTCCGTCTCAAAAACAAAAAACGAAAAACAAAACAAACAACAAACAACAACAATAACAACAAAACAAAAAACAGTACCAGCTCTTCTTTGTGCATCTGATAGAATTTCACTGTGAATCTGTCTGGTCCTGGGCTTTTTTGAGTGGTAGGCTGTTTATTACTCATTCAATTTCAAAATGCATTATTGGTCTGTTCAGGGATTCAGTTTCTTCCTGGCTCAGTCTAGGGAAGATGTGTGTATGTGTCCACGAACTTTCTACTTCTCCCAGATTTTCTAGTTTATGAACATAGAGGTGTTCATAATATTGTCTGATGATTATTTGTGTTTCTGTGGAGTCAGTGATAATATCCCTTTTGTCATTTCTAATTGTGTTTATTTGGATCTTCCCTCTTTTTCTTGTTTATTAGTCTAGCTAGTGGTCTATCTCTTCTATTTCTTTTTCAGAACACCAACTCCTGGATTCATTGATGTTTTGAACATTTTTCTCGTGCCTCTGTCTCCTTCAGTTCAGCTCTGATTTTGATGATTTCTTGTCTTCTGTTGGATTTGGGGTTGGTTTGCTTTTGGTTCTCTAGTTCTTTTAGTTGTGATGTTAGGTTGTTAAATTGAGATCTTTCTAACTTTTTGATGTGGGCATTTAGTGCTGTAAACTTCCCTCTTAACACTGTCTTACCTGTCTCCCAGAGATTCTGGTATGTTACATCTTTGTTCTCATTAGTTTCAAAGAACTTATTGATTTCTGCCTTAATTTCATTATTTATTCAAAAGTCATTCAGGAGCAGGTTATTCAATTTCCATGTAATTGTATGGTTTTGAGCAAATTTTTTAGTCTTGATTTCTAATTTGATAGTGCTGTGGTCTGAGAGAGTGGTTGTTATAATTTCAGGTCTTTGGCATGTGCTGAGGAGTGTTCTGTGTCTGATTATGTGGTCAATTTCAGAGTATGTGTCATGTGTGTCACTGAGAAGAATGTATATTCTGTTGCTTTTGGGTGGAAAATTCTGTAGACGAGATGTCTATCGTGTCCATTTGATCCAGTGCTGAGTTCAGGTCCCAAATATATTTGCTAATTTTCTGCTTTGATAACCTGTTTAATACTATTAGTGAGGCGTCAAAGTCTTCCACTATAATTGTGTGGGAATCTAAGTCTCTTTGAAGGTCTCTAAGAACTTGCTTTATGAATATGGGTGCTTCTGTGTTGGGTACATATATATTTAGGATAGTTAGGTCTTCTTATTGAATTGAACCCATTACCATTATGTATTGCCCTTCTTTGTCTTTTTTGATCTCTGTTGGTTTAAAGTCTATTTTTTTGGAAACTAGGATGACAACCCCTGCTTTTTTCTGTTTTCCATTTGCTTGGTAGATTTTTCTCCATCCCTTTACTTTGAGCCTATGTGTGTCATTGCGTGTGAGATGGGTCTCTTAAAGACAGCATACCAATGGGTCTTGGTTCCTTATCCAGCTTGCCACTCTGTGCCTTTTAATTGGGACATTTACCCATTTACCTTCAAGGTTAGTGTTGATATGTGTGGATTTGATTCTGTCATTATGATGTTAGCTGGTTATTATGCAGACTCGTATATGTGGTTGCTTCATAGTGTGACTAGTCATGTATTTAAGTGTGTTTTTGCAGTTGCTGGTAATGGTCTTTCCATAGTTAGAGCTTCCTTCAGGAGCTCTTATAAGGCAGATCTGCAGGTAACGAATTCTCTAGGCATTTGTTTGTCTGAAAAGGATCGTATTTCTCCACTTATGAAACTTAGTTTGACCAAATATAAAATTCCAGGTTGGCATTTCTTTTCTTTAAGAATATTGAATATTGGCCCTCAATCTTTTCTGGCTTACAGAGTTTCTGCTGAGAGGTCTGCTGTTAGTCTGATGGGCTTCTCTTTGTAGGCAACCTGACCTTTCTCTCTTTCTCTGCCTTTAACCTTTTTTCTTTCTTTTTGACCTTGGAGAATCTAATGATTATGTATCTTGGGGATGATCTTCTTGTGAAATATCTTACTGTGGTTCTCTGCATTTCTTGAATTTGAATGTTGGTGTCTCTAGCTAGTTTGGGGAAGTTCTCATGGATGATATCCTAAAATACATTTCCCAAGCTACTTAAACTCTCCCCATCTCTTTCAGGGACACCAATGAGTCATATATTTGGTCTCTTTACATAATCTGATATTTCTTGGAGCTTTTGTTCATTCCTTTTTATTCTTTTTTCTCTATTCTTTCCTGACTGTCTTATTTCAGAAAGCCAGTTTTCAAGCTCCGAGATTCTTTCCTCAGGTTGGTCTATTCTGCTATTAATACTTTGTTCGCATTATGAAATTCTTGTAGTGTGTTTTTCAGCTCTATCAGGTCAGTTACATTCTTTTCTATACTGGCTAATTTTGTCTGTCAGCTCTTGTATCATTTTATTGTGATTCTTAGCTTCCTTGGATTAGGTTTCAACATTCTCCTGAAGCTTGATGATCTCTGTTCCTATCTATATTCTTAATTCTATTAATATTTCTGTTGTTTCAGCCATCTCAGCCTGGTTCAGCACCCTTGCCAGAGAGGTGGTGTGGTCATTTGGAGGAAAGAAGGCACTCTGGCTTTTTAGTTGTCAAGGTTTCTGCATTGGTTCTTTGTCATCTCTGTGGGCTGATGTTTCTTCAGTCTTTGAAGTTGCTGACCTTTTGGTGGGTTTTTCCCCCTTTTATCCTATTTGAGGACCTTGAGTGTTTGATTGTGGTATAAGCTGGATTCAGCTGACTGGCTTCATTTATGGAAGATTTTAGAAGGCCAGTGCTCAACTCCCAACTCCTGGACTGTGTGCTCTAACTCTGAGGGACTTGTATCAGGCCCCAGTTTTGTTCTCTGGCTCCTCAAGGTTAGGAATTCACTGGGCTGGGAGTGCTGAGGTGCTCCCAGACTGCTGGGCACTACACTGTGATGGATGGTGTCAGCCAAAGCATTTTGCAATGTGGTAGCAGTGGGATCCATCCTTGTTGCATGTGCCTGCAGAAGCAGCAGTGGCAGTATGAGGGGGGTGCATGCTTGATGGCTCTGGCAGGGTGCTAGTGGGTGCCAGCGTCCCTGCCTCCATGGGTGCATTCACTGCGGCAGAGGCAGCATGGCTGTGGGGGTTGGGAGGGTCTAATGGCAGCTGTGCACATGGTTGTGCTGGTGGTGGTGTGAGCATGGGGGCAGGGTGCTGGCAGGCACAGGTCTGTGTGTTTTCTCTGTGTGCCACAGGCAGGGGTGGTCACTCAGGGTTGGGGAGGGTCCACTGTTCTCTACATCTAGTTTTGCTCCTGCAGCAGTGTTTGCAGAAGTGCAGGGTGCTGGTGAGGGTGCGGCTGTCTGGCTGTGTGCCCACCAAGGCTCCAATTGCAATGGCAGTTGGGTTAGGAGAGGTGAGGGTGGAGTGTACTCCTGCTGCAGCAGTGGCAGGTCAGGATGCATGCACACAGGTGAGCAGGGAAGGCAAAACCTTCCTGTGCACACCTGTGCCGGCAAAGTGATGTGGGGGTTTGCCATGGATCTGGGGGAAGGCTGCCATGTGGGGAGGGAGCAGGTGGGCTGGTGAGTGACCATGGGGGCCACCCTGCTGGAGCTGTCCACTGGACAGAGAGGATCTGCCAGCACAGGAGTTATGATGTGAGCCCCCAGGGGACCTGAGGCTGCCCTACAAGCAGGCATGGCCAGGCTGGGACCCTGGGAGAGGCCAGGGTCAGATCAGACTGGCCCCATTTGATATGCAAGACCACCAGGCAGAGTTCAGGTCTGACAATTCCCCTAGGGTTAAAGTCCCCTATGGGTACAAATTGAGCCAAAGGAGACGGGCTTTCCTGGCTGTGTTGTGCTACACATACTCCTACAGCAAACCCTCTGGGCTCTATTTCAGCTATTATGCTGCTCCTACCACTTCTCTAAGCAGCTCTCCCTGCCAACTCGGGTGTCTGTGGTGGTCAAGGGGTCTCCTCCTGCCAGGATTCCAGAGGCCTATGGTGAGAGTGGGTTGCTCCTTGCCAGTTCAACTCACTCATTCCCTCAGAGTTGTTGGGGGCCAGGAATGAGTCCCAGTGCATGGTAGCCCCATGCAGTGTTCCCAGCTTCCTCCCGCTTCAGCCCAGCTTCTGTGTCTTCCCCTGTGCCCCCAGTTCATTCTCAGTGCCTTCCCTCTGAAGGTCTTTTAGGAGTGCGCCAGTCAACCCAGTCCCTTAGTGGCAGCTCTTCCACCTGGCTGTTTCTAGTTGGCCATCTTGCCCTCTCTCCCTACTTATTTGTTTGTTCTTTCAACAAACACTTATTGAACAATGTCAGGCAGTGTAATTGTGAATTTTATGTGTCAACTTTACTGGACCACAGGGTGCTCAGATATTTGGTTAGACAATATTCACATATTTGGTTAGACAATATTCTTTTTTTTTTTTTTTTGAGATGGAGTCTCGCTCTGTCACCCAGGCTGGAGTGCAGTGGCACGATCTCGGCTCACTGCAACCTCTAACTTCTGGGTTCAAGTGATTCTCCTGCCTCAGCCTCCCAAGCAGCTGGGACTACAGGAGAATGCCACCACGCCTAGCTAATTTTTGGTATTTTTGGTAGAGACAGGGTTTCACTGTGTTAGCCAGGATGGTCTCGATCTCCTGACCTTGTGATCCACCCAACTCGGCCTCCCAAAGTCCTGGGATTACAGGTGTGAGCAACCATGCCTGGCCAGTTAGACAATATTCTAACCAAATATTGATGTTTCTCTGAGGGTGTTTCTGGATGAAATTAACATTTTTAAAAATTTAATTTAATTTTTATTTATTTTTACATTTCTATAAATGTATGATGTACAAGTGTAATTTTGTTGTATGCATAGATTGCGGAGAGGTGAAATCAGGGTTTTTAGGGTATCCATCAGTCAAATAATGTACATTTTACCCAGTAAGTGGGATTACCATTTGAATAGGTAGACTGAAGAAAGTGAATTATTCCCCTGATGTAGATGGACCTTTTCTTAGCTGCTGAAAGAATACATGGAACAAAAGGTCAAACAAGAATTCTTTCTCTCTGTCTGATTGTCTTCCAGGTGGGATGTCAGTCTCCTCCTGCCTTCTGACTTAGGTTCTGACTGGAACTATCACCATCAGCTCTCCTGGGTCTGGACTTCTCAGCCTTCATAATCATGTGAGCCAATTTCTTATAACAAATCTCTTTTTCTGTATGCGTGCGCACACACACACACATACACACACACACACACACACACACACAGATTATTGGTTCTGTTTCCCTGAAAACCTTGACTAATACAAGAATTTTTCTATGCACCAAGATAAAGTGAAGAAGAAAATAAGGCCCCTGCTCTCACTGACCTTAAATTCTTATAATAAACACAGCAAACAAACAAATGAACAAGGATGATATCAAATCATGCACAAGCCTGTGCAGAGAATTAAAACAAGGTAATATGATGGTAAGTGACTGGATGGCTCTTTCAGACTGGGTGGTCATGGAAAGTCTTTCTGAGGAGGTGACATTTACACTGAGATTTGATGACAAAAGATTAGCGGGCTGGGGCTGGGTGCGGTGTCTCATGCCTGTAATCCCAGCACTTTGGGAGGCTGAGGTGGGTGGATCACAAGGTCAGGAGATCGAGACCATCCTGGCTAACGCGGTGAAACCCCGTTTCTACTAAAAATACAAAAAACCAGCTGGGCGTGGTGGCATGCACCTGTAGTCCTGGCTACTCGGGAGACTTAGGCAGGAGAATCACTTGAACCTGGGAGGTGGAGTTTGCAGTGAGCTGAGATTATGCCACTGCACTCCAGTCTGGGCAACAGGGTGAGACTTCATCTCACAAAAAAAAAAAAAAAAAAAAAAATTAGCCTGCTGGAAGACCTGGGGCTAAAAGCTTCCCAATAGAGAGAACAGTAAGTGCAAAGGCTCTGAGGTGGGAACAGGCATGGCATGAGTAACAAAGGCCAGAGTGACTAGGATCTAGTGAAAAAGAGGCAAGGGGGTAGAAAATGAGGCCAAAGATTTGTCAGAGCCCAGGTAATGTAGAGTTTTGTAAACTATAAGCCAGAGAGAGTTTGAATTTTATTGTAATGATAATGAAAATCCACTGACAATTTGGGTTCTGGGTAGTAATAGGATCTAATATGAATTTTAAAAATATCACTCTGGCTGCTGTGTAAGGACTGAATCATAGGACTTGCAAAATGACAGTGGGTCCATTTTTCCATTACTCTCTGCTTCTCCCCAACACCCTACTAAAATGACCATAAATTTAAATAAAAAGGTAAAACCTATAAGTACAAAGGGAATTAAAGAGGACATGATGGCAACACTAATTTAGAAGCTGAAAAACGGATGGGTGAGTGGTATCTGATTTGTCAGCTCCAAGAAAGTACCTGACTTGTCAGGTATAAGGTTGACAATGGGAGAAGCAGAGATTCTGATTTATTCTATAGATACCCTACCCTCCAAAGCTCTTGCAAAGGCTCAGGAATCACCAAGATCAGGTGCCTCTGGAAATGAGGTCGAGGTGAATGTTGAAGCATTGGTTGATGGTCAGTTTAAGAAGAAAATAGACTTGCAAATTGATTCCCTCATTCCGTGCAGTTGGTGACTGTCCCTCCTGCCCTCTTCAGAAGACTGAAGATTCATTCTTTGAAGGGGTAAAATCTGAGGGTCTCTAGAGTTACCCAGGCACAGTGGGAGAAGGAGTACCAGAATAAAAACAGGTGAATTAAATGAAAGTTTACATAGCATATGAGTTCTTAGAAAGTTGACAGCAAAACTTATAACCCTCAGGCAGGATATTAGAAAAGCTTTTTCTAGGGAAACTGTACTAGTCTAAGAAAAGAAGTTCAGATATTGACATGGGGATTCCCAAGGAAATAGTCTGAATAGATCACCTTGTGGGGAGGTCTGCAGTTATGTGCACAGTCAGCCAGCTTTTTAGCACTTCACTTAAATATTTACAGACTGCCAAGGATCACCAGACATTTGGGCTCCATTGTTTATATTATAATATAAATTATTAAAGCCAATCAAATATACAAACAGAACAAAGTGTCATGGAGGAGATTTCCCTGTAAGAAAAAGAAAATGCAAAATCAGACAAAAAGTTATTTATACTAATTTCCCTGAAAAGATAAAATGCATCTATGGATCAGGGATAGAATGCTAGAAAATAGAAACATTCAGAAAACAAAAAGATCTTGGGACCTACTCCCACCACCATAGCTGTGATTAAAAACATAACACAACAAAACAAAAATCAACTCAGTGGAATGATTCAAAGGAAAAGCTGAGGAAATCTTCCTGGAAATATAGCAAACAAAAATATTAGGCTGGGTGCAGTAGCTCACACCTATAATCCCAGCACTTCGGGAGGCAGAGGCAGGCAGATCACTTGAGGCCAGGAGTTTGAGACCAGCCTGACCATCATGGCGAAACCTCATCTCTACTAAAAATACAAAAATTAGCCATGTGTGGTGGTGTGTACCTGTAGTCCTAGCTACTTGGGAGGTTGAGGCATGAGATGCTTGAACCTGGGAGGTGGAGATTGCAATGAGCTGAGATTGCACCAGTGCTCTCCAGCCTGGGTGACAGAGTGAACTCTGTCTCAAAAAAAAAAAAGGGAAAGATTAAAGACAAAAAGAAAAAAGTTATGAAAATTTGAGGACTAGGAATTCCAAAACTTAGATAACATGAGTTAATCAAAGAAGTCAGGGAAAAGAGACAGAAAAAAAAAATCAAGAAACAGTTTTAGAAAATAATCCAGAACTAAAGTACAGAAATCTTCAGATTGAAAGGGTTCTCTGAATGCCCAACACTGTGGGTGAAAACAGACTAACATACATTGTGAAATATCAGAATACTGAGGAACAAAGAGATGATTATGAAAGCTTTCAGAGGATAAAAACGAAAACATCAAGACAATTGTTAACTCCAGGGAAGAGAAAAAGTTGCCCAAGAAAGAAAGGTAACCATTGTATACTGCATAGATTAGCAGTAAATAGTGTTAACTGCTTCTCAGGAGGACTTATTGATATTTGGGGAATTTTTTTGTGCAGCAGTGTTCTGCATATTGCAGAATTTATGGCATCCCTGACCCTCACCCACTAGATGCCACTGATCCAGTTTATCCTCCTACCGCAATATTCTGACTAACCAAAATGCTGCCCCACACTTCAAATTTCCTCTTAAGGGGCATTATTGAGCCACATCGAAAAATCACTGGTTTACAGAGTAATAATAATGTAAATCCTGATTATTAAATCAAAATTAGTGGATTGTGAAGATAGGGTAACTAGGAGGTGCACAGTCAGAGAACAAAAGCCACACCCTCATTCTTCACAGCAGCAAGTCAATAGATAATGCCAAAAACTGACTAGTCATGATTTATTCAGAGATACAGAGGTAAACACAACAGATTAATTAAACAAATTGAAGGTGGCTGTTTTCAGAGAGGGGGAATAGGATGGTAAAGGAATGATTGGGGAATGCTACTGTTTCTTGAGAGGACTTACAGAATTATTTGATTTTTTAAAAAAAGCATGGGAAAGTATAATTCTGATTACATTGAAAATGAGATTGGGGGTAGCACTGGAAGCAGGAAGCTAGTTAGGATGATCAATTTTTATTATCATCTACCTATCTATTATCTATCTACTTACCTATCTCTCTCTCTCTCTCTCTTTTTTTTTTGAGATGGAATCTCACTCTGTCACTCAGGCTGGAGTACAGTGGTGTGATCTCAGCTCACTGCAACCTCTGCCTCCTAGGTTCAAGAGATTCGCATGCCTCAGCCTCCTGAGTAGCTGGGATTACAGGTGCACACTACCACACCCAACTAATTTTTGTATTTTTAGTAGAGATGGAGTTTCACCATATTGGCCAGGGTGGTCTCGAACTCCTGACCTCAAGTGATCCACCTGCCTCAGCCTCCCAAAGTGATACCCACCTATCTCTATATCCATCCATCTATTTATCCATCTGTCCATCCATCCGTCCGTCCGTCCGTCTGTCCTTCCGTCCGTCCGTCCATCCATCCATCCATCCATCCTTTTATCCACATGCCCATTTTACAAAAGGTGAAAATGTGGCTTAGCAGGCTTAAAGAGGTTGGTAAGTAGCTCCAGGTCACAGTCAGCAGAGGGAGAAGCCAGAGTGAGCTGAAGCAGTTCAACTCTAAAACCGAAGCCCTGATCCCTCTCATCTGTTGCATGTGAAAGGGCAAGTGAGAGGAAATGGTGAAAGGAGCAGGTAACAGACCTGAGGGAACATTAGTTATTCTCTGAAGATTGCTTCTACCTTTGAGACTGGTGTTGCCTGGCTGACCCTGGCAGATGTGATTGAAAGAGCTCTCTGCTCAAAGACCCCTGTAGAAAAGTGCATGATGGAGGGAACCCTGGTTCAAGCTGTTCTTGACAGGCACTCCCAGAGCTACTAAGAGAAGAAAGGGAACTAGCACTGAGTCCCTGGATTTAAATGCCACCTTCTCAGAGGGCCTTTTATCAAAGATTACATACTTCAAATGGCTGATCCCTGGGGATCTGTCTCCAATAGTATGTTTAGTGTATTTAGAACACCTTCCCTTGTCGTTTTCTTTTGTGTAACTTCAGAACTATCCTATATAGTATCTCTCTACGAATTTATTTGAAAATAATCTCAAGAATAGTTTGGTTTTGTTTTTTGGCTTTTCTTTTCTTGACACAAGGGAAATATCATCCCTTTCCCCAAGCACCCTGTTTTTAAACTCTATCCTATTTATCACATCAGATTTTTATATAGACATTATTGTTATTTTATTTTATTTATTATTATTTTTTTGAGATGGAGTCTAGCTCTGTCACCCAGGCTGGAGTGCAATGGCGTGGTCTCAGCTCACTGCAACCTCTGCCTCCTGGGTTCAAATGATTCTCCTGCCTCAGCCTCCCAAGTAGCTGGGATTATAGGTGCCCGTCACCACACCTGGCTAATTTTTGTATTTTTCGTAGAGACAGGGTTTCACCATGTTGGCCAGGCTGGTCTCGAATACCTGACTTCAAGTGATCCACCCACCTCGCCCTCCCAAAGTGCTCGGATTACAGGTGTGAGCCGCCATGCCTGGCTGACATTGTTGTTATTTTTATAAAAATATAATATTTTCTCTTTGAAGAAAGTTGGAAAAATATTAGAAAATTACAAATAAGAAAACAAAAGCCACCCAAATTCTACCACCTAGAGACAACCACTACTTCTAACTATGTGGACGTGAGCCTCTTCATACACATGAGAACTCCTTGAGGGTGTGGTCAAGAGTTTCATCTACAATTTTCTGGCCCCAGTTAGGGCCCTGGCACAGCTGACACTCAAGACATATTTGCCAAAGCTTCAGTTAGGCGTGCAGTATTTAAGTAAAAATTATATTTAAAAATGTAAAAAGAGCTAGCTCACTTGGGTAGAGAGATGAAGAATCTTTGAAAAGTCCATATGTCAATTTTAAATCACTAAGCACATTTTCAAGATCCTTTCACGGTCCTCCACCATATTGTTCCTTTTCCAGAGCTTATTCCCTATGATGGGCGACATTCTCTTTGGGGTCTCCTGCAGCGTGAGCTCACTGGGCTCATTCCCACCTTTGAGGCTTCCCTTGCCTAGAATCCTCTTTCCTCATGCTATTTTGCATATCTACAGCCTATCCATTCTTCTAGTTTCAGCTCAAGTCCTGTCTTCTCTCTACGCATCCCTGTTACTTGGCTTCACTTATTTCTCTTTCTCTTCTGGATTCTGCAGCCTGTACAACCTATAGCTTAGCCCTTCCTTGTGGGCTGACTTGAATCATCTACCATCATCATTGCACCTAGGTTTGCCTTCCTTCTTAGCAGAGGGCTAGGCACAAGGCAGATAGGCAACAAAAATAAACATATATTTTATAGCATTTACTCAGAACAATTACAAACAGCTAATCCTAGGTTTGGGAGGTAGTTTTCTTTTCTTTCCTTTTCTTCCCTTTTCTTCTCTTTTCTCCTTCCTTCCTTCCTTCTTTCCTTCCTTCCTTTCTTCTTTTTTGTTTGTTTTTGTTTTTGTTTTTTTTGAGATGGAGTCTCGCTCTGTCACCCAGGCTGGAGTGCAATGGTGCAATCTTGGCTCACAGCAACCTCTGCCTCCCAGGTTCAAGTGATTCTCCTGCCTCAGCCTCCTGAGTAGCTGGGATTACAGGTGCCTGCCACCACACACGGCTAATTTTTTTTTTTTTAATTTTTAGTAGAGACAGTGTTTCATCATGTTGGCCAGGCTGGTCTCAAACTCCTGACCTCAGGTGATCTGCCTGCCTCGGCCTCCCAAAGTGTTGGGATTGCAGATGTGAGCCACTGCGTCCAGCTGGAGGTAGTTTCTAGGTAATTCTGAGGTGGGGTCTAATAACGCTCTTTCAAGAAAGTGGAATTCCAGCTACTGGGCTTTGGGATGACTTTTTGGATAGAGCACAAAAGAGATATGAAATAGAGAGCTGGATTCAGAAGGCTGAGGTGGGAGGATTGCTTGAGCCCAGGAATTCGAGGCTGCAGTGAGCTGTGATCCTGTCACTGCACTCCAGCCTGGGCAACATAACGAGACCCTATCTCTACAAGAAATGTTCTGAAAATTAACGAGACATGGTGACCCATGCCTATAATCCTAGCTACTTGGAAGACTGAGGAGGGATGATCATGTGAGCCCAAGAGTTCAAGGCTGCAGTGAATTATGATCGCACCACTGCATTCCAGCCGGGGCAACAGAGCAAGACCTTGTGTCTGAAAAAAAAAAAAAAAAAAAAAAAAAGAAATACAAAGCTGGCTTATGTGGAGCCTGTGGACTAAGCACAGGGTAACACCTGTGTGAATTGAAAAGGGCAGCTCACCTTCTGAGCACATAACAGGACGAGAGAGCTGTCAAGTAAGTGGGAGAAAAGCATAGTCATGCAATCTAATGTAAGAACTTTGCACACAGAAATGTTTCCTTAAGCTCTTAGAAAACAACTTCCACAAGAGCAGATATTTCATGTTGAGTCTGTGAACTAGGGAGGTTTGCAGGGTGAGAAGAATGAGCCCACCTGCCTGGCAGGCCAGCCCTGACTTGCACCTGGGTCATTCGCTCTTGTAAAATGGAAGACCTGGCTGGGTGTGGTGGCTCATGCCTGTAATCCCAGCACTTTGGAAGGCTGAGGCAGGCAGATCACCTGAAGTCAGGAGTTTTAGACCAGCCTGGTCAATGTGGTAAAACCCCATTTGTATTAAAAATACAAAAAAAATAAAAATAAAAATAAAAATTAGCCAGGCATGGTGGCACATGCCTGTAAACCCAGCTACCCAGGAGGCTGAGGCAGGAGAATCACTTGAACCCGGAAGGCAGAGGTTGCAGTGAGCTGAGATTGTGCCACTGCACTCCAGCCTGGGTGACAGAACGAGACTCGTCTCAACAAACAAACAAACGCAAGACCTGACCACTAGGGAGAAAGCTGGCACCACTTCTTAGCTCCTCTTTTATTTTGCAATTACCCCTACAAATGGGTATGTAAATTTAACAGCAACACAGTTAAAGGTGCCAGCTGAAGCCCAGGCTGCCTCCCCAGCTTGTTTTCAATCAGGCTTTATGGAACAGTTTCTTTCAAAAGCCCCATCCTCACTGCTCACTGACACTAATCTGTGGTGGTTTGAGTTAACGGGTTCTAAGATGGTCTTTACTTATAATGCCTTTTCTTCTCCCACACTCCTTCTGTAAGATATTTCACCTCCCAAAGTTGGTAGTTCGCTCCCGGGCTGATGCTCAGAGTGTGGAACTTGAGGAGCTGCGGTGACATCCTGCAGCCACATGGGAGGTGGCTCCTCAGGGGCGACTGCTGGCTGTGTCACCACCAGGGGATGCTGGGCACAGCTTGAAGCTTGGGGACAGAGAGCTGAGAGGCACCTGCTGTTAGAAAAGCATTTCCTGTATCAAATTGGCTTCCCGGGAAATTACCAGAGTAAATGTGGTGAATTCTATCGATTCCCCTGCAGGAGCTTCCTTCTGGTCTCTTTGCGTGTGCGTTTGAATGAGACAAAAAATTAACTGTTCACATATAAAGAGTCAACAGATAACTTATAGGATACCATATCACTATCTTTGGAAGAAGCTTCCAGAAACAGTTGACTCCAAGACTCCTGCTGGCCTTCTGGCCTTGAGGGATGGAGCAGGAGCAGATACTGACCTCGACATTTTCTCTGAGCCCGTGGTGTGTTTGTGGTTGTTTGAAATCTCTGAATATCTGCCTCCTTCAATACCTATTTCTTGAGTGCCAAGTGCAGGGCACTGTCCTGGTGGTGACAGTGGTGGTGTGTATGTTGGGATGGAGTCGGGGGAAGTAGAAAATGTATAAAATACCTCTGCCCTTGAGGAGCTCAATTAGTAGGGGAGATGAGACACATCCACCCAGCTCTCATGCCAAGCAGAATTCATTTTGTGAGGTTTAGGGAGGTAAAGTGCTGTGGGATGTCTTAGGCAGTTTGGGCTGCTATAACAAAAATACCTTAGCTAGCTGTGGTGGCATGCCTGAAGTCCCAGCTACTCAGGAGCCTGAGCCTGGGGATCCCTTGAGCCCAGAAGTTTGCCCAGAGACTAGCCTGGGCAACATAGCAAGACTCCATCTCTACAAAAAAAAATGTAGAAAATTAACAAAATTAACAAAAGTATCTTAAACTGGGTGGCTTATAAAAAACAGACATTTATTTCTCACTTTGAGAGACTGGGAAATCCAAGACCAAGGTGCCTGTAGAATTGGTGTTTGGTGGGGGCTCAATTTCTGGTTCATAGATGATGCCTTGTCTCTGTGTCCTCACATGGTGGAAGGGCCTCTTTGGGATCTCTTTTATAAGGACACCACTCCCATTCACGAGGTCTCCATCCTCAAGACCTAATTACCTCCTGAAGGCCCCACCTCCTAGTGCCATCACTTTGGGAGTTAGGATTGTAACATATGAATTTTGGGGGAGGGCACAGACATTTGGGGGTCAGGAAGAGAGAGTGGTGCTGAGGCTGGAGAGTCTGGAAAAGGTGGCATTTGAGCATGGCTTTGAGGGGATTTCAAAAAGGTTTTGGGGATTGATGTGAACAAATGCAGGTCAAATAAAGCTCCAAGGTGTGAAACCCAGAACAACCTGTAGTTCTATCTAGCCAAAGAGGGTACAGTGTAGAATAGTGGGTGAGGAACATGGACTCCAGAATTAGACAGCCTGGGTTCCAATTCTGCCTCTACCAACTCTGGCTGTGTGACTGTGAGCAGATCATTTAACGTCTCTCGGCTAAACTGTCCTCATTTGGATGGAAACCCCTAACACTGCCCATAGTGTCTCACAGGTCATGTTCATGATTGGTTAGGAAACCATCTTGGCTTTGACAGACGATGGGTGCCTCAGCATCCACAGTATTCCCCTTCTTTCCCAATCAAGTCTCCAGGCTGGACTTCAGCAGTATTGGGGAGTCCCTTCTCTCTCTGCCTTCCACCTCTGATCTTTTCTCTTCCTCGGTCCACTCTTTGCACCTCAGAGTCCCAGCTCCCTCTAGCGGGTGCCTCCCATCTTGATGACCAGCATTTCTAGATTCAGATACTGTAGGTCAGAGAGGCCTTAGGGCTTTTCCATTCTGTAAATCAGAGCATCTGCAAGATAAGCCAACTTTTCTTGCTGATGTTGGTCAGATCCTCACAGACATTAACATTCACAGAATCTCTCGCTATCATACTAAGTTAGACCCTGCTTCCACTCAGGGGTGAGGAAGGGGAGTGATGAAGGGAACCAGACTTGTGTTTTTCCACACATAAAATAGAGAGAAGGAAAGTACTTACCTTACAGAGGCTTTGTAGGAACCAAATGAGATAATGCAAGCAAAGCCCATAGCGCAGTGCCAAGCACAGAAGAATCTTTCAACAATGATTATTGTTAGTGGTATTATAGCTATATCCTGAGGGTCTACTCTATGGGGACTAGAGGATCTTGGATAGTTGTGATGGTTCAGTGCTAAAATTTTTCTAGAATCTCTCCTGTACCTATGCTAGGCCCCTTGTTAGCAGCTTTACCTAAGCTATTTCTAAAAACCATAATGGTTAGTATTACATTCCTAAATATTTTATTATTTTTGTTTGCACACAATCTTATATGTTTGCAAACAACTTGACTCTGGCCAACTTTAGCCAGAGGCATTTTTTCAGGGAGCATTGAGGTCTCTCATAGAATCCTAACAGCTGGACCACAAGATTCAAGAAGGGTCAGAGCCTGGGCAACCCCAGGGACCTGAGCGGCAGGACTTTGTACATCTTCTCCCCAAAAGGTTACTATGAATGTGACTTCAATTCCAACTTTCTGGTCCCAGTTTCCTCATCTGTAAGCAAAGGTGATATTACTAGTACATAGTACATAGATGTATTTTGAGGATGTAAACAAGTTAATAGAAAAGAGTGCTTAGAACAGTGTTTGGTACACAGTAAACCCTATCTGTGTTTGCATTATTATTATTATTATTATTATTTGCACTAAAGACTCTCAGGTTTCTGCCTTTCAGTACAAACATCCAATTTCCAGGAAAGAGAATTGAGTTGTTTTATATTGGGCCAGGTGTCACCTCGGGCTGAGTCAGGTTGTATGTAGCATATGGGTGGTGATATGCTTGGGCTTTGTGTCCTCACTCAAATCTATCTTGAATTATAGTCCCCATAATCCCCATGCATCAAGGGAGAGACCACGTGGAGGTAACTGGATCTTGGGGGCAGTTTGCCCCATGCTGTTCTCATGATAGTGAGTGAATTCTCTTGAGATCTGATGGTTTTATAAGCGTTTGGTAGTTCTTCCTGCATTCATTCTCCTTCCTGCCGCCCTGTGAAGAAGCTACCTTGCTTCCCCTTCACCTTCTACCATGATTGTAAGTTTCCTGAGGCCTCCCCAGCCATGCTGAATTGTGAGTCCATTAAACCCCTTTCCTTTATAAACTACCCAGTCTCGGGCAGTTCTTTACAGCAGTGTGAAAACAGACTAATACATAATACAGGTGGAAAGATTACTTGGTACAGTCATGACCCCTTGGGACCCATACCTCTGTGTTTGCAGAGAGGGAAGCCCCCACAGAAGCTGTCTACTGCAGTCACTAGTCCCATTTTACAGATGAGGCAACTAAAGATCAGATATATCTGCCTTCATGCTCAAGGTCACATTGAGTCATCAGTGAAATGTAGAACCTAGATTGAAATGTAAATTTCTGTGCCTCCAAAAGCCCACAACCTCCCCATCTACAGTTTACAGTGTTCTCTTTTGTCCTTCTAAGCCATTCTAACCAAGTATCTTTGAATCAAACTCATGACGTGGCAAACTCACTTGGAGACACAGTAAGTGATGAAGGGTAGCAAGAAGACCATGATATGCTAATACCTACTTCACAGTCAACTGAAGAGAGAAAACCTGAAGTTCACTTTCCTATTTTAAATTAGGTTACACAGGCCATTAAGCCAGTAATAACAGAGTTTTAGATTTTTGGACAGAGTGTACAATAGCCAGAACTTATTGTTATGCAAATGAAAGACAGACATTCAAGGTGAAATACCCTGGGTCCAACTTAAAACTAACCTTGTTGCCAACAACAGCCATATAAGGAAGGATAAAAAAACTTTCAGGCGTTTATCTTGGCTTCATTTCACCATATAATTATCTCCTATATGCTGTCTATTTGTGATGAAACCATCTATTTAGTTTCTTAAAATAAAAAAAATTGTCAAGAAGGAGAAGTTGTCTTGGCTTTGAAGCCGGTACTAATGACGGGTCTTTTTTATTATGAAAATCATTATCTCAGTGTAACTGTGTCCCTTTCTTTTAATTATACAAACACAGCTCATCCAGTCTGATGGTGGCATCACAGTGAACGGATTTTAGGAGGCTGTACAGAAAATCCTGCGAGTTCTGGAGGTCCATGGGTTATTTTTTAATTTTTGGTTTTGCCAAAGAATATTCTTGAACAGCAAATCACAAAGGAAATGCATACGTCGTACATAGACTTGTGCTTCTCTGAACACCCTTTGCTTTATCAATCCACTGAACATTCCTTACGGGCGGAGATCATGTCTCTGTTGCTTATGATTTTAGCCCCAGTGCCTGACCAAAAGTTATGTGCTCAGTCAGTATTTCTCAAAGTGAGTTGGATTCTAGGTACTTTGGCTTCGATTGCCATTGTCATCACTATCATGTGGATAAGTAGCCAGATAGGCCAGTCGTGATGATCAGTATTTTGGGGGGCACGTTAACTGAGGCTGAAAAAAGTCAATTTCCTTGTCCCCAAATTAAAAAGTCAATAACTGTCCTCACGCAGTGGCTCATGCCTGTAATCCCAGCACTTTGGGAGGCTAAGATGGGCGGATCACAAGGTCAGGAGATCGAGACCATCCTGGCTAACACGGTGAAACCCCGTCTCTACTAAAAATACAAAAATCAGCCGAGTGTGGTGGTGGGCGCCTGCAGTTCCAGCTACTCAGGAGGCTGAGGCAGAAGAATGGCTTGAACCTGGGAAGCAGAGCTTGCAGTGAGCCAAGATCTCGCCAATGCACTCCAGCCTGGGCGACAGAGCAAGACTCCGTCTCTAAGTCAAAAAACAGAGGCTGGAATCCAGGGCTCAGGTCTCCAAACTAGATAGTACTGGTCTCTCTTGGTCTCTGTTCCCCAATCTCTGACAGCAGGAATGGTATATGGGGCACTTTGTTTCCACCCCCTACACCAGATGGGAGTGATGCCAAAAGTCTTGGAAAATGATCTTTAGTCTGTGTGAAATCCTCATAGGATTGTTCCAATAGGAAAATACTTAAAAATTAATAATAAAAAGGTATTTGGAGTGGATTAAGATATCTAGCTCTCAAATATTGCCTGTTCTCACTTATAAGTGGAGGCTAAATGATAAGAACATACAAACACAAAGAAGGAAACAACATCCCACTTGAGGATGGAGGGTGGGAGGAAGGAGAGGAGCAGAAAAGATCACTATTGAGTACTGGGCTTATTACCTGGCTGATGAAATAATCTCTCCAACAACCCCACATGACACGTGTTTACCTATGTAACAAACCCTCACATGTACTCCCAAACCTAAAATAAAGTAAAAAAAAAAAAAAAAAAAAAAAAAGATACCTAGCTCCCCAAACCAAGCCAGCATTTATTTCCTAAACCCAGAGTACTGATATTCATTATGATTTCATGTTTTTTTCTTTATAAGACATTGTTAGGCTCCTGTTTTGTTTATAACTTTAAGATGATCAATAATATACAACCCCGTGGTGCCCCCTAACCATTTTGTCTATTGAATTGAATTCTGAACTCATGACAAATGTATCTAAACTCCAAACACTATCACATTGCTTAAGAAAGTATTTATCCTTTGGCCGGGCGCGGTGGCTCACACCTGTAATCCCAGCACTTTGGGAGGCCGAGGTGGGAGGATCCGAGATCAGGAGATCGAGACCATCCTGGCTAACACAGTGAAACCCTGTCTCTACTAAAAATACAAAAAATCAGCCGGGTGTGCTGGCGGGCGCCTGTAGTCCCAGCTACTCAGGAGGCTCAGGCAGGAGAATGGCGTGAACCCAGGAGGCGGAGCTTGCAGTGAGCTGAGATCGTGCCACTGCACTCCAGCCTGGGCGACAGAGCGAGACTCCATCTCAAAAAAAAAAAAAAGAAAAGAAAATATTTATCCTTCCCAATCTCCTGCCCCAGCTTCTTGAATTGTTTTGCCCTCTTTTTCTGATTCTCTTTCCGTCTTGATGTTATTTCCTTCCCTAATTCCTCTAAGTCTGGATTATATTTATGGCACCCTCAAGGAGCAGTTGTGTGCGTGCTAGAGATGGCTTATATTGGCTCGCTAGAAACAATTGTTAAAATTTCAGGAA